>NW_026000222.1:5041353-5137680 GCF_001458135.2 Marmota marmota marmota | reverse complement strand
GGGAGCCGGAACTCGGGCGCCCCGCGCTCGGCGTTCGCTCCGATAGGCTCAGGTTCTTAGAAGCACCCAGGCGCAGAACCCTAGCAATCTGTTTGCAAGCCACAGGCGAATTGTAGCCTGGAATTACCTGATCTATGGCTGAATGAGTTGCGGTCAGTCGAAAACAGGGGACGTGACGTCAGTTTACCAAGATGGTGGCTGCTGGCCTCCTCTGTGGACTGACCGGTGTGTAGAACCGAGCAGGACCGCTTCCTTACCCCGTCTGGAACCCAGAATTCAGCCCTGAGTACGGTGCTTGCGCGGCTGGCAGAAACTGCCGCGCTGTAACCCTGCGTCTCTATCCCAGCGCACACTGCAGACTCTAGCCGCGGGGCGATTTGCTGAATAAGCAGTTACCCTCCGTGCGACAAACCTCTCGCGTTTGAGTCCCCGTAGCCGATCCTCGTGCGATGGAAATCCTTCCTCCAGGTTCCGGAGCACCCCACTATTGCTGGAAATTCCTAACAAGATATCCTTTAGCCGTCCTGACTTGTCATACTCCCACACAGTGAAGCAGCACACGGGGGTAATGCACTCCCCTCGCCGCCATCTTCCAAATCCTTGAGGTTCCTATTCTAAAATCAAATTTAGATTTCCTGATCCTTTAAAAACATGCCAGGTCACATCAGCCTTTGTTCAGAGCTATCAGAGACTCTAGCTCTGTGAGAGTAGAGGTCCGGCCTAAGAGGCTTACGTGGCCCTACACCAGCGCCCTGTTAGCTCTCTGCCCTCAGCTGCTGCTGCCACCCTTGCTCACCCACAACGGCAGACCTGGCGACCCGGCTCACTTTATTATCTGTCTGCCCCATTGCTCACTATTAGGCAGCCTTTGCAAGGTCAGGAGATATCTGTTCTGCTTCCTGCCACATCCTCAGTGTCTGAAGGAGCACCTGCACCGTAGTAGGTGCTCAGAGAGTATTTGCTCAGTTGTGGTGGAGGATTAGCTCTGCAAGTGTGCGCATGTTCATTTCACCCACATCTACCAAGTGTGCAAAAAGCAGCAGTCAGGAGCTAGGTGCTACAGTCAGCACAGCAAGCTCAGTAAGCAGGGAGAGAGCAGCGGCGCGGAGGCAGTGCCGTCCTAAGAGGTGGCATAAACTGAGCGTGTTGGGTACATGGGGAAGGAGGAGGTGCACAAGGGCTGAGATTCCTTCCTGCTTCAGTGCATGTGCTCCTACAGGGGACCCAGCACATAATTACTACTTCATTGTTTATTTCCCCTTGGATCTTTCTCTAGGTGTATATGCCACTTTTTGAGCCAAAGCCCTCTAAATCCAATAGGTTTTCCTGCTTCCATGTGGAGTTCTAACTCCTGGGCTGTTTAATCCCTCAATTCTGGTCTGTGGGTGGGAAATTACAGTTTCCTCTCCTTGCTGAAGGGAGATGAAAGCCAGAGAGTGTTGCAGTCTGTTGATAGTAAGTGAAGGGCTCTGAGAGGTGGGCTTGGTGCTTCCAAGCCCATAGCCACAGGGGCTCAGGCTGCCTGCCATGAGCCTATGCTTCCTGCTCAACCGGGCACTGTTCTGCTCTGTGCCAGGCTCACCCCAGGGATCTTTGGATGATGACTTTATTTCTGTTATTCCAGCCTTATTTTAAGCTTTGGCTCCTTAGAGTGGAGGTAGTGCCTGGCCACTCTATCTAAATCCTGTGGCCTCTCAGGTCATTCTTATTGTCCTCATATCTTGAGCAACATTCTTGACGCCTCCTATTTCCTGTGCCCTTTAATTAGAAGCTAAATTCTATATGGACAAGGGTTGTTTCTCTTTTATTTGCTGTTGTGTTCCCAATACACAGAGTAGGTACTTAATAAATATTTTAAGAATAAAAACCTAGCAACTGGTGGGGGGCACTTGAGCTACAGCATCATGGGATCTTGGAATGCCTAGAACTAGAAGGAGCTGGTACTGACTGCTGACGGTGGTGGTTGGTTTGCTGCTAACAAGGGGGTGCCCGCGAAAGCAAACAATGCTATTAAAGTTACCAGGCAGAAGGACGCGCCACTCATGGCTTTTGCTGGGAACCATAAGCTTGTGGGTCACTACTGAGCTGGGTTTTGAATAGGACATCCTCTGGGAGAGCCACCTGGAGTCACAGCTGGTTCTGGCAGAGGCCCCCTGTGGTGCCCTCTAGTGACAGTGCTGTGACATATACACAGGTCTTCCTAGCTCCCTTGAGTTTCTTGAGTTTATGGAATAACTTTTCTATGTGTACCATTAAGCTCCTCTAGAAGCTTATTACAAAGATCATGATGACAAACATCAAAACTACTACTAATTCCAGATATGACCAGTGTTTTATAGTCCTGTTAGAGCCAACGACATATTTTGTACACTAAATAATCACATCTTTTAGTCCCAGAGCCTTCCAGAATTGACACATTTTCTTATATGTGTTGTTGTCAGGAGCTCCTTAATAATTTTAGCCCTGTGTTCCTTTATTTAATTTGCATTTTTATTGATGAATAACCTTCACAAAGTAAATGCATAAATTTTCAGCATACAACTCAACAATTGGAGGGTTTGTTTTGATGATTATCTCGCTTGTTCTTGTACTTCATATAAATATCATCATTCACAATTTTGTGTGCATGTGTGTGTGTACCTGGATTTTTAGTTGGTATTTTGTCTAGGATATTCAGTAGCTTATGCTTTTTTCATTGCTGTACATATTAGGTTACAATTTTAGACAAAAGTCTGAGCACGCTACAACTTATTTATTCATTCTACATTTAGGACATTCAGCTCATTACCAGTTTTTGTTATAATATCACTGTGAACATTTTCATACATGTATTTTTATAGACTAAGTATTCATTTCGGCTATGTGTATAACCAGGAATGGAATTGCTATCCTATTTTAGATTTAATAAATATGACCACAGATTTTCCCCAAGTGGTTGAATCAGTTTACACACCCACCTGCAGTGGCTGAGAGTCCTGGCTCCTCTGCACTGCCCTCAATGCTTGCTACTCTCTGTCCCTTTACATTTAGCCATTTTATTACCTGGCATTTTTTGCTTGTACTTTGCGTTTCCCTGATGACAGATGATTTTGGTTCAATTTCTTATTATATCTCACCCTGCTCTCTGAACAACCTCTCCCCACCTGTCCAGAGCCTGTGCTCCCCCCGCGTAGAAGAATGCCTTTTCCTGCCCCCTTTCATGGATCTCTCTCTGAGGCACCTGTGGAATGCATTCACCACCATTGATGGAAGAATGGAGACTGGACACTTCAATCTCCCTGTCCCCGCTGTGCACAAGAGGTCACAAAGTCCCGGGGCCCTATTTCAGAACTGTCTCCTGCATGTGCTTGCTTCTCTTCATTCTTGTCGTGATCACCCCAGCTCAAGTTTATCATCTCTTGTTCATTAGCAGAAAAGTGTCCTCCTCATTTCCTCTAATGGGAATGGTCTTCTGTGTCCTCTGAGGTAGCTGTACCCTGGAAATGGGAAGGACAATAAAAGGGACTACTAACATTTTATGTGTTTCATGTCTTTTGGGATTTTCCAATGTTCATTACTCACAGTGTGTGAAGTGGGTGCTTGTCATGTTCCTTCCCAGGCCCTGGTTTTAGATGAGGAGCCTGAGCTTTAGAGAGGCTGAGGTATGGGAGCAAGCTCCACCCACATGGTGGAGCTGGGGTTCACGGTCAGAGTCTGTCCTCAGAGCCAGCTGCTACCCCACTCTCTATCTTTGCCAATGGGTACTTAACTGACAGTTACAAGCTCATATTTAATAAGCAGATTTTACTTTTCTATACAATTCTAATTTGGAGATTTAGAACTGTGCCGCTGGGAATGAGGTGGGATTGACGATGCCATCTTGGCGGCAGGAACATTTTCTGAAGTTGGAAACACAGTAGTACCAAGGCTGGTATTCCACGTCTGAGCATCTCCAGAGCCAGCTAGTTCCCATGGAGGAAAACCATTGGTGAGGGGTAGGAATCACAGGGAAACTGGGCCAAGGGTGGGTGAGGGCGGGTGCTGTGCCCCATCTCTACTGCAGCAGGTGCCCTCCACAATAGGGCTCCAGTGCTTTGTCCAATGGGAAGGATGGCCCTCCTTACGTGGCAGAAGCGTGGGGCTGCTGAGCCTGTGGTGTTGGGAGCAGGTGGAGTGGCACTGCACAACATCCCCCTGCGCAGGCTCCCAGCCTACATACAGTGTAACCTCCTAACACAGATTTACAGGAGAAACACCTAACGTTTACTGAGCACACAGAGTGCCAGGAACATACCAGCTACTTTGCCCAGATGACTTCATTTGAAAAATTCAGTGTCATCTGTCATCACGAATCCCAAGTTTCTGATGAGGAAACTGAAGCTCAGAGAGGTACACTAACGTGGCCCAGGTTACACACTGGCAAAAACAGTGTTTTTCAGCTACATCTGATTTTCCTAAAGGTCACTGTACCAGTAGACTGCACCTGTTTCCATGACAACAGGTCACTGAGTCACTGAGTTGCAGGATTGAATGGATGGAAAGATTGCATTTAGAAAGGAGGACTTCATGCAGGGATCACAAATATTTAAACAAACTGGAATAAAAGGAAAATTACTGCCTTGGTAAACTAATCCTTAATCTCCACTTCTCGTTTCATCCTATAAGCCTCTTCATAGTCAGGAAAAATAATTCCACTTGATGTTTGCTTTTAATTTTATAAAAATGACCTCTGCTCTGTGGAAGGATATATTTTGTCATCCAGAATGTGCACATTTAACCCCGGTGCTGAGGGTCTCGCCACTTCTTTAGAGCAGCGCTGTCTCTCCAGACAGAAGAGGAGGGTGGGGAGCCAGGGTCACATTTTGTACCTGGTGCCCTCAGCAATTTCTGGGGCATTGTGACAGTTAAATAGGAGTGATCCTTCTTAATCTTGGAGGTGGCTCGTGAGGTTATTTAACAGCGTATGTTCTAGGTTGGAAAAGGAAGCAGAGGGAAGGTGGGTGATGAGAGCAGCAGAGGCCCAGGGCTGAGGCCACAGAAGCTCCAATGAGGGGTCCCTGATGTCTTTACATGGCCAACAATGGCCCTGAACACCCTGTTGCGGGGGGGGGGAGCCACATGTCAGTGATCAGAGACACCCATTGCACTCTTCTGTGTCCTGTGGGCCGCCGGGTCAGTCCTGGTACTCCATAAATCCACCAGTGTCACCACTTGCCCAAGAATCTAGGGATCACCAGCGTTTTTCAAAGTTATTTTAAGAATCCAAGTTAAAGACTGCAGAGGCCTGTGTAAGAGCCAGAGGTCCACAGGGCCCAAGCCTCAAGGATACACACACGCGGCTGTGTCCTTGAACATCCGAGCTGTGTGGGGAATTTGGCTGACTCCAGTCCAATCTCCAACCTTTGACAGGGCTAGGAATTCAGGATTATGTTCATAACATTAGTAGCAATCAAATGGAAGTAATAGTAACAGCACAGAAAACACTTTGAGCTCTCTGCCCTGGGTGTACCCCTGCCTCCACAGGTGCCCATTGGTAGAGGGTCAAGGACTCTTCTTTATTTAGTTTTTGGTTCTTTCTTGGGCTATGCACATGGGTCCCAGTCCCAGCAGGAGAGTGATAGCTCATTCAAATCAAGCTGAGGAATGTTTAACAAAGGGCAGTTTAAAACCACAGGCAGGGTGTAGGGGACACAGGGAGAGCTTGGTGCCCAGAGGTCAGCCACAGCAAGGTTGCTCAACAGGCCCTGATCCCGAGAGATGAGCACAGGTTGCTAAAACCTGCAGGTCTGCAGAGTCTTTTGATATGGATCTGAGGCCCTGGGGAAGGACACAGGACACCTGCACTGACCCTGTAGGGAGGGAGCCCCCCTTCACACTCCTCTACTCTAGTGACCTGATGGATACCCCATTGGACCAAATCCCAAAGGCCAAAGACAAGGAAGTACACTGATGTAGTCCTCTCAGGGCAAGGAACAGTTACTGAGGGGTGGAAGTTGGATCTGCCGGGGTCAGAAGAAGGGGGTCAGCAACAGGACTCCTGAAATGAGTTAGAGCAGTTGCATGACTCTCCTAGGAGTTTAGACCAAGGCTGAGAATCAGTCAGGGAGGGATGTTGGGTGACTGGGAACTACTGTGGTTGTACAACGTCAGAAACCATGCTAGGTGATCAGTGTTATGTGTGGGTAATAAAACAGAGAGAGCCAGTGTTCAGAGAGGGAAGTCTGCAGAAAGAAAACAGAGCTGAGAGGCGAAGAACAGGCGCTGTCCAGGGTCCTGCACATTGTCTCTGAGGATGGTCCTTTTCCTACCCTTGAGACCAATGGGACAGATCTCCTAGTAAACTCTGCTCTTTGCACAAGTAGCTTCAGTGGATTTTAATTCCCTAATTTATATGAACCACTGCCATCTTGGAGCGTTTACTAAGAACCAGGAAATGGGCTAAGTTCTTTATTAGCCATTGGATTTCAAATCGTCTTGTGTGATGCTACTTCTGCCTTGGGGAAGTTGGTAGCTTGTCCTTAGTGACACAGGCAATACAAGGCCGGGCCTGAATTCAATTCCAGTTCTGGTCCTCTGTTTCTCTGTCCCACAGTGAGAAGCATCTTCCCTGTCCTTCATGTGGCATCGGGATGTCCGTGGGAAAAGCCATGATTGCAACCTTGCAGCGTACTGTCAACCAGCACCTTCAGCCTCCCTCACATTCCTCTCATGTGCTGAGCCTTTGAACTGTTGCAGCTGGCAGTCACTCTGTCCTAACCCCAGGTCCATTCCCTCCCTCACTTTGCTGGAATCTCTGGGAGCTGACTTCTGAGGACTCCCTCTGGCGTCCATCAGGGTCCAGCTGTTGATGGGGCACTGGTAGGGGTAAGGCGGGAGGAGAGAGCAGTGCATTCCTCACTTGGGCCCTGGGCCCAGTTCCCCCAGCCTCCTGGAGCAGAGGTCCATCCTCTTGGTTCCTCAGCATCACTTGCCAGCTTTCTGGATACTCCTTAACCTGTAAACTGGCCCCTCCTTCGATTCCTTCCAGGTTCTAGCTGAATGCGGCTTGTTTCCCCAGGGAACCCGCCCTATAAGCTGTTTCCTGTCTGTCTTTGTGAATATGCTATTGGGTCTTCAGGACTGCAGATCCTGAAAGGAGGCTGAGTTCCTGAGGATCACTTTACTGGGCATGTTAGCCCCACAGTTTTAGACCCTATGAAAGCTTCCCCTCTCAGTTCTTCACAGCTCAGGCCCAAGTCCAGGGGGCCCCCTGGGGCCTGCAGTGATTCTGGCTCAGAGCATGCTGGGAGGGGCTCCCCTTGCACAGCACTCCTTAATATTGTGCACGGCAGACGTCAGGACGTCTTGTGAAACCCAGTGACAACTCCCTGGATAGCTCTGTCATTATAGTAATAATCTGAATCAATAGTGTAGTAAAGCTGCCATACGTTTATTTCACCCAAGAGATTAAGCAGACAATTATATAAAGCATTCTGCAGGAAAACCAACTGCTCCAGATGCAGAGGGAGACTGTGTGCCTGTCCCCAACCAAATGCTCTTCCTTTAATACTTAGTTTTTTCTTTTGCTCCTTTATCATCTGAATTTTCACATTCAGAAAGAATAAACTTGTAAATTTGCTACATTTTATCTTCCAGCCTGGGGAACTCACCAGTGTGTGTGTGTGTGTGTGTGTGTGTGTGTGTGTGTCTCATGCATCCCAGAATGTACAATGCCTTCATCACCATCCTGTGCATAGCAGAAGCTCAGCAAATGCCCATGGGCAGTGGCCATGGCAATTACTGTTTAAAATCATTACCAGGGCCTGACTTCTGAGCATGGTACGTGCCTCTGGTTATGGGGCTTTACCTCTCTCAGCCCTCTCTCTGCAGCACAGTGACCCACAAGCACCACTTTAGTGTATTAGAAACATTCATGGTGCTGGTTTTATTTTCACATTGGTTAGAGGCAGATGCAGCCGGCAGCACATCCAGCACCAGACGCAGCATTAGCTTCCAGGGCTGGGATTTCTTTCTCCAGTTTTCTGGAGAGCTCTCTAATGTACACTCAGTAGTTTGAACTTGGCCATAATTACAGTCTTATTATCCTCACCAGCTTTACTTATCTCATTATCTCCTCCCTCCCGTGTTAGAGGTCAGTGGAACATCCCTTTTATTAGCCACTTAATCCTTCTATCTAGTAGTTCAACCCTGATTGATCCACTTAAGGTCCTTCTTTGTAGTTAACTTGCTGACATTTGAGATTCCCACCCCTCAAGTCCTTTTGCTGGGCACAAGCTGCCCAGTTCTCTGGACCAGAAGTTCATTACTGTTGATTTTATTGGAGAGAAGTCATGTTTCCTCATTGCTCAGTTGAAAACCACTATATTTCTATACTTCCCTTTCCCTCTGTTTGTTCTTAAGGTTTGCTCTTCTAGCTTCATGTGTTTTTCTACCCTTCTTTCTAAAATTTTTGTAGAAGTTTGTGGACATGCAATTATGTTCTTTTGTAGGAAAGGACAACCTCATGACTAAGCAGGACAGAGAATGGTGGTTCATCTTTAAGTGTGTGTGCTCATGTGACAAGACACAGGTGTGTACTAAAAATGGCACATAATATTGATTCATTCTACAAATGTTTAATGGACATCCCTCCAGGATTCACTGACAAAGGGACAAAATCATCTCAAATCATACTTTCTTTCTACTCCTCAGCCTGTACAGTCTTTCCCAGGAAAATAGGTCTGCAATTTGTGTTTGTTTTCAATGTCTAGCATGATAATAAGTTTGCAATATATATCTACATATTATACTGATGTCTGTGCAGTGTGCCCCTGCGGGTGGTGGTGGAGGGTTGGGAGGGCAGGGACACTGAGAGGATGTGGGAGATTAAGATGGCTGGGCATGCACAATGTTTGGAGTCACAGTCAGATACTGTCCCCTGGAGAGGAATTCACCAGAGCCATCCTCATCCCCTTAGTCCAGCCTGGTCCAGACAGCCAGCTAGCGGAGGAAGAGCGAGCGTGTAGTTTGTCCAGGTCGTTATGCTTAAGTCAGTCTCCCAGATGCCCCTAAAAGTTGTAAGGTTACCTGTGGAGTTGATGGGGCAATGAGGGAGAGAGGGTCCTCTAGTGATCCATAAAGATGCCCCAACCAGGATCAGTAATCAGGAAATTGATCCACATTAGCTACATGGCATTTTGGGGGGACCTCCAGCCACATGGTTCTTCATTTGGGAAATGGCCGTTAGCAGTGCATCAGCCTCCCCTGAGGGCTTGTTGAAACACTGTCAGCCAGGCCCCAGAGTTCCTTGTTGTGGGTCTGGGAATGGCCAGGGAATTTGCATTCCTAATATATTTCTGGGTGAGGTTGATGCAGTTGGTCCTGGGAGCAAAGGTTGAGAATCACTGGCCTGTGTTTCCCCTGTCTACCTCTAAATGTTCCTCCTCAATGTGTTTCTTTAGAAGCTTCCCAAGGGCAAATTTTCCTATGAATTGGCGACATAACCAGAAGGGCATATCATATACACATTTGGTTGGGGTAGTGTCTTTTTAATTTCAATTTTTCAAACATAAAAAATCATAACATACACTGCTCCAGCCCCCTCATATTTAATAGACGTCAGCAGTTTGCCATGTGCCCACCCTGACTCTATTGCTCATGTACATGACTCGCAGGGAGCCATCTGTTGACTTTTCTCCCAGCTGTACTCTAGAGGTGTTCCTATTGTCCCCTCTTTACAGGGGAAGAGCCTGGGGCTCAGAGATGTGCAAAGCCACTTGCCCAAAGGACCCCAGAAAACAAGCAGGCCCAGCTTTGAGTCCAGGGAGGCGGGCTCCAGGCCATCTATGCTCCTCACGCCAAAGTGGTGCCCTCAGGTCTTTAGATCTTTCTTTTCTCTTCTTAAGGAAAAAAAAATTACAGATTCAGCTGAAGTTTTGTCTGTGCCCTGTCCCCGACCTCATTTCCACTTATGCAGGAGCCCACTCTCCTGGACCTGGCTGTCTCTGGGAGGGGCATGTTCAGGATCGCACTTGGTTCTTTAGGAGTGGAACCAGCTTTCTACTTTCTGTATGAGTTGGTCATTTTGGTTATGGAGAAAACACCAAGGACTTTGTTGAGAAGATTAATGCCTTTATAGCTCTTCTCAGCTGCAGGGACAGTGTCAGGTGTCCTACAGAATGTGGACATCCCCCTGCCCAGACAGTGTTTCCAAGCTCCTCTGCTCCCACCTGTTCCTCCTCACTGGCAGGCTCCGTTGCCTGGTCATTGGCTGTGGCCTCTCTCCCTGGACACCATACTCATTTATTCATTCACTTACCATCAAACGTTATCGAGTAACTTCTAGTGCCAGATGCTGCCTAGAGCCTGGGAATGCAGAATCTGAACGCAGCGCACTGAATGAACAAGGCAGATGATCCCTGCTCCCAGAGAACTCACCCCAACTTCCCTCTAGTTCTCTCTTCTTTGAGGTTTTCCAGATTTTTCTAAGCTCCCTGCTCTGTAGTCTAACCACCAGCCTGTTGTCCTCTTAAGTCCAGCCCTGATTCTCATATCCTGGCCTCTGTTTGTCCAGGAAGAAGGTTAGGGTGCAAACATCTCTCTAAGCATTGAGGGCAAGCATGACTCAGACATCATCTAAAGCTGAGATTTTACATCAGACATCGATTAGTGGGACAACCCTGTTTTAAGGCAAAATTGTTGATGGAGGTTCAAGCTACAAAGCCATAAAAGAAGAGCTGCCCAGGTGCATGTGAGACAGAAGAGCTGGGAGCTGGGAGCCCCACCCTTGACTCAGTGATTGCTGGACGTTCCCTGAGGCATCTGCACAGCCCGTGGGGTGCTACGGAACCCAGTCTAACACCTGCTACTGAGGAAGGTGCACGCTCTCTGGCTTGGGCACTATGGCTTGGGGCTCTGCCTACTGAAATACTGAAAGATGGCGGAAAACGGTGGGTGGCTTCTCATTCCCCTGCACCAGGTTCAGGGTCTTTCAGGGCCGCTCCTGGGCCTGTGGTTAGTTACGGGTATCTCCGTCTTTTGGCCTGGCTTCCTGGGTCGCTCATTTTGCTCTTGTGTTCTTTTTGTTGTTGTTGTTGTACTTGTCGGGACTTATTTTCTTTGAAGAAAAAGGGCTTCAACCACATATTATGAGAAATTGGTTCTGACACGTATTTCTATTCTGTTTCCAAAGAAGTTTCCCTATACATTTTCCCAAAGTGTCATTAAACTCTAATAGGCTTCCCCGATAACCCCCCTCCCTACCCCACGCCTGACTTAGCCAAGCGTTTTCTAGAAACAAGGTGACTCTTATTTAAGGATTCTAAATGTATTCCAGTTCTTGGCAGTCTTAAGCACACAGCTGAATGCGTGCTAAGTCTAGCATGGATAATTACACCAGCTGTGACCTTTTAGAAACATGTATTTGGACTAAAGCGGTGTTTAGTCACTTTTGATTGACTTAGGTTTTACTTGGTTTATGTTTGGTAAACTTCAAATATTTGCTTCCATATAAGCTGGTTAAACTCCCAAAGACAGCACTGCCTGTGGTCTGCTGTGTGCAAGGTCCCCCGAGATACCAGCCACACAATGAACTGTGTGTGTTTTGCTTGTGCACATGCACACGTGCACACAATTTGAGGCAAGTGGAGTGGCTGGTGACATTTGGAAGTAATGTAGCATGACACTGCCATGCATGGGGTATGAAGTCCGAAAGGGCACTGGCTGTCAGGAGACAAGCCTGAGCTCCTGCTGCTTTAAGATAGCACCACACAGCTGCCAAAGTGACAGGGAGAATGCTTGGAGATGAGCTGCCTTCCATTCATGCTCAGCAGCCCAAGGTGACCTTGTACAAGCTCTTACAGTGCCTGCCAGAGCAGTGAGCTCCTGGGCCTGGGCTGCCCTCCAGGGGCTTCCAGCTCTAAGTGGCCTCAGACAATGATAAACAGCTCCTGAGAGGTGATGTGTCATAAACGGGACAAAAGCCATGCTCTCTCCACCTCCCCTTCTCCTCTTTCTCCTCCTCTTTGTCCTCTCCCTGCCTCTTTTTCTTTTCCTTCTTTTGTGGACCTAAAGCATTGATTCTAAAGCTAGAAAAGAGACCACTAGAACCACCTCCTCTGCCAGCCCTAAGCCCAGCTCCATTTCATCAAGGGCCCCACAGCCGGGTCTCTGCTCAGCTGAGACCAAGCAGCTCACTGCAGACACGTGGCAGCTGTTCAGCAGTGCATCAGGAAGCTCCCCAAGGCCAGTCCTTGCCCTGCAGGATGACTGGGTCTGCAGCCCCAAACTGCCAGAACCCAGGTGCTGAAGGAGACCACACAGCTGGCCTCTGAGCCACGACTTCAGCTTCATCAAATGCCTCAGGTTAGGGATGATGCCAGTCTCCTTCTGGGGCTCGGCTATCAGTCGGGATGCGGAGCCAGTGACCTCTGGCAGCAGGAATCACTGTGGACAAACCTTCCTGGCCTCAGTGTCACCCACACTCGCCTCTCCTCACACTGGGAATGTGCTTGCATAATATGCTCGTCTGGTAACTGCACCATTGAGATACCGTGCATAGCACACAAGTATTTAAAGGGTGCAGTTCAATGTTTTTTTGGTATATTCACAGAGTTGTGTACCAATCTCTACAATTAACTTTAGAACAACTTTGTCACCCACAAGAAAAACTCTTTATCATATGCCCATTCCTGTCCCCAACCCTGGGGACACCTAAACTGCTTTCTGTCTATAGATTTGCCTGTATGGACATTTCATATAAATGGAATCACATGATATAAGGCCTTTGTGACTGGCTTCTGGCACTCAGGTAATGTCTTCAAGTTGTCTCTATGTTGTGGCACCTGCCAGAACTTCAATCATTTTTGTGACTAAATAGTACTCCATTTTGTGGCTGTGCCAGATTTAAATTAACTGGTCATGGGTTGAGGGACGTGTTGTCTCTACCTTTTAGCCATTGTGAATAATTCTACTATGAATGTTTGTGCACAAATTTTGTACAGATCTACTTTCATTTCTCTTCAATATACTCCCAACAGTGGAATTTCTGGTAAATCTAGGTTGAGCCTTTTGAGGAACTGCAGCCTGTTTTCTACAGTGGCTGCGCCTGTTGTACATTCCTATCAGCTATGGATGAGGTTCCAGTTTTTCCATCTCTCTGCTAACGATTTTTGTCTGTTTAATTACAGCCATTCTAGCAGATGTGGCTTGATTGGAATTCAGTGTCTCTTGAAATCTGCATTTCCACTTCGCTGTGTCCAGGTCTCCTCTGCTTGACAGCCCCTGAGGTGCCTGCCAAGTGCTCAGCTCACGGCACATGCTTGAGCTCCCTGGTTAGATGGGAGGACAGGTTTTCCACACTTGCTGTTCCCAGAGACACTCCATCTTTTACATCTGAGCACCCCATAACCTCTGGCTTTGCATTTCAGCCTACGGATGACCGTTCCTTCCATTAATCCAAGGGAACTCAGTTCTTTAGGAATATTCTGCTTTTAATGCCTCCTAATGCTCCATAAAGCCCAAATGAAGTAACTCCCTGTAGTGCTCCCCACACAGGGCCCGGCCCAGGGTGTCTCCAACAGCTGCTACCCTCGTCCTTCCTTGTGTCTTGTGCGTGAGTGTCCCATGGCTGCTGGAATGTACTCCCTTACAGCTGTGTGGGTCAGGAGTCGGACACGGACTGGATTCTTCGGGAGGTTTCAGGGGGAATCTGTTCTCTGGCTTCTTTCCTCTTCCATCACTCCCCTCCCTTGGCTGTGGCCCCTCCCTCCATCCTCAGAGCCAGCATTTATCACTACAGCTCAGACTTGGCTTTCACAGTCATGCCTCCTTCTGATTGTCTCCTCCTGCGACCCTCTTCCACCTTTAAGGACTCCATGGTCACATCGGCCCATCCTGATAATCTGTGCACAATGATCTCCTGTTTGAAGTTCAGCTGACTAGCAACCTGGATTCTGCACTGATGTTAACAACATATTCCCAGGTTCTGAGGATCTGCATCTTCAGGAGTCACTATTCTGTGTCCCGAAGCTTGCTTTCCACTGCTCCTCCTCATGCCTTCTCCTGCCTTCTTCTCTCCTTTTCTTTCGCTCCCTCCCCACCCTCCACTTGCTCCCCCGACACTTTAACAGGGGAGGAAATGGAGCTGATTCCCGTTGCTGAGCACCTGCAGGCCAGTGGAACTCTGGGTCACCACCCAACTCCAAAGGCAGTAGAAACTGTCCATCAAAATTGGCCTTGTAACTTGCAGGTCTTTCAGGGTATGTTTTTTAATGAAGGTTTAACTTCATAAGATTCATTTCTTTGAGGATATTATGGGTTTGCAAATTATAAAATGCAATTCTTTCATCTTTAATCAGAACTATTCAAAAGGCAAGTCATTCAGGCATCATACACAAAGAGGGTAAATTGCTGGGTGGTGCAGTTGCGTTGAGAAGCTGGGAAGGAAATGGAGAGAGGGGCTCGTGGTGGGACTTCTATCTTGTAACCTTCAATTCTGTCCCCAGTCAGGGCTGAAGCTGAAGAAAGGGCTTGGGTCTATAACTGGCTTAAACCTTGGCAAAGATAAACTTGGAGAGTAAACTGGGGAAGGAAGCGGGCAAAGATAATGGAGTCACAAAGCAATCTAGACTTTCTTTTTAAAATCTTCCTTGAACACATTTGCAAGATGACAGATGAGAGCAATTTTATTCATTCAACAACTCTTTGCTTGGGATGTGCAGTTTGCAAAGAGAAATATTATGCAATGGTGTGAGGCAAGAAGATTGTAATAGAAGAAAAAGAAAGAAAAAGGCCCAGAAATCAATACCCTCACCCTCTGTGAGCTGATGCTAATGTGACCACACATTGTGCACCCCAGGCCTGGGAGGGGCAGGCTGTGAGGTGTGTGGGGGATGCTTCTCATTTCCTGGCCACCCAGCACCCACATCTTTCTTAGATTTCGGAGTATTGGTGGCACTTGGTATCCTGCCTCCCAATGTAGAAGCCATATCTTGAAGATTCCCTAAAAGCAGAGAATCTTCTAGAGAGATTCCCTAGAAGAGGGCATATGGGGAAGGAGGGACAGGCAGAGTGGTCCTGTCAACTGAGTGTCCACCAGGAACTGGACATCGTGCCGAGTGTGGTACCCGGATTCTCCTATTAAGTTTGCACTGGATGTCTGTCCTAGGCGTGGCCCACCAGAATTGCATTGGGCCTGGACAAAGGGTAATCAGGCTTCATCAACGGCAGCTGTGAAGTCTCCGCACACTGTGGTAGCAGCACCCTCTCAGCCTGGACTGTTGAAGGATGCTGCCTCCGGGTCCTCCAAGACTGCCTTGGTTCTTTCCCGTTTCCCAGCTTGGGTCCTCCATCTTCCAAGCCAACTCATGAGCCTCAACTTCACCCTCTAATTTGTGTCTCCACTGAACATCGTGATATTTGTTTTCTGTTGCTTGCAACTCAGAATACCAACAGATAATACTGCCATTTCTAGCAGAAAATGGGCACAATTTCTAACAGAAAACGAGAACTGATTGTGAATACATGAGAAGCCTAGGTGTTAGGGCTCAGGGACTGGCATCTCCCTCCTCCAACAAGGGTAAGGTTCTCCTACCAGATCTTTGCAGGATTAGTTCCTCCTAGACATTCAGGTCATAGTAAAATGCTGGGGTCTCAGAGACAATAAGCGACCCTGGACACCCAGCTTGCCCAACTCAGCTTCCTGTCCTCTCTCAAGGACATTCAGAGCCCTGGGGATTGACCTGCTGCCTGGGTCCCACCATCACAGATTCCGATTCAGTTAGTCTGCTGGTCAGCCTGAAATTTAAAAACCAATGTAGAAGAGTCCAGTGTGCAGCTGTGGTAGAGAGATCCCAACCTGTCCTATCACCCTAATCAATCTGTGCTAGACACTTGACACTTCTAGTGGGTGTTTTCTGCTTTCCTGATTTGAATGCTGCCAGTCTTCCTGCACCAGGGTGTAAGCTCAGTGAGGACAGGGTGTGTCTGGCTCTTGTGGTCATGGGGAGTGTCACTGCAGTGCTAAGTGAGGATCAGGTGGCAAGTGTTCTTTACTCTTCTCAGCTGGCCACCTTCCAGGATGCTCAGATCTGCTCCGGACAAGGCCTGAGCATCCTCTGGGGATTTCCTTCTTTACTGTCAGCCCTGGCTCCATGCCTACTTTATGGGCTCAGAGCCTTGGACACTGACATCCCTAGCTTCAGCTTAGGCGGGCAATTATTAACTTTAAATTCCTTTGGTGAGGTGGGTCAGGGGAGAGATTTGGCTTTATCAGATTATTCAGTGGGAGATTGACAAAACCATACCTCCTCCTGTGGGCTGAGGGTGATTGCTTCTCCTGATCCCTATTGTAGAGCTCTACCCAAACTGCCTGGGATTAAGTTCTGGGTCCACCATCCTCAAGCTGTGTGCTTTTGAGCAAGTTACGTTACCTCTCTGTGCTGCTTCTTTTTTCTCCTCCATGGATTAAAAGCAATTAATTGCTATAGTAATTCTCTTACTAGGCTATTTCTGTGAAATGAGTTTGTATTTTTATTGCCTAACATGGGTTGTGGGTTGTGCTGAAAGTCACCAGCCCTGCAGTTAAGAAGAAATGTTGGGGGAGGGACAGGACACATGTCCTGTCTAATAACCATGATGGTTAATTGAGTGCCCACTAGGAACTAGGCATTGTGCTAGGGTGGTACATGAATTCTTATTAAATTCTCATAACCAGATGAGCCGAGCATGTCTGTGGTGGGAGCAGGGGTGCTGAGCTGGTGGGGGGCCAGGTCATACAGCTGGGAAGCAGATTAGCCAGAATCCAGGCCCCAAGGAGTCTGTCTGACTCCACAGCCCACGGTGAGATGTTGCTGCTGGAACCCCGGCCAAGTGCCCATCAGGGCAGATGCTGCTCTTGGGCCTAAGGGACTGGCTTAAGGAAGGGGGCGAGTAGCAGCCATGAGAGCAGAGCAGGGAGGCTTTCAGGAGGCCTGGGCATGAGAACCCCAAGGAAGCAGAGCAGCCAGGGAGCGCACAGGCTGCAGCAGTGGGGCCCACACAGGCAAAGGGGGTGGGGGCCAGAAGAGGATGGCAGCCCCTCCCTGACCAGCAAGACCCCCCGAGGGCTCCACCTATCTCTCTGACTTCCTCTCCCACCTGGGGTCCCCTTGTCTTCCTCCCTTCTTCCCTGATGGAGCAACCGGCACGTTAACCCAGTCACTTAATAAATATTAAGTACATGCAAGACTTGCTTCAGTCAGGGGCTGCACAGGTAGGACAGTGAGGGGGTCCTCCCCTCTCCCCTCCCAGGCTGTGGTACCTGATCACAGCATGACCCCCACAGACCCGTGCCAGTCTCTGAGCTTACCTGCCTGAGCCTCCTGTCACATCAGAAACACAGCTGGGGATCCGAAAGAAAGTAATCGCCAGCCTCAGGGGACCCAGGCTGGTTTCCCTCTCAAGGCCCCTCACACCCATTTTATTAGATGATGCTGCGGACTGCAGGGAGCCCAGGGTGCTAAACACCATCCAAGCTCCTCCGACTGCGCCTGGCTGCCTAGATTAGGTAGGTGGAACTGGAGATGAGAAAATGACTGTTTCTCTCCCTGCAGGAAGCCTCCCACGGGGAGGCCTCCCAGGAGAACTCCTGCCTGTATCCCCATGTCTCGGGGCAGCCTCACTCTGGAAAACCACTGCCTTTCCTAGAGCACCTGCCTACCCTGGCTGGAACAGTTCCCCCTAAAATGAGTTTCTGCAGAGGCTCTCACCTCCTGCACCCATCAACAGCCAGATGCTTCCAAGGTGGAAACCAGATGAGGGATTCTTTTGGTACCAGGGAATAAACTCAGAGGCACTTGAGCACTGAATGACACCGCTAGCCCTATTTTGTGTTTTATTTAGAGACAGGGTCTCACTGAGTTGCTTAGTGCCTTGCTTTTTGCTGAGGCTGACTTTGAATTTGCCATCCTCCTGTCTCAGCCTCCCAAGCTGCTGGGATTACAGGCACCCAACCAGCTGTGGGATTCTTGTTCCCACTCTGGCAAATGCTCCCCAAGACAGAGGCTGGAGGGAGCATTGGCACCTTTCACCTGCAATAATCAGGGCCTGTTCATACCCCTCTGCCATGGGACGTGCTCCCTCTCCCTCCTCCCTCTCTGTGGGTGGAACTCAGCTGGGTCCCCACACCCCTTTCAGGCTCTCCTCCCACTACCTTAGCTATTTCTGTTTCTCTAGTAGCTAAGTGGAACCAGGTGAGGAAGTTCAAGATGTAAATTACAGTCTGGAACATATGTAATATCCACCTGGTGAGACAGTAGTGTCCCTCTGCTCCCATGTGCTGAGACAAGGCCCTTTTGCCCTTTCTACTACTTGGGATATGGACACAATGGCTGGAGCTCAAGCAGCTACCATTATAACACTGGTAGATCTACCAAATCTGTACTGCCTGGCTTCAGGCTCCCCCACCCCCTTAAAAAGTAATTTCTATTGATTCTTTAACATACAAAATTTATTTAAGTCACATCCATTTGAAGTGGTAAGATCACAGCTAGAGAGAAAGTCATCTTGTAAGAAATCTATTTATAAAATTCCTATGAAAGCTTTTTTTCTCTGCTATGTTACATATTTTCCTTTTGCAAGGAGCATGCAACACAACGCCAAACTGATTAGCACTTCACCTACTCCCAGTTTGGGGAGAAATGCTTCTTTATTCCAAATCATATACTCTGTAGGGGGAAATGCTCGTGACCCAGGCAGGGCCCTTTGCTTCCTCTTTAAAGGCTCCTCCATCTAATCTCTCCTCCTACTAGCCAGTGTGGGGTGCATGCTTAGTTTTTACGCCCTTTCCCAGAAAGCAAAGCTCTGAATACTGCACCTTTATGTGCAGATCTACTCTTAAAATAGGAACAAAAGAAAAGAAAAAGAAACAAAACAGAACACGAAAACAAAATACAGTCTCAAAACCCAAACCAGCTGGAAAGAATCCTGGCTGTTTACAAATTAATTTCTGTTTTGCAGAAAATCATCAGATAATAAAATGTGAATAGACTATATACCATAATAACGAATCCAGTCTATAGGGGCAAGCACACACCTGACTCTTGGCCAGCTCACTTGTGGCAAGTTGCATGGTTGTGCTCTCAGGGTCCTTCTGTCATAACTCCCAGCTTGTAAGCTTGGCCATTTCAGGTGAGCCGTCCTAGCAGAAGCTCAGAAGCATAGGAAACCTGCACTCTTAGTCCTAAAAGGAATATAAAACGGTGGTCCCAACCCACACTGCGTGCTAGATGAAAAGATAAAAATAAAATGTCGAACTCAAGCAGAGTACAAGAGGATGCTTTTAACTAATGGACGTTTGTTAAGCCCATTTGCTGGGAAAATCTTACACACCAAAGGACTTTCAAGACTTATTGCGATGCCTTTAATATTCACAATAATAAATATGGCATTACTTTACTGAAAAATTTAATGAGAAATTAGACAAAACACACAGCAGCCTACCCAGGTGAACTCCTCCCGTACGTTTTCCACAGTCCGTTTGTGCATCTGGTGATCTTCGTACGCGCGGCGGAAGCAGAGGCTGCTAACCAGCTGAGGGCCTCGGGGGCGAGGGGAGGACTGGCGCCAGGGGTTCTCCACACAGGAAAGCCTCAGTGGGTTTCCAGGGGCACTCAACACAGAGGCCCCCGTTTCATCTCCAGTAACACAATGTTTTGCTCAAGCCTAGTGCGTGTGAGTGGAGGCGGGAGGGGATGGAAGCTGAAGAGGCAGAGGGTGCTCTTCATGTGGGGCCCTCCTGGCCCTTGCGCATGCGTGTCGTTCCTGCCCAGGGGTCTGCAGATCTTATGCTGCTGTTCGGAACCCACCTACACATTTCCCTGGGTGGAACTCTATCTGTAGCAAACTGCTGGGGCTATTTTCCCACCCTTAACCGACACAGTTAATTCTTCCTGATCTCACCTCCTGCGTGCCTAGCACTGGTTCAGGAGCATGGACTTCAGTCCCATTGCGCCTTTTGAGTTTTTTTTTTTTTTTTAATGACATCTTCTCTGCCATTTCCACGATTTTTAGTACCCACGGACTGCACTTTGAGATACTATAAGCCAAACTAGACACATCACCAGTGAGAAAGCTCCATCCCTGCCTCCCAGTGGGAAAATCGTATTTATGACATTACACGTCAGATTTCCAGCTGACGTGAACCTCCAAGTTGGTACACCTTCCTGAAAAGCCAATCAGAAGACACCCTGTTATGGCTTCGGTTTGCTCTCCAGGTGCTGACATCCCTTGCCTGTGTATTCCCCAGGAGAAGAGGGATGCTTTCAGCCAGGACCCGAGCAGCCTCACCGGGCCCAGCGCCTTCCTACTAGCTTAACTAAGAGCTACTGCAGTGTTGTGGAAACGGGACATCATTCTTTCTAGAGGTTTCTCATTTGCCCCCACTCTGGGAAGTGGTGCCCAGACTGCAGTAGTCATGGGTGCCTTTCCCTAGTAATGGGCTCCTAGAAGCTCAAGGATCCATCCTTGAACTGGGGCCCTTGCCTGCTTTTGCTCCTTGGTACCACGATGTTATTGGGCACAGTTCTCTTTTCAACTGGGACCCTCCCATCAGTGAGGGTGACCATGAATTCCTCTAAAATCTGTACTGTCTGGCTTCAGGATTTTTTTCTCTGCTCCTCCCTCCAGAGAAAGAGCAAGAGAGGACAATGCTTCTTGCAGAGGTTGCCAAAACTGAGGTCCCACAGGTGAGGAACACTGATGGGTGGAGTGTCCCTCTGCTCCCATGTGCTTAACTAATTTAAATTAGCAAAAAACGTTCAAAGTAAACAAATAAATGACACTGGGTGCCATAGGAATGCTTTAATGGGAAGAAAGGGCAGGAGAAAGGGTAAGAGTTAAGCAACCCACAGTTCACAAGGAACTCCTGTTCCAAGCTTTTCAACAAATACAGTTTGAACCTGGAAACACCTTGGGAACAGGGAGGGGATGGTTTATAAAGATGCAAAACCCCACAACAGCTTAGAGTGACTTAACTCTGTATTTTTTTCCATACTTGCAACAAATATTTGAAAATAGGTTCTTCCTACTAAGATCTCTGGAGATCCTCTTGACTTCCTAGCATGAGGCAGTATGTACCTTAAGCTGAATCAATGCACTAACTTAACTCCCCTTGATTCTCATTATTCTCAGGTTCTGTACTTGCAAATTTGCCTACTTGCTCAAATTTATTTGTCACCCCTAAGTCAATACTTGTAGCATCTTGCGGTCATTATGGATGTGTACGAAGCAGTGGAACATGGGGTCATCTGTCAGACATGTCCAACCAGGCCCCACCCTGCCTTCTTATCCCAGCATTCACACAGCAGACAAGTGTCCTTTCCGTGGTCTTTTTACATTTTTGGTCTTCGTTGATGGTTTTGATGTTTAAAAGCAACCCCGACTTCCAAACCTAAGGCTGTGGCCTGCCCTCTGGGGGAACACCATGTCAACCTCCGTCAGGCAGCAGTGCGGGGCCTGTCCTGTCTGGAAGCAGCTGCAGCAGCCCCCTCAGGCTGCAGGCAGGGCTGTTGGCTGTGAGTTCAGTGTTATGAGTCAACAGTATTAAACAAGGTGCCTTTAAGCATACAGCAAGGTCATGACTCAATGGCTTGGTGAAAACTTTGTGACCAGAGACTCACAGGGACTGTGCCCTGTGTTTCCCAGGAGCAGAGGTTCAGTGTTCACTAATTCAGCCTTCGTGGGGATGCCACAGAACACAGCCAGTGAATTGGCTGTGTTCCTAAGGAGAACTAACAAAAAGGGCTTCATACTTCTGTAGGACTTCACATTTATCCTTCCTGCAATCCCAGTCCATATTATCAGACCCCAAACATGGGCTTTCTCCAGAGCAGGTGTGGCTGAACAGCTGTTAGCTTTGTGTTGCTGTGATGAAATACTCAAGATATTGACTTGAAAGGAGGAAAGGCTTTAGTCAACGGCCACTTAGCCTGACTTCTTCAGGCCTTGGCAGCATCCTATATGACAGTGGGAACATGTGGCAGAGGAGGCCTGTTCACCTCATGGTGGCCAGGAAGCAAACAGAAGATCAGGCAGAGGCTGGGGTCCCCATGTCTCCTTGAGGGCATGCCTCATGACCTAAATCTATTCCCCCAGGCCCCACCCCTTACAGGTTCTGTCACCTCCCGGTAGTGCCACAGGCTGGTGACCGGGTTTTGAACACAAGGCAGCTGCTGTTAGGAAGACGGACACTGTGCTATAGCTCACCCATGGTATGCAGCAAGCTCACCAGGGCTGGAGAGACAGGATGTGTGTGAGACACCTGGTTGCTCATTTCTCCCTGACTGAGCCTTGGATTTTGGAGCCTGGGACACCGTAAGGCTTTCCCAAGGGAGTGTGTAACCGTGCACTTAGAAATTTTTTTTTTTAATTTTTAAAGAAAACCATTCATTAAAATGTCAGCTTTGTTCTCAAGTTCCTAGTTTATTTATGATAATATCTTTGAGGAAGAAGGAATAATATTGCATCACAGAGGTTCTGTTTTGATGACTTTAAAGATATCACTTTATAGGGAGAATTCACATAGAGCATAATCAACTGCACTTATGTTCCATTGATGTGACACCACAGAAAATGAGCATCCAATCTCAGGGACGTGGGGGCTCTTTGATCTCCACGGACCATCCAAAGGTCTGCCGAGGTCGAGCTGGAGCAGAGAACACAGCTCTTAGCCTGGAGGTGGTCCCATATAGTGGGCCATCATGGTTTGGTAGTAATTACAGGGAAGAGGTGTTGAGAAGGAGTCTGAGGCCAAATCCAAGCTCAGTGTCCTTCATGGCATGACCAATCAGTGATGGCTGTGGTGGGTGAGAACTGGGGCTGCATGTGTGCCCTGTGTTCGCCATCCTCAAGGTACAGCCACGGAGCCTCCCCAGAGAAATCCTCTCCACCCGGTCACAGGATACCGCTGGAGTTGATCTCTCAGTGCTGGGATGAGTGCACTGCCTCATACAGAATAGGAGCTCAGTAAATCAGGGCTGAATACAGACACGAGGCAAGTGTTTATGTACCAGGGATTGTGTAAGGGAAGAGGGGGCAAGGCAAGTCTTTCAGGCCTTAGAAGTGGATTTGGGGAGGCACTTTGAGTTTTGTTTGAAATCCCACCCCAGAGGTGGCAGCCTCCCTTGCCTTTACCTAAGGCCATTTAAAGATGCAAAATGTTACAGCTGTCACCAGCACAGCCTTGAAGAACAGGCTGCTGGGGCCACAGAGACTCAGCAGGATCCAAGCTTAGAAATGTATTTTTCAAATATTTTTTAAAATTTATTTATTTATTCTAATTTGCTATATATGATAGCAGAATGCATTTCAATTCATAGTATACATATAGAGCACAATTTTTCATGCCTCTGGTTATACACAAAGTAGAGTCACACTATTCGTGTCTTCCTATGATATTTTTGAATGCTTAAAAATACAGCCATGCATGAGGCATTACATAGGAAAAGCCACCACATGAAGTGTTTTTAATCAATTGTGTCCATTTTGGGATCTTGCTTATCAGTAGCTGGCTTGTGACGTTGGGGGTCCATTAAGTGGAAAAGGGCCCGCCTGTCCATCCCATTCAGATGCTCTGTGGGCCACACTGAAGCTTTTCTCCATGATCTGCTTAGTAGCCACACAGAAGGGACCTATTGAAACAGGGCAGGCTCCCAAGTGTCTGGAGTGTGGCAGAACTCAAGGACTGGGAGCAGTAGGGAGGCCCTTCTATCTCTCTTCTATTCAAATAGAATGGAGTCCGAGCAGTGGTTTCCAGTGAACACACAGGTGATTCTTAGAATTTTGTTCAAAGTTACTTTCAAAAGATTTCAGCCTTTTAAACTGTGTTGTGTGTTTACCAATAGGCACAGTGTGTTGCTATGATGGTAAGATAACGAGGTGCAGTGCCCCTCCCCACCAGCCAGGTGTGACTGGGAGGGCCTGATGGGGAACTCCCAGCCCCACCCCCCACACTGACCAGGCACCCTGACCTCAGATAAAGGCAGAGCAAGGAGCTTGGACTTCCCTGGCAGTAATGAGGTGGGGCGATGGCAGAGTGGCATGGTACTTGCTAAAATAGATTTAAATATTAGAAGAGTGTTCAATATACAAATCACAATCACCTATCATACCAAGAACTAGGAAAATCTCAACTTGAATGAGAATAGAAAACTACTGACAGACCCCACACCTAGATGACAGAGATACCGGAATTATCTGACAAGGATTTTAAAAAAGCCACTACAAAAATGCTTCAGTGCACACTCATGAACATGTGAGAGACAAATGAAATAAATGGAAAGTCTCAACAAAGAACATCTCAGGAGAAAAAGCTACTGAAGTTATAAAGAAGAACCAAGTGGAAATTATAGGACTGTTTTGTTCAGTAGCTAAAATTTAAAAACACAGACACACACAACTTCAATGAATGGGCTCAACTGCCGAATGGAGGTAAGAGAGGAGGAAAGCAGTGAACTTAAAGGTAGAGCAATAAAATTACCTAACTGAACAGCAGGGGGAAAACAGACTAAAGGAGAAGGAACAGGCTCAGGGACCTGGGGACTATGAGAGAGCTTGTTAAAGTCACGGAGGAGAAGAGAAGAAGAATGACTTCAGAAGCAGTTTGAATGCCTAAAACTTTCCCAAATTTTTCAAAAGACATAAATCTCATCTTAAAGAAGCCAAGCAACCTCAAGCAGCATAACCCCCCAAATATTCATGCCTAGATGTACCATAGCTGGACTTCTGAAAAAATGAAGGACACAGTCATTCTTGAAAACACCCAGAGACAAGGCATATCTTACCCACAGGAGGAAAACGATTTGGATGACAGAGTTCTTCAGGAACCATAGGTCCCAGAAAGAAGTACACAATATTTTTTTTTTTTCAAATAGTTACGGAAGAGATTTGTCAACCCAGGAATATATATCCAGTGAAAGTGTCCTTCAGGGATGAAGAAGAAATCAAGACATTCTAAGATAAAGGTTAGCTAAGAGACTTGGTTACCAGCACACCTATCCTGAAAGAATGGCTGAGGAAATTCTCCACTCCAAGAAGAAATGATAAAAGAAGAATCTTGGAACCTGAGACAGGAAGAAAGAACAATGGATAGAGTATACAGGTGAGCACACAGAACAGATTTTGCTTCTCTTGTCAAATTTTCTAGATTATTCCTGATGGTTGAAGCAAAAGTTATAACACTGTCTATTGTGGTTTTCATTGTATAGGGAAGAATAATTAATGTTGTAAAAGGGAGAGGGTAAAAAGAACTTAAAGGGAAGTAAGTTTTCTCCCTGTCACTTGAACTGGTAAATGTCAGAACTAGGAGGATATGAAAAGAATTGTGTGAAAAATGTGGTTGCAGATCCTTTGAGCAACCACTAACAAACCTACATAGACAGACACTGGAAAACCCTAGCTGGGAGTTGAAACAGAATAAAGCTTGTCCAGATAAGAGAAGGAAACAGATGAAGATAGAAGATAGGAGAAAGGAAACAGATGAAAAACAGGAAACAACAACAACAAAAATAAACCAAATGGCAGTCTTAAGCCCTAACATATTAATATTACATTGAATTTAAATGGCTTAATTGTACCACTTAAAATACAGAGATTAATGGTGGATAAGCAACATAAGACAGCTATATGCTATCAGCATGAACTTTCTTCAAATATAATTGTATAGATAGGTTAAGAGTAAAAGGACGAAAAAGGACACATTAACCTAAAGAAAGAGGAGAAGAAATGGCTGTGTTAACATCAGACTAAGTAGACCTCAGAATAAAAAAAAAAATTAGCAGGATCAAAGAGAAACATTACATAATAATAAAAGGGCCAGCCAACCAAGAAGATATGGCAATTCTAAATTTGTATGCACCTGTCTTAGTCTTTTAGAGCAGAACCGCAGACTGAGTAAATTATAAACAAGACAAGCTTCTTTAGCTCACAGTTCTGGGAGCCAAATTCTAAGATCAAGGGTCCACACTTGGTGAGAGCCTTCTTGTTCACCATAACACAGCAGAAAGTATCAAATGGTGAGATAACAGATGACAGAGAAAATAAGGGGAAAACTCCCTTTTTTATAACTCACTCACGACTTTCTTATAATTGCCTTAATCCGTTTGTGACGCAGATCCTTTAGGGCCTCACTACTGCTTACAGGGCCCACCTCTCAACACTGTTACTAGAGCAGTTAAATTAACGTGAGCTTTGGGGGAGACATTCACACCAGAGCAACACCTACCAACAAAGCTACAGCATGCAAAACGGAGATGATAGAATTAAAGCAGAAATTGACAGGCCCACCATTATGGTTGGCGATGTCAACATCCTTGTCCTTAGCAATTGATAGAACAGTTAGAAAGTCATCGAGAACATACCTGAACACCAGTCATCAGCTCCGCCTGACATTTCTAAGCACTCAACTATAGCAGAATGTGCGACCCTTTCAATACCCAGGGAACACTCACTAACATAGATCATATCCTGAGCCATAAGACAAACCTCCATGAATTAAAGGTATTGAATCACACAGCAAGTATCCTGTGATCATGTGGTCCTAGGCCGAAGGTGTAACCACAGGGGTCCCGGCAAACCATATCTGGCCACTCACCCCCAAAACAAAACTGGAAAGGTAATAGTGCAAAGCAGAAGAAGAACTTAATCAATATGACCCTATTGGGTAGGCAAAGTGATCTAGCACCTGAGCCCTGCCTTCAGGGTGCTGCAGAGCTTTAGGTTTAAACCAAGGAAGAATCAGGGCGGGGTGAGAGCTCTATGTAATTCAACAGCCTGGGACAAGCTGGATCCTTCTCTCACTTCTGGTTCTGTAAGGTGGCTCCAGAGAAGTTCTCATCTCCACTTGCTTCTCAGGATGTTTATCCATCAGACCTGGAACTCACGACAGGGCAATTTAGTTTCTGAGAGACTATTGGTCTGGCTTAGGGAGTGGTCTTATCATGGGATGCTTTCCTGGAAGGTGTAGGACAGTGACCCGAGACTCTAGGCACTATCCAAGCATCTCAAATAGGATGCTGCCGATCTTGCCTCAGTCATGAAGGGGGTCGCAGAGGTTAGGTAACTACGGCTAATAAACCTTGTATGACCAGTGTTTAGAGGAACACTTCTTGAATTATTAGCAGCTCATGTGCAGAGCTGAGCAAGGGCCTAACAAAGACTTTAAGGTCACAATGGAGGCAGATACAGAGCGAGGCAGAGATGTCAAGCTTTATCCTGCTTTCAGTTACCCAGGGCTCAGGCCTAGGTAAGAGGCCTTCCTTTTAGCAGAGTTCACCACCTAGTGCCTGTGGTAGAATCCAACTAGAATTCTGTAACAGAACAGTAACAAGAGTCTCCAGATGTGGAAATCAAACAGCATATAGTTTTAAGTAAGCCATAGAAAGGGAAGTCTCAAGGGAAATAATATTTACATGTTATATATATGAAAATAAGTCCATAAAGCAGGAGACAAATTTTATATATTATAGAAATTAGAGTAAAACATAAAGAAGAGACTAGGGGAGTTATCCCTAAATGTAAACGGAGTGTGGGGAGGCTGGGCCCAGCCCTGAGCTACTCCATTTTATAAACTAGCAGTTTGCCATGGGTTACACCATCTTGAGTTCAAGTGCCAAGATGGAATGACTCTACACCTTGTTTGTACAAGCAAACAACCACCATCTGCCTAGCACAACAGTAAGGTACACACTGATTTAAAAAAAAATTAATTGTGCTAATAAAAATGACCACCTTTGAATTTATTGAATTAAATCTTATTGGGTGTGGTGGTGTATGCATGTAATCCTAGCAGCTCAAGAGGCTGAGGTAGGAAGATCATGAGTTCAAAGCCAGCCTCAGCAACTTAGCAAAGCCCTAAGCAACTTAGCAAGATCCTGTCTCAAAATAAAATATAAAAAATGGGTTGGGGATGTTGCTCAGTGGGAAAGCACCCTGGATTTAATCCTTTGTACAAAAAAAAAACAAAAAAAACTTAAGTGCATGAATGCACGAGGGTATCAAATCCATCTCAGAGAAACCAGGCCCATAAGTTCATCGATCTCACCAGATTAACCCTGTCACCTGAAGTCATAGTGCAGAAGCAGCTAAGATGACAGCAGGGCAGCATTCAACTACCCTCATCAGACCTGGTGAGTGCCTCAAAGGTCCACAGGTCCCCAGCTCCTGACTCTGTCCACCTCCCTGCTTGACCTGGTCTCTGTGAAACTGCCTGCAGCTACACCATGGCCCAGAATCGCTTCCCTGCTGTGTGCCCTGACAGCTGTGAGCCCTGAACAAATTCTCAGGCTGGTTCTTAATCTTACCCAACCTCCTGCAGTGACTCCTTTGCATTCATATCTGCTTTCTGCCTTTGCTCTCAACACAGCCTCCTAAATCCCTGCAGCCACCTCAGTCCTTCCTGAGCCTCTCTGTAACCTGTATATATCATTGTGTCAGGTGTGATGTGTGGCTTGAGTACTATAGATATTAGCAATTAAGATTGGAGTAAAAAAATCCTATGATTGCCCAGCTATGGCCACCACCTGACCCACAAGTACTTGGTGAATTGCAACCAATGAAAGTGATATAGCTTGTGAATTTATTGTCACTCAATAAATTCTGACATTGTGGAAAGACACAAACATGTGTCTGGTCTATTTGATGGCATAGCTCATTCAGGACACAGTTTGCTTCCTACAAAAATAAATAAATAAAAGAGAGAAAATGGAAAAGAGGCGATAGAAAAAAATGTCCACTATGGCAAAATCCTAGTTCATGTGCCTCTTTCCTGAGCACCAGAACAGCATCCTGTGTCCCTCCCAGCACCTTTCCAAGGACTCATTCAGACAAGTATCATCCACGGAAGTTTAATTAAAGGGCTGTTTACAGATACATGAATGGGCTTTAGATAGACCATGGAGATGTTTCAAAATAGCAATAGGACTGTTACTAAGGACAGTGGGGGCTTTTTCTAATCAGTGGCCTCTTGGGGAAGTGGAATACTTTGGAAATGAACACGGAGACAATATTAAATGGTAGCTTCACAAGATGGACTGCTTTGGGGAGCATTGCCAGAAGGAGCTGCTCAGCCCCCAGTGGACTCTGATGTTAGTGGGAACTAAACCTTTATTACATTAAACCACTGAGATTCGGGTTTGCGTATTAAAACGGCTAGTGTTAATTACCCCAACTAATACACCCAATAAAAGTCAGGGCCTCAAATTCTGTGTGGAGTTGAATATTAAATGTACAGCCCAGGACTCAGGAGTAATTAAAAAGTGATTCCAATATTTACTTGTGTCTCTTGAAAAATGCTAATGGGGACACAATTCATAATTTTTTGTCTCCTCTTAAAACCATTTTATCATTAGTACCATCCTCGTTTGCCCAGTACTCTCCTCCATCAATCTCAAAAACCTCCTCCAACTTCCAGTCCACGGGAGGGAGTCTCTCCTCCTTATCTGCGGTCCTTCTTCATGAGGACAGTGAGCCACCCTCTGTTTTCCCTGTCTTCCCTCTGGTCCTTCTTTCATCACAGAAGATCCCCGGATCTGGCTACCTCATACAAGATTACATAAAATTAAGACAGGGAAATAGGAGGATCTGGGGGCATGGTGAGGATGCAGGCGTGTGCCAGTCGCGCTGGCTTCCTGGGAAAGCTGTCAACAAGACGGAGTTGGCATGCAGTGTGTGTCCAGGGAGCAGGTTTTAGACTAACACCTATGGGAGCAAGAGAGAGGACAAAGGATGGGCAAGCTGTGACAAAGGAGTTCTCGAGTCCCATGACCGTCTTTGGGTCACAGTGGCTTAGCCAACCCTTTCCCTGCTGCCGTCTGCCTTGAATGTGGGCAACCCTGGGAAGCAGGTGAACTTGGGGGAGGGCATTGCTGAGAGGGCTGCCACTGACAGCTCTGCCCACAGCTGGGACAGAAAATCCTGCCTTGTGGGCCACAACTGTGGCTCTGGACCACCTATGCTGTTGGGGGCACCCTCACTGTAGAGGCTGCTGTGGCTTCACGCCTTCTGTGCCAGGCCAAGTTTGCCAGTTCCTTAAAGAACCACACCAAAATTTCCTTCTTGCAAGAGGCCTTGCTGTCTGGCTCTTGGCCCTTCTCACCCTCTTTTCCTCGTGCCGCTGGGTCTTTTCCTGGGCACTGTACCCCTGGAGGCTCTCCCTGGGCTGCAGGGTTGAGGAGAGGAGTGCTGCTGGCCTGTCTGTAATGCACCCATTTCTCAGTATTATTAGAGAACAGGGTAATGACTCTGTTCACGGCAAGAACTTATTTAGGGCTCTACCCCTCTCCACTGTTAGCCTTAGAAGCCACTCTGAAGCTGTGCATAACACGCTAGTCCTCCAAAGTGGATTCTTTGCCTGATTATATATAATTAGGGCCTGGGCAGGGATAGCTTGCTAATTCCTCTTTTCCCAAAGAGCCTTATTTGTCAATTCTTGCAATGGCCCAGACTAGCATTGGGTAAACTCTGGAGCTGATCCCTGATGAGCCCTGAGAGGAGGTTGGAGCAGTGCCGTGGAGCCTCAAGGCCTGCCTCTGGGTGTGGAACCCGGCTCAGCCACCAACTGTGCACAGGTTTCTCAACGCCCGCACACTTCCATTTTGTTCACTGCTGTGTATGGGTGATGGCGTCTCCCTAATACAGTTGTGAGCACAGAACCTCAAATCATGTGCCTGGCACCGTGCCCAGCACTTGTTAGATAACTGCTCAGAGTCTGTTGGGTGGCTGCCCTTATTGCAATTTCCATTTTTCCTTTGGGAAAAGTGGACTCACTTTGCAATGGGTGATTCTGATTAGCCTGGGGCAGCTTCTGAGAAGCTCTTCTCTCTGACTTTTTCGGCACCCTGTACCCTACCTGCCTCTAGCAGTGATGCTCTAAAAGCCTACAGCCATTGTGAAGGCCAGCACCAGCGTCTGTGTCCCCAGTGGACTCTCCAGTCCTCGGCTCCTTCTGGTGGTTCTCACTTTGTTGTTGCCAGTGCTCGCTGATACAGCCCTCCTGCCACAGGGCTCCCCAAGTCTGCCTGAGGACCAGGCTCAGGTAAGGGTGTGACTTGTTCAAGGTTGTCCACACGCAGCGGCTCCCTCCACATCCTCAGCTTCACTTTCCCTTTGGTTGCCTGAACTCCAAGATGGCACCCACACACTCCCCTGCCCTCCATGCTCAGCACTCTGAGGGCGTGTGCAGCCTTCCCCCCTCAGCTCTCTTCTCTTCAGCCCACCCTGTCCTCACAGCCCCTGCAGCCCACCACAGAGCTCAGGTCTTTCCTGTCTACCCCTCCTCCATGACTCAGGGTCTTCAGACTTCTGTGGGAAATAGAGATTTCATCGCCCTCCATCTCTATTTTTTTCTTGGTTCTGCTGCTTTTAGCCATCTCCTTTAGTTGCAAGCATCCCATCTTAACAGGGGCCACCCAAAACTCATGGGAATGAGAAGGGTGGACTATTTACCCACAGATGGAGGGTGGATCACAGAGACCTCTGTTTTGGTACCACAAGGGTTTCTTCCATCCATCTATCCATCTATCCATCCAATGATAAAATGTTAATTGAACAGTACAAACATGTATCAGGTCAAAGATGAATTCCTGCCTTCAGTGAGCTCACCACCTATCACAGGGGATGAAGTATGTGTACAAAAATTACAAGAAAAGCAAAATGTAATCAGTATCTTAAGACCAAGGTATAAAATGACTTTTCTGATGGAGGTTGGATAAGGGGAAAGAATCCTTGGTAAAGAATAGGGAATAAAGGGGAAGTAGGATGTCAGCAGGTAGCCGTAGAGGTGGGTCCTCCCAGGCCAAGAAGGGAGCAGGGGTGGTAGCCCTGGGAGCAATGGGGTATAAGGCTGGGACATCTCATGCCTTGTGTGTAGTTGAGGGATGGAGTGCGCAGCGAGGCTGGATCGCCAGTCATCACAGTGAAGGCAAAGCCAGATGAGAAGTGGAGATCATTTTTGGAACTGCTAACAGTTCTGAGGGTCAGAGTGACATCAGTAGAGCTGTGCCTTAGGCAGGTTCATTTCTATAAAGAGATTTAAAACAGATTAAAGACTCAGGAGAGGAGTGAGCCATGTGGCCGGAGCAGCCCATAGGCAAGGGGGCTGAATCTGGAGGAAGAGTACAAGGGTATTCAAGAAGCCAGATGTGTGCAACCTGGACAGAGAGAGGTTTGGGATCCAGGTAAATGGCAAGATCTTTGCAGAACAGCAGTTTGGAAGGAAAATAAGGACATCTGGAGAGAGGAGTGTGTGGCCGTGGGGAGGCACGTCTGGAGCATGGGGTTCACCAGTTTGGATTTGCTAGTTTAGGATCTCATAGGGAAGAAGAGCAGATGGGTGGAAACCGGATGGCTCTGTTCTTTAGCACAGAGACTTCTTCTATCTTGTGAGGGACCCAGCAGCTAACTAATCTAATCAGTGGGGTTCCAGGCCGAATACAGGGTGAAGCCAGACGTCTGCGGGCTGACCAAGGCAGCCTGAAGCATGCAGGGTGGACAGCTTTCCTCCTGGCATGTGGATGCCAGGTGTGCGCCATGCGGGTCACCAGCCAGTGTATCCAGAGATAGCACCCTTCCTGCCCCCACTTCCCTCAGGGGGACAAGATGAACAGGGTGTTATTTCAAAGCATGTTTCTTTCTGGAATCCCAGAAGGAAACCAGAACTGTAGAGACAGACTAGACCCAAGTGAGTCCAAGTCCAAAGGCCTCTGGAGCCATGGACAACTCCATCTTCTCCAGAGACTTGCTGAGACCATTGTCCCCGAGTCCTTGGCAGTTTACGGTTTTGTATTAAAACTAAGTGTTTCCTTTTGATGAAGTATTTTATGACGGGCATTGTAAATTACTCTAAGGAAACTTTTTAGTCAGCAAGAATTTATGACAATGATAAATTTGGGCAATGTCTCTCTAAGTGTCTCCATGAATGAGCACTTCCCAAATCTCCCCAGGTTCTGGTCTGAGGCAGAGCCCCTTGGTGATTATTTTTGTACTTTCTACGTCTCTAGTGACTTCTTTTATTAAGATTCTCAAGAATAAGACTTATGATTTATCCGGATGACATATTAACAGCCAGTCATACCAAATACATTTTTCTTTCTTATGTACCAGAAGGAATATTCCCGCTGTCAGCCTTTGGGTACAATGAATTTCAAAAAGTTCTCTGGTGTTTTTTCCTCAACATTGAACATTTCTTAGCTTTATATGTTATCAAAATAGTTAGAGGTTCTGGAGAGGAAAAGCAACAGAAATGCAGACAGGATGGTGTTTTATTAAGAAGACCTAAGGAAAGATGAGCATCTTCTTGTGGACTTTCATTTATAAAATGATTGAATTGGATCAATATTTATGATGAATCTCACTAATGGGGGAGGACAACCCCACATGGAATCAGTGCTCAGCCCAAATCAGTGGATCCAGTGGCCTCACTTAATATTGCCACCATGAAACAGAGTTCATATTTCACATTTAAAAACCCTTTTCGAGGTAGTCATTTGGGAAAGGAACAAATAGAATTATTTCAATTTCACAGGGTCCTTTATTGTTTATCTCTTGGGCTTCACTTCTTGGATGTGTTTACAGCAGAAAAAGCACAATCACATCACTGGCCACTTCAGATTTTCCCAAGAGAAGATGAGTCATTCATGACTCATTTAGAGGAGGGAAGCATCTTTCATCGTTTTTGGGGGGGGGGGGAAGGAGCAACAGCAACAAAAAAACCCTCCAAACTGTTCTTCTTCTATACAACATGATTTCTCTCCTCTGCACACAGGCCCTCACAATTCAGTTCAGAGGTCCTAATAGTGATAGGCACTATCTCCACATGGCTAGTTAAGAATTTCCACATCTCCATCAGATCTCATTTTGGCATTAAAATTTTAATTTGAATTCTTATAAATAGAAGCAAAAATGCATGATGAGAGGGAGAGGCAGTGGAACAAGAGTATTTATGCAATTGGGGAGTGGCCCCTTTGTGCTTCTCTTCTCAAGAGGATGGGTCCCTTTTTTGGCCAGGGGTGTGTGTGTGCAATGCAGAAATGAAAAACTGTGCAGTAAAATTGGATTTACTCACACTTCTTGATGTGCCCATCACCAAGCTATTGATCTTTGGGGAAGAAATTGCCTGGATTTGTGCACAGAAGTGAAATTCTGGAACAAATTGTTGACATAACATTTGTGCTTTGTGGATATTTGTTGAATAAAATGGGTTCATCAAATGGTTGGTGTTTAAAAGACAATGGTGTCCACAAATAAATAGATGGGAGAATGAATTTGTGAGTTGTTCCTCCAACTCACAAATTGGATGCCATGGGTTCTCTAAAGTCAATAGATGGCTGGAGGTTCTAGGCCTCATTTGAGAAGCCAGATCTGGCTTGAAATCTGTAGCGCTCAGCTTGTGTACACACTCCATTCATTTTTCATGTATTTATCCTTCATCTACTAGTTCAACTTGCTCATGAACTTTGGCCTGGAGTTTGAGCTGTTTGTTGAATACATTCTTCTATTTAGGTTCTTCTGTCTGAGGTTTACCAAAGGTTCCCTGACAAGCTGCCCCTCCTGCCCCATAACTCCTCCCACACTCTTCTCTTCCTCACCACCTAGGACTTACAGGACATCTCACTCATTGCAGACTGCTGGAGAGCTGGGAGTGTGTGCGGGTGGGTGCATCCTCAGTAAGAGTGGTTGGGTGTGGGGCACTGATGTGAGCTGGTATGTTTGGCACAAATGCTAAAGGACAAATCTAGGGCGAGGGTGGCCTTGGGAAATGGAACAGACAATGGAGCCCAATCCAAGTCTGGGCTTAGAGTCGAAAATCAGAGCATTGAGCAAATATCTTGTGGAGACCAAATGACCCTTACCAGTCCTCTGAATATCTTAGTGTTCTACATGTCACCTTCTCTGAGCACACTGGGGATCTACGTGGTGAATTCCACTAAGCCATCTCCCTGTCTCCCACTCGCCCCTGTCACCTTTCCCTCATCCTTCCATCCCTCCTTCTCTTCTTTCTTTTCTATCAGGTGAATACAATTGAATTTGCAAAAATTGTCTCTAGGATGCCGACCTTAAGATTCAGGCTTATGAAGTTCAAAAGTACTGGGAAAAGTGTACACAGAGCTCCTGAGTACCAGGGCTGGGAAGACCAGCCAAGTGTTTGACCTGAGTGGAATGCAGAGGGACAGCAGTTCAGGTGGAGGGACTCTCTTTAATCTATCTGGTCACTGGTCCATGAGTGTCCCTGTCCCAGTCCCAAGAGAAATGAGCCACAAGGACAAGGAGTGAAAAGAAGACAAGGACCAGCCTACTCCCTTTATCTGTCACTCTCTGGAACTCACACTGCCCCCAGGACCTCTTGACTTAAATTTTTAGGAGACTGAGTCTGACAAGAACTTACTATGCTTTAGGTGCTTATTTACAATTTTCAATGACACCCTCAGATTAAATCACCAACTTGGAAAAAAAAAAACATTTTCAAGATATACCACTGAGAATGCTTATAATCATCTAATAGATGTTTTGAAATTAAAGTATAATATAATTTGATAAAAATAATAACATTAAAAACATTAGAAATGGAAAAGGCATAATGCTAAGCATCCTAATATTACATCTCTCTTTAGTAATACATGTTCTCCCCCCGCCCTTGCTTTCCTTCTTATTCCTTCCCAGATTTATTCTGGGTCTACTCTTATTAGATGCTGTTTTAGGGGTGGGGGATAGAGTATCACAAAACAAAGATTTCTGCCCTTCTGGAGCTTAATAATATTAAGCAACCAACATGAAAATAAGAAAACTGTGTGTTAGAAGCTTTTAATTTTATTGGAAAAAAATAAGAGATCAGAAAGAGTAACAGGGGTGAGAGAGCTGGAAGGGAGGAGGGGTCAGAGAGGGGAGCCTGGGAGCACAGCCTTCTGGGAGGAGAGGGCTCCGTCGCTGTGCAGATATGTGAAGAGAGGGTGTAGGGAGCCATAAGGTCAGATCCCAGGGGCAGGAGTTTGTCTGCAAGCGTCAGGAGTGGCAGAGAAGCCATGGGGGAAGGTAGGGGAGTTGAGTTCAGGAAGACGAGGTGGGCTCTCTGTATACCTGGGGCTTTGCCTCTCCAAGTAGAGTGGAGTAGAGAAATTGCATGAACTGCCTTCTTTGTTGAAGGCATCCCTCTGACTGCTCTACGGAGATGGAGATGGGATAGGTACAGGTCAGAGAGAGCAGCTGGGAAGCCACAGAGTTCAGGAAAGAGAAGACAGTGTCCAAGCCAAGGTCAGCAGTGGACCCTACATACCTGTTCTTCATGGTTCTAAATGCACCACGGTGGACTCTGGGCTGAGCCTGTGAATATAGCCTTGAAAAATAGCAGGCCAGAAACCCAGCCGCTGGGCAGTGTTGTCCTTAGCATTCTTATCAAAGGACATGTAAATAACAATGGGGTTCAGATTTCTGGAGGGGGCACATCTTAGAGAATTTTGCTGATCTACTGCTTGAGAGCTGTCTGGAAGAGAAAAATCTATGCATTTATCAAATTTCTGCTAATGAAAGTATTAATGAATCATTAGTATCATTGTTTGCTGCCTCAAGGATCACAAGCTTCGTCCATTTACCTTCGTTGAAATCTGGTAGACTAAATGTGTTTGAGATTATGAGATTCTTTTCTGCCTAATTTATTTTATAAACTGCAAATGTAAATCATACCGCTCTCACATGCAATTTCAGCCGAGAGGACAACGACAATGTTGGCGTAATTGAGGCATTCTAACTTGGGGGTGCCCACAGAACCGCTGAGTCGGAATGCCATCTCGAGTTTTTTAGATGTTTTTAGTCTTAAAAATAATTTCCAGAGTGTCATTTTTGTAATTCTAATTTCAATTTATAGCCTAAACATTGCAGGGAGCTTTGGGGGGTATTACAGCTCGTTTTGGGTCTTTGTCTGCTAGTGCTGCCATTACTGTCTCCATAGTGAAAGAACATTTTTTTAAAAAAACTTCTGACATAAGCATTTCTAACTGTGTCCCATTATGGGGCACCAGGCGCTGCAGGGAAGCTCGTCGCTAGAGGTGTCCTTATTGTTGAGGAGTGTGGTGCAGTTGTGATTGTTTTACATCATTCCTGTTTTTGTCCAGGACAGACAGAATAAAATAGGAGGTCTGAGGACCCTGAATGTGGAACAGCAGGACTGGAGAGCATGAAGGATGACCGAGCCCAAGCCTCGGGTTCACAGATGGGGAAACCGGGGCTCAGGCTGGTGAATTAACTCAATGGAGAGCCAGTGCCTACATTGTTGTGCTTTCCTGATATTGAAGTGTGGATGTTACACACTCCACTGTGGTCTGGGTCTGACCGTGTAAGGGGAGTGGCATTTGGGTCAACAGAGAATCTTGTGAGATTTTATTCCCCTCCCCTTACCTTGCTACAACCATATGTCAAAAGACCCATTCTTCAGTTTTGATGGGACACATTCAGCATGAAGAATACCAAAGACAACAGGGTTGAAGGTGACCGTTCTGTCCACATAGTCTGGCTGCGGGACAAATGGCAAGAGTCATCACTCTTAAGATGCTCAGCCCGTCTTCCTAAAGCTGAAGCGAGTCACAGTCCTGTTGTGTGTGGCCTTCTGTAGAGGCAGACCCTCCCTCCTTGCCAGGGAGCCCAGCTCACAGCTCAGGCTGACAGGGAAAGGCACACCCCTCTGTGGCCACTAGTGACTGTGATAAAGCAAGGTGGCCACTCAGACTCAGGGAAGCTTCACCGCTAGTGACAGGGATGTAGGTATGACCTAATTAATGATGGTGCCGACAGGCAGAGACAGCAGTGCCTAATGGAATGTGCCCATGTTTGGGCCTCCAAATAACGTTGGGAATTCTAGTATTCTAGGGCAAGACTGTGCCTGCTTTCGCATGTGTTAAATGGACGATAGTGCTCATTCTATCAGGTGAGGAGGTGGCCAGGTGACAGAGTGAGAGGGTGGAGTTATGTGTAACACCTGGTGGCGTCCTGTGGGGCTTGCCTAAGGAAAAGTTTCTCCTTGGCCTAGTTCCCAGTCCTCTAGTAAACAGGAAAGTGAGCTTGTCTGTGATCCCTGCCAGGGCACCGAGAATCTGTCCAAAAGAGGGGGTGAGAGGTCTGTTTTTCTAGTCATTATTGTTTTGAAGTATTGAGTTTGCCCAGCCATTGTTCTGGTGGCAAAAAAATTGGAGATCTGGATGAATTTAGGTTGAGGGCATCCCAAGGCAAGGCTGCCCCCTGTACGTAGCTGTGGTTAATTAGAGTTATCAGGCATGTTCGAAGGGCCTGCACCTTGCCTTCAGGGTGAAGCTGGTGAGGTGGGCATTGTTGGTCCCTCCACGGCGGTGGCCTCTTGCTGACTGGGCCTGACTCCCCGGCACACCCCAGCAGCAGTGTCTCTGGGGTCTGCTTCCCTGCATGGGAACAGAGGCACGTCTTCAGTGAGATACTGATGCAGCAGTGGGTGTTGTGACGAGCCACCCAGGTCCTTTCAGAACAGCTGGGGGACTGCTGACTAGCAGCCCTGGTCATCAGTCCCCTTAGGAACTTGCTTGGCTGAAGGGCACCAACTCCCTAGGGCAGGTCCATCCAGTGACTCGCTGACGTGGGTGGTATGAAGACCTGGCCTCTTATAGCATCTCAAGTCAACTCTAAAGAGCCATCCTAGCCACCAGGATGGCTGTGGGGTCAGCTGAGGCCTTTTACGAGATGGTCTCTTAGCTGCGCTTCCCCTATGTCCAGTCCTGCTGAACGCCTTTCCCTCTGTGCACTACATTCCCAAAGCACAACCTCCTGGGTGCTCGTCTCCGGCTCCCAGTCTGCATCTCAGGGGCCCCAGTCCCAGACAGGAGGGCATCTGTAAGAAGGCATACCAGGCACTGTGGTGTCCATCAGGGACACTGTGAGTGCTCTGTTTTTTAAGTAGCTCCGGCTGGCGACTTTCTCCTCAGTACCCCTCGTCCTGCACGTCTCTGTATTCTGAAGCTCCTCACCGTGCTCTATCCTTGTCGGCAGTTATTGGCTACTGCATTTTAAATCCTATCACCTTCCCTAAGGAGTGGACTCTGGGTCCAGGGCACAGCGGGCAGGGGATGGAGGAGTGGGACTGTGACTACCCCAGGCATTTCAACAACGTGTGAGTTAAAACTTTGCAGTTCCAATGAACAGCTTCAAAGGAAAAAAATGTTTTCTTCTCATCTTCATCTTTAACCCCCTTTCAAAAAATAGAATAGGTTTCTAATTATAAACTATGCATTTTAAGTACTCAAGAGCCCAACAAAATCAAAAGCAAATTTTCATTTTTTAACAACGATCTGAAGTTAGACCAACATGTTGGCTGTGTTTTGCTTTGGATGAGCTGTAGGTCATCTTTTCCTGGTACTTACAGTTTCTGTGTCTATTTTTTTTTTCAAAATTTATATATAAAGAACATATATTACTTTTGTAAATGAAAAAAAAATGACGGTTTATTACAAACAAATCACACTACATCCTGTGCAGGTCCCTGGCAGCTGCAATAAGAAAGCCTTAATGTTTCCGACCTCCCTGAAATGAACACCTGACAGAGCCCCCCACAGAACTTGAGGCTTTTGGTCAAGGAAGAAAGAACCACTAGAAAATAGAGCACATTCCATGCTACAGCTCATAATCTCAGAACATTGACTTCTTTTTCAATGCAAATTAAAGAAAAGAAGATGTGAATATCATAAACCGGGCTGGAAACTTCATCCCTCTCTTTACAGATGTTCATTAACATAACAAAACATAAGTGAGGGTTTAGCCTGGACCTCATCTGTTCTGAGCAGATACTGAATAGAAGGATGTCAGAAGTAAGCCAATGAGACCAAGAAAAGCATTTTCATCTGGAAAAAAAATGATGTGAAATATGCGGTCACCAAAGAAGGGCCACCATGTTTTATTTTGTAATTATGAAAATTTGTCTCTTTTGACAAGTGAAATGAATTTAGGCACTCAGGCATGGGGAGAAAGTTGAATTGTCTGAAAATTAAATCAAAGTAAAAATGAAAAATATAAATGGGTGTTTCATATTCACTAACATGGGAGTCATCTTTTAGATCTGACATTTTGAAGCAATCCCTGAGAAACTTGATAGCTCATACCTCTGAGTAAATTATGGTCCTGAGCATTGTGGAAATAATTGAGAATGTTTGTTGTTTTTAAATAAATGCAATAAATCTGGAGCGGCTTGTAGTACCGAGAACAGCACTTTATGCCCTGAGATGCTCAACGTGTGGGGAGGGGATATTATCACAGAGGAGGAGCATGCATGTTGACACCTTGGGGGTGGCAGGATAGGGAGGTTCAGATCCTTCCCATAGGGAGAGCAGTGTGGAGGCCAAGGGGGAACCCCCAGCAGAAACAGGGTCACATCTGGCTCTTGTGTCTTAGAGGTGTGGCTCAGGCTTATCATTCCCCTTTAAAATGGCAATGTGGATGAGACCCTGCCTCCCAGGGGTGCTGGGAAGATCAGTGAGCACTTGACAGATTGCCGTGAACCACCTCCAGAGATGCTGACCTCCAGTCCTTGGTTGCAGAACTTCTAGTAATCTCTCTGTGTGCTCCTGAGTTATTTGTGTGTGTGTTATGGTGTGTGTGTAATCTGTGTGTGTGTGTGTGTGTGCCCTTTTATATATGTGGATGCATGTGTGCTCACACGTGTATACTGGCTGTATATGTGCTAGGGTATAATTGTGAGGCTGTGTGTACTTCCTACATACTTGTGTGTGAATGTGTGGTGTGTGTGTTTTGGTTCAAGGCTGCTTCTGGGACTAGCAATGAGCCACCTTTTGTGCCCCTCCTGGGCCTGCAGCCACAGAAGAGAGTTCAAGAGCTGGACCTGGCACTTGGGTTTTTAGCTGAGCAGCTGAGCGCCTGCTCCCATTTCTGTGTGCAGTGAGTACATGAACTGCTCTATGCACACACACTTGACTGTGTTTTATACTACACATTTATTTTCTACTATATTTTAAAATACCATGTGCTTTTTAGTTTTTAAAGTAGCTACTTTCTAGCCAGAATCCAGTAATGTCGTGGGAATCCCACGTCGTTTAAAATGGTTCATTCTGCAAAATGGTATCCGTGGGCAACTAATGAGGCTGGTTGTCTTAATTAGTTCCATAGTTGAGAGTGGGTTAGTTCAAGACAAGCACAGCCTGAGGTCCAGCTTGAATGGAGGGGTTCAGAACTCAAGTGTGTCATTTGAGGCTGAAAGGAGCCTCTCTCCCTGTCCCTCCCTCTCTCTGGGGTGATGACGTCCCCCTGACCCATCACTTTGATCTGGTGCTTTCTGCTTCCCGTGGCGAGTGGCCCGTGAACAGCCCTGGGCCTGGCCTGCCTGACGCTCCCTTCCCTGCCCTACGGCCTGTGTCCTTCCATCCCAACAGAGTCCCTCTGCACACTCACCTCATTTTTCTGTCGTTTGCTGGTGCCTGTATCGACCTCCCTGCTGACTGGGCTTCACAGGAGCTGGCGCTGCCTGTCTGCCTGGCCTGGCTCAGGGCCCCCAGAACAGCAGGCGCATGGTGACGTGTGAACTAGTGCATGCCCGCAGCCTCGACCCAGCCGGAACCCTGGTGACCTGCTCCTGCTTTCACTCACCAGACATTCCTGTCACCTTCCTTGTTGTTTGTTTTTGGGTGACAGTCACCTCATTTCCTTTTGGCTCCAGGCCCAACTCATCAGTACCCTCTACCTGCTGGCCACAGTAACCAGCTCGTGGGCTTGGGACCCATGTGGATCCAATGAGGCTTAATTCTAACTTTCCCTGAAACTAATAGGAAAAAGTGGCTAAGCTGTGAGTCTGTGTCTCCAGAGCTTCCAGCGGGTATTTTTCTGTTCAAGAATGAAGTCAACAAGTAGGGCATGCACTAGTTCACACATCACCATGTGCCCGCTGTTCTGCAAAAGACAGAGACCGAGTCCTCCTGGATCCAGCCTTACCTGACACAGTGTGTCTCTGGACTTCTCAGATAAATGAACCAAAACATTCTCCCCTCCTCCCTTCTCACTTCTTCTTCTTCTTCTTCTTCTTCTTCTTCCTTTTTAAAAGTAAGCCCTGCAGATTTAGGGCCCTTATTTTAAAACTCAACTTTTCCGTTCCTGAATTAACTTGAGGAGGGAAAGGCAGGCAGGCACTCCCAAGGGCAGAGAGCTGGGAACAGTTTCCTCTGGGATGAGCTGGGGCCCAGTCCAAGACTCTGAGAGTCTCAGAGGATTGTACCCTCCCTGTCAAGTGCCTCTTGGAGAACTAGTGGGGAAGACATTTGTTCTATTAATATTCCTAAGAAAATTTTATTTTTATTTTTTTTTCCTAAGAAAATTTTAGAAACTAAGTTTAGTTGGGTTTATGTAATTTTCATTCCAATCACCCTAAATGCAAATGCCTTCTAGGGTAATATTAACTAAGAGCTTACCCACTCGGTCACACTGCATGAGGTATGCCCCCTGGTCCTGGCAGCCGAGTCAGGGAGTCAGCACCATGTGGTCTGCTGAATGGTCAATAGGAACATGAGAGAGATTCCTCTTTCAGGAGGTGTGTGATCAAGGAGCATGAAGTGCAGAACAAACAACAGGTTTGAGGAAGACAACTGGCAGCACCAATTTACAAGACTGTGTCAAGGACTAACTGGGAGTGCAGGGAGGAGTGGCAAAGTCTGTGGATGCATAGACTAGTTTTTAGATGAATTCTCTTGGAAGTGCTCTGGAGCTTTCCTGAGGGAGGAGGCATGAAATGGCATGAAATGGAGCAATGTCCTCTGGCGAGTTGGAACAGGGTGACACTTTTTTTTTTTTTTTTTTTTTTTGGTGCTGGGGATTGAACCCAGGACCTTGTGCCTACTAAGCAAGCACCCTACCAAATGAGCTATATCCCCAGCCCAGAATGGCACTTTTTCTTTGTCAGATCTCATGTCCTCCTCCTATGTCCAGGTCTCTGGTGGGGCAGCCTTCCCTTGTGGGGATCTTGGCACCCACTGCTGAGCAGAACCCACGGAGGCCCTCCCCTTTACCATCTCCCTTCCAGAGAGATAAAGCACCCATTGGACTCAGAGCTGAGGACAGGGTCTCCCATAGAGTACATGCAGCCTGAGGTCAGATCCCCAGGGAGAGGACCTTGTCACCAGCAGCCCCACCTCTGTGGTGGGGAGGTGGGCGCGGTCTCTGGCAGACACAGATCTCAACAGACCCTTCACTGGATCTTTTGGTGAGAGTCAGAAAGGACTTCTGTGCCAGGCAGACCTCAGCCGTTCTGGAGGAGTTCAGTGAAGGGAGGCCCAGAGACACTCTACCTTTTTGGAAGAGAGCACAGCTTTGGTGGCTGGAAGCCTGCAGGGAGCCCAGTCCAGTTATTCATGGGGTAACTAGGGACATGTCCCCAGATATATCTACAACTCAGTTTCCTTCTTGGAAAAGATTTGCCTTCAGAACTGCTGGGATAATTGGAAAAGGAAAAATAGGCAAAGAATTGCATGGCGTTTCTGGCAGTCAGAGTGGGCTTGGACAAGGCCACCTTGGGTTCCTCTTCCTGTGTGCTTTGTAGCAGGTGTGTGCAACTGTGCCCATCAGTGCCCATGATGATTCTCTTTGTTCTTGCTCCTGGCCCAGCACCTGACTAATGGAAGATGTTCCATGTACATCTTCTTTTATCTATTCAGCACATTTTCATAGAGTACATGCTCTGTGATGTGATCTGCCCTTTGGCGCCGTCAATGCATAGGGCACATGGCAGACAGTGTGATCTGTGCAGCTTGGCCAGTGCTATGAGCTGCCCTTTGTACCCTGGTCTACACCTTTTTTTTACTCACACATTGCTCTGTGAAACAGGTGTTGTATCCCTCCTTCAAGGACAAGATAACTGCAACTCAGGACAGCGTGAGCTCTTAGACATATGGAGGGATAAAAGAGGGTAGCCTGGGCAAGAGAGAATTCTAAGAGCCCTGTCTATGAGTGGAATCTGGGCTGGGGACTCTTTTAAGTCAGCTCAGGCCTGAGCTCCCAGACTGGTGGGAAGGGAGCTGCATATGCTTCAGCAAAGTAACTGAGATCTTTCTTCTAATTCTGGGATGTGTGTGTGTGTGTGTGTGTGTGCATTTGTGGGTGAAAGGGAGAGAGACAGAGAGATGCACATGGAGAGGGTCAGCGAGAGCTGGAGCTAAACATAGAGAGGTACCGCAGAGCTCAGTGAAGAAAGGATGTGTCCCAAGGAAACAGCTTCCCGAGCTGGGCGTGGTTGCTAGAGCCAAGGCCTCTGTTTGCTGGAAGAAGGGCTGTAAACGATGGTTAGGTCAGGAAGGTACAGTGGGGTGCTGCAGCAGTGCCCCTGGTCCCATCCTGGGTTGGGGTTGCCCTGCCTGGCTGGGAGAGCCTGCTCTGTCAAGATGGCAGGCAACCGGAAGCTGCTGTAGTCAGCCACACCAGCAGGGGGCAGTGCACAGGAGGAAGCCTTCTTGAGTCCTGTCCATCGGACACCTTTGTGCTGGCACCCTGAGAGTCTGGGGCACTAAAATGAATGCCTGCAGTGAGTAGCTGTGACCTAGGTGGGCATTTCAGATGGGTAAGCTCATTCTGTCTTAATTGAAAGACAAAATGTGTAGTTCAGGCTCAAGCAGACAGATCTGGGATTATACCCCAACTGCCACTTCATAACTGTGCAATCTTGAAAATCTCAGTTTATGGCTTGGACCTTGGTTAATTGGTTATAATTATGTCTGCCCAATTAGTCTCAGTTGCAACATCTAAAAGATGTTGTAAGGACCAAAGGTGGCAAGACTGTGACCTGTGATGTACTACGCACAGCTAGCCCATTCCAAGCGTTCCTTGAGTGGAAAATGTGATCCCCTCCAAGCACTGAGGAAGCAGGGACCAGAGGGGTCCATACTGCTTTCCTGGAGGTCTCACACCTGCAGGGGCATGGGCAGAATCCATACCTCCTAGGCTGACTTCAAAGCCCTCACGGTGATGGATTATTGATTTTTTTTCTTTTCTTTTAATAACACTTTTTTTTTTTGTACACAGTGGCCAGGAATTTGTGACTTAGGGAGTTGGCTGCAGCCTGCTGGACTGTCCCTGGGCACCATCACTGTTTTCTTGGAATTTGGGGGAGGTGATTCAGATTGACAGTCCCATACAAGGGAACTGCCTTGGACAGCACTGTTGTCAGACCTAGAGTCACATGAAAATTAACTTTTTCAGCTAAAATAACAAAATCAGAATATGGCTTATAAAAGGCAAAGCATAACAGAAGAGTATAGTGAAACAAAGGAGAAGCCTCTTCCTCTGTTGTGAGTTTTCTATTTGTGTAATGTCCACAATTTTCTCCCTATTTTCAGGTATTTGTGTGTGCACATGAGTCTACTTATCCTTCATTTGTGCCAAGGGGCTCTTATTACACACACATACACACACACGCACACACACACCCCCCATGTTCTTTGTCCCCCTTAGTGACTTCTTATACAGAATATTCTCCATCACTTTTGACAGAGCCAGCACATTCTTTACTCACCTCATTAGGTGAATTATGTCTAATTTTTTCCCTTCATATGGCTCTAGAATATTCTTCAATTCTATTAATGTACCAGAAAATACTTGTATAATCTGTATTGTTGATAACTTCCACCATCACCAAACTATTTCTTTGCTGTTATAAATAATACCATAATGAACATATTTAGGTACATGACCCTGCACAGGCACATTTGAGAAGGCATCTGTGGGACAAACTACCAGAAGTGGAGTCCCAAAGCAGGAGCTCAGTGCACTTACAGCTCTGATGGACACTGGCCAGGGCCTGCTTCAGAGGTTGTGCCAAAGACAATACCAACATAGAGGTCGGGCAGGGTGCAGGGGGAGCTTCATCCCCACCTCCTTGCTTGCATCAACCCAACAGATGAAAAATAAAGTCTCATTTTTTGGGGGGTACTTGGGATTGAACTCAGGGCACTCGATCACCGAGCCACATCCCCAGCCTATTTTGTATTTTATTTAGAGACAGGGTCCACGGAATTGCTTAGTGTCTCGCCATTGCATAGGCTGGCTTTGAACTTGCGATCCTCCTGCCTCAGCCTCCTGAGCTGCTGGGATTACAAATATGTGCCACTGTGCCTGGCTCAATCTTATTTTGATTTGCATTTTTTTTTTAATGTTAGTGTGGTTGTGTTGAGCTTTCATTAAGCAGCTTACTTATTAACTGATTATTGAATTGTTACCTTAATTGATTACAATTAGGTTGAAGCACTTATGCTGAGTCTTAGCCAAGACAGCCTAGAGAAATGGTCAATTGCTTTATTTTAGTTTCAAGTTCCATAACTTAATTAATTGACTGGCTCAGTGGGAAAGCTAGGTTGGACTTCTCCTGAGGCAGGTCCTATTAGCCCTCCCTGATATATAGTATAGGAGCTGTCAAACTTGCTTCTTAAAGGGCCTGATAGGAAATATTTCAGGTTTTGTGTGTCATGTGCCTGGGGCCCAGTTTTATGGAGTAATGAATATGTGGTCTCTCAAAACTACTCAAGACTGCCCCTGTAGGGCAAAAGCAGCCTGAGGTAACAGTGACTGGGTGGGTGTGGCTGTCTTCCAGTAAAATTGTTATTTACCAAAACAGCCAGTGGGCTCTATGTAGCCCAAGGGCCTTTGTTTTCAAACCCCTGCTGTACACTATATGTGAATGAGTAGGTGTTGGGAGGCAAGATGGACATCTCAGTTTGCAGACTCCAAAAGGCCTAAGTCTTACATATTTGTGACCCTCGGGTTACTGCAGAAAGATATGCAAACTAGCTGAAAAGATGGATGAATAGAGTCTGTGTAGGTGTTTGCACATTCATGATGTTAGGTCTTAGGACTATGTCAGCCCTGGAGTGAGCGAGAGAGAGGCTGGAGGTCTCCGGCTTTCCCTCTTGCTCACAGAGCTTTCCCTCTGAACTGACGGCAGACACCCCCCACACACACACACACACTGCATTTGCGCTGCTCTCCACACCTCAGTGGCATGAACGCCAACGCTAATGTTTGGGACGTGCCTCCCAGGGTGGGCAGCTGTGCCTCGAGACCCTGTCAAGGAGGAACTCAGGGCGGAGCGAGCACTTCTTGGCAGCACAAGGGAGGCGAGCCCCATTGTCAAGGCAGGGAACGAGCTCCGGGTTCCTCTGAGGAGAGGTCTGGAGAGCCTAAGTGCATGGAGGATTCAGAGAAGGTGGGGGCCACAGTGGCCTGTGTAGCAGCTGGGAGGAGCCCAGGAGAGGATGGAGGTGGTGAGACTGGACTCTGTGCATCATGAGGCACAACTATAAGGCACGAACTTGGGTTTTCGACTCTGTTTCACGTGTTGGCTTTGCTCTCTGCTGTTTCCCTGTCTTGAGCAGAGCCTGCGGCCCAGTTTTCTGGAGTAATGAACATGTGTGTGAGTGAATGGAGGCAAGGAATGCCGTGAAAACGACTTCTTATAGGCCACTCGCCAATTGTCCATGTGCCTGTCAAGTCACCCTCAGAAAGTGCACAGGGTGCGGTGAACATTGGTGCCCTCAGCATCATCACAGCTGATTTCAAGTGCAAGTGCACATAACAATGGTGCAGACAAGGTTCGTTTTGCTATTATGCAAGTCCTAGTTGTCAGCACTTTAAATGAATTCTCTCATTTAATCCTCACGATGATTTAACTAGAGGTGAGTCCTGCTGCTGTCCACTTTATGAAGAGATCATTACCTACGGGGAGCCGTGTGTCAGGTGCGACCTAACTCTGGTGTTTGTTTGGAGCAGCAGTTCTAAAATATTCCTCCTGGAGCACCAGACCCTGGCAGAGGTCGTGAAGACCTCTGCGGGCCCCACCCAGGACATTTGGATTCAGAGGGTCTGGGATGGGACCTGAGAATCTGCGTTTCCTATGGAATTCATTTTGACACTTGTGTTGTTATCCCAGAAGCCACACTTTGAGAACCACTGGCTTAGGGGGTTTTGTGTGTTAGAAAAAATAAATGTGACCCTAGTGAAGGGTGCTGTCATCAGTTTGAGCCTCTTCAGTCCTATATGTTTGCTGGGCCTCTTCTCCTCCTTCCCTACCTCAGGGCTCTTGCCAGTTCAAGCCAGCACAGTCAGGAGCAGAGTCCAGGGACAGGCGCCCAGTTGCTTGCTGAAGCAATGCTGTTTCTCTGGGAAGCACTGCAGCTCGGAGTCCAGGTACAGACTCTGTGTCAGAAAGGATGCCCCCCAGCTCTCCTGCAGGCGGATGGAGGGTGCTTGGACTCCGCCTGAAACCAAGTTCTACTCTCCTGATTTCAGTGTCTTACCCTCGCAAGTGCTAAATTGCCCCATAAACAAAATACATCTGGTGTTTGACTCATGGAAAATATTTCTCTACGCTTGAAAAGAAGTGTGTGGATAGTCTGACTCCATTAATTTCCACTGGAGTGACTCTGGACCATCTGCTTCAGGCTCTGTGGCGGGGGGGTGGTGGTGGGCTGGGACACTGGGCAGGCGGCCCGGGAAGTAAGCGCAGTCTCAGCTCCATGGAGCTGTGGGCAGGTGTCCATGTCAGCTGGGTACCTGTCGGGCAGGAGATGCTTCCCCAGTCCTTCTGTGCACTCTGGAGCCTCTGAGCCTCCTGGACATGCTGGAGTGTTCTGGTTCTGGTGGAGACTCCAGCCGCCTTGTTCTCCATGACTAGGCCCTCATGGATTGGCTTCTAGGTCACAATGCCATGGCCAGCATCCCCATAGCCCAATATAAGGGACACTCCCTTGTCTTCAGGTATTTCTCTGATTCAGTTTTAGATATCTCTTCAAAGCTAGTAGGAAATGAGGGGCTCCCTCTGGAGTCTTCTGAGACCCAGGCATTTCAAGAACAAGAGCTTGAGACAGGTACACAGACAAGAAGATGGTCCACAGGGTCCTTGAAAGGCTGATTGGGCTTTGAAGTGACGTAGACTTGAGTTCAAATGTGACTTCTCCTTGTCTCTGCCAAGTTATTGACAAATAATTCCCTTATCTCTGTGTCATCACTCACAATGGAGCTGTTTTACAGTCAACGTGACAATGTTCCAGGAGTACATGAGGACACTGAACAGTGCCTGGTGCACAGATGGTGCCCACAGGACGGAGTGTGTTGACATGATCAGAGATTGAGAATCTGAATTCTAAGATGGCCTCAGGATGGTCGCTTGTGGTGTCCACACCTTGTATGAATGCCTGTCCTTGGGCAGAATCTGAATGTGTTGAGATAGGATGGAGTTAACCAAGCAGGAGCTTACCTGGGAGGTCTCCATGTAATCAAGTGAGCTCTAAACAGAACAGAATCCTTTGTGAAGCCAGAGAGGTGGGGAACATGAGCATGTGGAGGAGGGAGCTGTGGGCAAGAGTAGGTAGGAAATGCCAGTGGCAAAAAAAAGGTGACCCATGCAGCAGCTGGTGCTCATGTCACACATGGGCAGTACTATGCCTCAGAGTCCAACCAAGGCCAAATATGAGCCAAAGCTAGCGGGAGGATGAGTAGGACAAGTGGAGCAGGGTCCCGGGTAATGCAGGCTGGTTTAGAGGCAGGAATATGTTCTCAGTGGAGGGAGAGAGCCAGGCTCTTCGCTGGAACTAGGAGGGAGCCTCAGATGCAGAACCTGGGGCCACCACCACCAGGTGCTTAACAATGCTCCCCCACCCCCACTCTCTGCCCAGACTCTCGCACCTGTTCCAATAAGGAAATTTATTTCCAGTACAAGAAGCACTGGGGCAGGAGCCACAGTATGCCCAGCCATGCTGACCAGGGTCACCCACGTCCTGAACACAATCTCTGTAGCCTGCACAGTGACTCCGGGGAGATAAGGAAGAGGGGAAGAAATGGGGCAGGGAGGTGGACTGCCAGCCCTTCTAGCACTGCCTGAGGTTCCTGTCCTGCAGGTGCTGAGAGCCTTCTCATGGACAGCTCCCCATCCAGGCAGCTGTGCCCTCCTTGTCTCCACCGAAGAGGGATTCTCCCCCAGGTTCCTCCATGAACCACTCCCTCTCTCTGTAGCTGTGGACACTGCACCCAGCCTTCCGCCACTCCTCTCCCAAAGATGCATTGTAGCCTAAACTGAGCCAAGTGCCCATTTGCAGTTTATGAGAACAGTTTACCAGGTGACTCCATGCAATGGGATGGAAAGAATGTAGTGTGTGTGACACAGAGAAGCCACTCAGAACCGTGCTCTGCCATTTACTATCTTTCTGAATGGCAGTAGGTAGTTGCCCCAAGCCTTAGTTTCTTCATCTGGAAAATGGGATGATTTCATGGGATGAAAAGTGGTTGTGAGCATGAGCTATGCACAGAGAGTGCAGCCAGGACCTGGCCCCGGGAGGATGCTCTGGGCATATCAGTATTCTCTCTATCACTTCCTGTCCAGCCCTCAAAGCTGAATCACTATAGCGAGAAAAGACCAAATGTGGCATAATGTGAGTGACAGAGAAAGAGACCAGATTGTGGGGCCAGCTTATGAAGACCCAGGCTGCTGCCCCAGGAGGCCACAGAGTGCAAGAGGCCCTGTCCATGCTTCTCTGTTCCTTCTTGGGCAGGATTTTCCTTCCTGTGGAGCAGGTTATCCAAAGGGACCATTTCTGTATTCAACCATGGCTCCTGATTAGAGGCTCATGAATATTCAAACACTCATCTCCCCTTATTTGCCTGACTATTAGCATTCTGTCTCTCGGCTTATTTTGCAGTTTTTCTCTGTTACACATTTGCTCAGTTATTCACGCTTCATCGTCCGATGTCACCGGCTTCGAGACAATCCCAACTATTCCCAATTCTTGGGAAGCCTGGGTCTCTTCCCTGCCTCAGCTGCCAGCTTCATCTGGCTGTTCCTATTCCCAAAGATGGGAGGGTGACAGACCAGTGCGCAGAGTGCCACTTTGGGAACTCGCTTCTGGGTTTTCAAGATTCATATTGATAATAATAATCCAGGACATATGTCTATCGCTTCAGATTTTACAAAGAGATTTCATATCATCCTGTTTTACAGTCTGGCTTTCTGCAAATGCAAAATGCTGACATTCTTTTCTGAATGGGGCCATATCTCTTTTCCTTCTGAATATTTAGCAACAAGGTTTGAACAAAACAGAATCAGTATTAAAGCCAGCTGAACAATGGTTTCTCACAATGGTACCATGTAGGAGGGGATTTGTCTATCTCACTTGTGCTGGTTGGATCTTGTTTTGAAGTCCGTTTGGCTCTGTAGGGAACACAGTATGTATTAGTTTTCTATTGTTGCTGTAACAAATTACCACTTACAGTTCTGGAGGTCAGGAATATAGAATGGGATGGCAGGACCATGTTCCTTGTGGAGACCCCAGGGGGCCAGACTTTTCCTTGTCCTTTCACCTTCTAAAGACTGCCTAGAATTCTTGGTTCGTGGCCCCTTCCTCCTTCTGCAGAGCAGGCAGTTTGTTGTCTTCAAATCACTCACTCTCTCTGACTTCTGCTCCCATCTTCCTGTCCCTAATCCTCCTGTCTCCATCTCATAAGTACCCTTGTGATTACATCAGGTCCACCAAGAAAATTTAGGAGACTTCCCACCTGAATATCCTTTAATTTAATCACATCTGCAAAGTTCTCTTTAACATATAAGGTGACAAAATCACAGGGATGTCACCTGAACAACTGTGGTGCATATACTACAGTTTCCAGTCTTCTGGGTCAGCAAGAGGACTGACTGCTTGGGGCTGAGGCCTGTTTGCATATCTGGGATCTGCCTCTTTTGGTTCCTTTCCTCCTTTTCAGGGTGAGACTGAGGACAAATTTCTGCCTGAGATAGTAACATCCTAATGAGCTCTAATTGGCACCTGACTTTTAGGCTCTCTCAGGCCTCTGGGCAGCAGAGTGCATTTAATGTCAGAAGAGTGGGGAATTCTGTCTACCAGGGACCAGCTCAGCAAAGCATGAGGGGTGCAGGACTGGAGTTTCTCAGCTTCAGAGTTTCAGTGTCCCCCATGTGTAGATGGAGGGCTTTTGGTGGTGAGTTCAGCAATAAATAATCCAAATTCTTAGCCAGATCTCTGTGTGCCCAAAGCTTCCTTAAAAGTGATACTCAATTTGATTCTCTGAGTCAGGAATCATCAGGTTACAGATCTTCAGGTAATATGGTTCATAGACTGATGCCAGGCAGCCTAGATTCAAATTCAGATCTGGTGTTTTGTCACTGTGCATGCTACTGTACCTGTCTGGACTCCATTTCTCCATCCCTGTGGTGGCATCATAGTCTGCTGGAAACCTTGGATGAAGTAAGGCTCGGGTTCTGGATCAGTGCTTACTAGCAGTCTCCTCATGTGTGCTTTGCCGTTAGGGTTATAATTATGCCTGAGAACATTATTCTCTGTGCTTTCTAGGAGTTGTTAATAATTATTGAAGTTTCTGCAATTATTGCTCCTGACTGGGGACATGAACAGAGGAGATTCCACAAGACTCCCTGGGCCCTGGAACATCTGCATAGATTGAGCACTGCACAAGAGGCCTCCCACACACTTCCCCAGTGGATCCCAACCCACACTAGGAGGCTTGTGCATCTCACAGGTGAAGAATCAAGGCTGGGCCAAGTAAAGCGATTTTCCCATGACCATACTGACATTAGTGTGTAGGATTTGAAGCCCCCACATCTGCCAGAGCCTGGACCTGTTAGAGTCTGTAAACAAGTCTGGATGGCACCTGGCAAAATGCCAGAGGGAGTGGTTTGTGAGGTGGAGCCAGCAAGCCATTAAGTGTGGAGATTTCTTATTGGTTGACTGATGTATCTAGTTTATGTTAATTAGATAAGCTGTGTGAAATGTATAAATACCCCTCCTGTCCTACAATAAACGGCTCCCACTCCTGCTGTATCAATCTACACAAGTCGTTCGTCACCACCCCCCCCCCCCCCGTTATTTCGCTGCAGCCGGACTGTGGCATGGACCAATTCTGCACCCTGACTTTGCATAAGTTTGGCCCCCCAAAAAGACAAGTANGCTAAGAATTTGGATTATTTATTGCGGAACTCACCACCAAAAGCCCTCCATCTACACATGGGGGACACTGAAACTCTGAAGCTGAGAAACTCCAATTCTGCACCCCTTGTACTTTGCATAGTTGGCCCCCAAAAGACAGAACTCCCACCCTTTTCTGATGGCAAATGCACCCTACAGCCCAGAGGCCTGAAAGAGCCTGAGAGCCTGGTGCCAATTAGAGCTCACTAGGATGCTGCTGTCTCAGGTAAAAATTAGTCATCTGCCTCAGTCTCCACCTCACTGGACTGCTGTCCCACAGAGTAGTGGGAGCAGCAGCCCCTTGGGGCCCTTTCTCACACCTGCCCAGAGTTATTTCCTCATATATGTCCTTCTCGATCACCATAAAAGTCAACATTTACATTGAAGCTGATATTAGTGCCGAATCACAGGGAGCAACTTGGGGAATTTTCTTAGGAACTGAGACTGTCCAATTTCTGCAGATCTGGCTTGAGCGCAAATAGGTGTTGGCTTCAGCTCTCCTGGGAGCTGACGCTGTGCATACCAACAGGATCCCGTGGCAGCGCCCAGACAACCCATGCTTCTAACCGGGTGTTTGTCAACAAGAGGATCTATGTGGGGCTCGGAGGTCTTGAATAATGAATAAAATCCACACGTTAAGGTTGATTAAAATCCTAAGTGCTTTATCTAACTGCAGCAAAAGGCTCTTGAGTTCTCTGATCATTGAAAGTCACTGATCTTCAAGGACTCATGTCCTCACTCCACTCCAAGACAATGATTGCCAGGGCCATCAGACCCAGGGGAGACCAGCATGAGCATCACAGCTCACAGAGACATGGGCAAGTGAATTCACAGGTAGTGGGAATATTGTATCATGTATTTGATCCTCACGTAGCCAGGAATAAATAATTTATCTCTTGCTACTTTTTCCCAGGTAGAAAGCTAAAAGAAAGGAAGGAGAAACAGCTACTGGGGGTTTTAAGAACCATGTTCTGTGCGTCATCATTTGGCACATGTTTGATTAGCAAGATCTTCCCACCGGGAAGCTGCAGCCTCTTATCTGGCCTGCGAGAAACAGGCCCCTGAACTTGGACTTCCTGAAGGAGCCCAGCTAGAGGGTACAGCAAGCATCCCCTTTAAGAAACCACTCATAGGGAAGGTGATAAAGGCAGATGCAGGGGTGTCTAGACTCCAGGGACAGAACTCCACCCTTGGACACATTGTCTGTCCCAGGCCCCTCCACCATTGTGTTTTGGAAGCAGATACCTGTTGTCTTGTTTTGTAGGCTCACAGGAGGAGAATTTTGGCCCAGGATGAGCCATACCCGAAGTCTTACCCATGCTTAGCTGATTTTAGATGAGATTTTCGACGTAAGTTGATTCTGGAATGGGTTAAATATTTCAGAGATTCTGGGATGGAGGGTTCAGGGTGATGGAGGACAGCATTGTAGATTAGGTTGCACTCCCCTACCCAAACTTAGGTGCTGATGTCCTTACCTCCAGTATAACACAGTGTGACATCATTTAGAGATAAGGTCTTGACAAAAGTAATCATATCAAAGTGAGACCATCAGTGGACCTAATCCAATATGACTCTTGTCCTCACAAAAGGGGAAATGTGGATAAATGGGAAATGTCATGAGAAGATGAGGGTGGAGAGGACAGTGATAGAGGTGCCAGCCAGAAGTCACCAGTGTCCAGCAGAGGCTGGGAAAGGGGCCTGAAGCAGACCTCCCTCACAGCCCTCAGGGAAACCAGCCCTGTGGACACCTGATGCCGCCTCTGACCTCCAGCTGTACCAAATGGCTTGGTCGACTAAGCTGCTTCACTTGCGGTATTGTTTAATGTCAGCCCTAGCATAAGAGCACAGGTTTGGTATGTGAGCTGAGGGCGTACGTTGTTCCAGTGAAACCCCATGAGAAATCTGTTATGTAAAGCAGATGAAAGCCTTCAGTCAGTCGAGTGGGGTTTAAAAATCTCGGGCTTACCTGCCCTGTTCCCTTCTCCCCCAAGTGGCCCTGGGGTCTATGTCCATATCACCCTGAACCCGCCTAATCTTGTCTGTTCTTAGAAGCTAAGGAGGGTCAAGCCTGCTTAGTACTTGGATGGAAGACCAAAATGGCCCTGGGAAGGCTCTCTGGAAGCCCTGGAATACAGTTTGAAAATGACCAACTGCTCTGAGGATAGTGAGCAATGATGGCATAATGTGACAGCAACAGACAGTGAGTGGGACCACTGAGCTTCTAGAAATGACGTGTGGAGGAGGATTTGGAGGCCTCACCCAGGCACAAGAGGGAAGGGCGCAGGGGTCACTGGTGATGTCTGTCCCAGGCCTGTTAGTGGAAGGGAAGCCCGTAATGAGGATATTCCATTCCAGGACCCGTCCAACTTCCTTCCTCCTTTGGCAGAGAATAAGACCTGCAGCCTAGAAAGGCCCAATGACTGGCTCGAAGCCACCACCCCTGGGGCATCCAATGAGTCTGGTGGTGTTTGAAGACCAGTTCTGATGTGTGAGGTTTACCCCTCTGTCTACAGATCCACACTGAGTTGCTTCTGTGTCCCTGGGCTCCAGGGTGGTCTCTGCACTGCCTCCGCCTCCTCACGCTGTGACTGGGCTGTTGGGACTGCTCTTCCTTTGCTCTAATGGCCTCCCTGTGTGCTTCCTCGGAGTTGCGAGTGCTCCTTCTCCTCCAGGAAGCACTAGCCACTGACCCATGGGTCTCAGTAGGGGATGACTTTACCCTGAGGGGCGATAACTGGACCTGGACCTGCGTTTGACTGTTAGCCGGGGGAGGTGCCACTGGCATTACTGGGAGCTCAGGGGTGTGACTCAACCTCCGTCGTACACAGGGCAGCCCCCCACAGCAGAGGATGAGCTGGCTCCAATCTTCAGTTCTGGCCTTGAAAAGCCCTGCTGTAGCCACCCGCTCTGCTCCCTGGGAAGTTCCTGGAAGCTGCCTATTTCTCCGCTTTTCCTTCCCAGAGCAGTGGTTCTCAGCACGCCCTCTCTGGGCACCTTGCCATGCCCTCCCACCTAAGTGAAGATGAGAGGGAGGCAGGAGGCTGGCTGGGCCCAGCTGCCCCACTCTGGAGAACATCACAAAGGCCCGGACCTGGAAGGAACAGGTTCTGATGAGGGGTGCTGTGGGGACTGTGGCCCGGCTGCTCTTTGGAAAGTCACTCCGTAGACTGTGCTGCCTCCCACTGTGGAGTCACTTCTGGCAGTGGGTCAGGGGTTCCTCTCACTGGGCAGAGTTCCAGAGGGTATGATGGAGGAGAGTTAGTCGGCCTACCTTCCTCTAATCTAATCCATGGACCTCTGGTTTCTTTTTTTTTTTTTTTTCAATACCAGGCATTAACCCAGGGGTGCTTAATTGCTGAGACTCATCCTCAGCCCTTTTTATATTTTACTTAGAGAGAGGGTCTTGCTAAGTTACTGGGCACCTCGCTAAGTTGCTGAGGCTGACTGTGGAACTCACAATCCTCCTGCCTCAGCTTCCCAAGCCTCTGGAATTACAGGCATGAGCTACTGCACCCAGCTCTGGTTTCTACTTCTACAGAAGAAAAGCTGCTTTTTATAAAGTCACAGAATCTTAGAAACCAAGATTTTAAAAGCTCCATTTAGGGATCTGGTAGCATTAGAGATGGTCTATTTATACTTCTGCTGTCTCCCCTACTGGACATTGAGTTCCTGGAAGTCAGGGGCCAAGTCTCATTGACTGCTGTCTCCATGGTGTCCAGCATTAGGCTGGCCTGCAGGAAGCACCACACAAGTTGGCTGAGTTAGTGAGTGAAGGAAGCATTTTTATCAGGTGTGTGTGAGTGTGTGTGTGTGTGTGTGTGTGTGTGTGTGTGTGTTGAGTCAGGAGCAAATATCTAAAGAAATCCTCAGCAGGTGCTCGGGAAACACTTGCTGAATTAACCATTGGGCACTGCTGCCATCACTGTCTCTGGGCTTAACCATTAACATATAGTAACATATTTAATTCTTGCTATAACCATGCAAAATGGCTTCTTTTCTCTCCATTTAAAAAATGAGTATATTGGGATCAGAGAGGTTTAGAAACTTTCAGCCAAAATCTTTTAGCCAAGGAGCAGTAGGTAAGATTTTTGAGTCCTGGTCTGTCATTAAAATCCAAGTTTATAGGTACTACATTTCCACGTTGAAGGTCAAGGGAGGACAAATGGGGCCTGACTTGTACTTCATGGTCCCACTGGGATCTTTTGCGTAGAGTTAGGCTGTTGAAATCAGTGCTGGGGAAGGGGCATGGGGGAGTGGGGGAGGGATAGATGCAGGAAACCTCTGCCTTACCATGAGGTGACACATTCACAGTCATCCAGACCAGACAGGGAAAGGCAGCCAGTGAGGGTGAGACTTGAAGGAAGACACCTAGAGGTTAGGGATGTGGAAAATGAAACTGTTCTGGAAAAAGCCAGCATAGTAGACACAGGCATAGGACGGCAAGATGCTGAATTCAGTTTGGAGCATTTGGGTTTGGAGCTGCTGAGAAATGTCTAGAGGGAGATACAAAAGAAGTAGTAATGAGGCACTTTCTGTACCACATGGTAGAACCTATTAACTGAGGTTGAAAGGAGAATATATTGGCTCATATAACTGAGAAAAATCTAGTGCTGCCTTCAGGCATGATTGGGTCCAGGGGTTCAACAGAGACTCCAGGGTTCCACTTTCCATCTCCAGAGCAGACAAACAACACCCCCTGAGAGCATGGCTCTCAGCAACAACACCCCCTGCCCCCCCGAAACTTGCATCCTAGCGGTTTAGAGACCTGTGAGAGAGGGTGAGGAAAAGAGAAAAGGATGGGGAGAGAAAAACTGATTGACTGGAAACTCTAATAACCTCCAGATGCCTAGGTCTCTATCTAAGGGGGTAGGAAGATGAGGTCTCTCTCCTGACAGTCCCTCCAGAATCACATGGAGTGACAGGTTAGCTCTTTCCCAGTGAAAGGAGAAAAAGACAGGCAAGACAATGAGGAGCGTCCACTCTGGTGGACAGAGCGATGTTTGTCATTCCTTCTGCAAGATGAATGACCTTCAAAAGGGTTTTATTCAGAGGGCAGGACCAGAGGAGGGAGTCTGTGAGGACTCCCAGGCCTTGAGTCTTTGTGAAAAGCAGCCATCAGCATTTTCTTACTTCTTTTTGACTTTCCTTTGTATCTCCAGGTCACAGGTGTTGCTTGGCAAGTCAGCAAGGACCTCAGAAGAGGAGTACGCTGTCGGCACAGGTAACCGAGAGTCGACGTGTACAAAACGGCAGTGGCCCCTTTGCAGTTTTATTGCTTGTTTTGCTCACAGTTACCTGCAATATGGCTCGGCTGCAGATGGGTGGAAATATGCTTCAGTGTAACACATTCACAGCAGGGAGAGAAACGCCCCCAAACACAACTGCTCAACCCGAAAGCAGGCTTGTGTGTTTCCTGGTCTTCGCTGCTCTCAGAATACAAAGAGACAGATGATTATTGCAATAATGGACAATTGAGTTGTGGCCAGACACTCAAGAGGTACTTTAAACAGTTGGCCATAAATATAAAATCAGAGCATTACGATTCACAGGAGAGGAAGATTAAGCAGATCCTAGTAACCGAGTCTGGGATGGAACATAGAGCTGGGAGGCAAAACTGGGCAAAATTAGGTGTTTTAAGCAAAGGGAGTGGGTTGGGGCCAGGTTGGGCCTGAACTTTCTGGAGACCTGTGATGAACATGCTCCCCAGGTCTCTCTTCAGAAAGGATGTGGCCCCAGCTATGGTCAAAATGCAACCTTCAAGGTATGCCTTAGCAGGATGTCCACAGTGAATGACTGAGGGGTCATGTGGCAGGCTGAGGGTTCCCACAATGTCCACACGCTAGTCTCTGGCACCTGTGAATGTGTTACTTTATATGGTAAAAGACTTTTTGCAGATGCGATTAGTTAAGACTTCGAGAGGGGAGATTGTCATGGATTATGTCAGTGAGCTCAATGTCATGTCAAGGGTCCTTATAAAAGAGAGGCAGGGAGGCATCAGACAGAAAAGGACATGTGGTAACTGAGCAGGGGTGCAGTGATGTGCTTTGAAGATGGAGGAAGAGACCACAAGGAAATGCAGGTGCCTCTGAAACTGGAGAAGAGGAGTCAGGGGAGCCCCTGGAGCCTCCAGAGGGGTACAGCCTGAGATCACCTTGACTTTAGCCCGTGGAGAATTCCATACTGGCATTCTGGCCTCCAGAGCTGTGCAAGAATAACTGTGTTGTTCTAAGCTGTGCAACAGGAATAGGACATGAATACAGGGCATGGACGTCCAGCCATCCTGGCCTGAGGCAGCACAGTCTGCATTAGGCCCTTCTAGCTGTAGAGAATCTTTGGGACAAGCCAGGGTGCTTGTAGGATCTATAAGAGCCCAGCTTTACCCTTTCCACCCTCCCTAACCCCTCCCACGGGTGTCGATCTGTGCACCTACCTCCCTGTAGACATGCTGACCTCCGGGTTGGCTTCCTGGGAGCCTGTGTAGTGACACTGCAGTTGACAGGTAGGATCCAGTGGTGGTCTAGGACATGAGGGCTGGGCCAGCATATCTTGGCTTCCAACATGGTGACCTTGGGCATGTCATATGCCCTTTCAAACATGGGTCATCTCAATAGCAAGTGCCATGCAACCCATATTCACAGGTTCTGGGATTTAGAATTGGGCATCTTTGGGATGTCCACGTCAGGGCACTGGAACAGGACTGGTGGCCTGTGGCATGGGCAGCCTTAAGGCTCTCCATAAGTGCTTCCAGCGAGAACAGCAATGGCAGGATCATGCTGATGGCCGGGAACAGTGCTGTGAACCTCAGGGCCGTGGACAGGTCTCTGGTGTAAAGAAGACAGTGTCTGAATATAATTGCAGGTGTCTCCTAGTGCCCAGGAGGCCAAGGACAGAAAACCAAGGGAAGAGCTTGTTCAGGCTGATTTTCTACCTTCCTTCTCACCTTTTCTGAATCTGCAGCTAGACTGCTGGGCTCTGGGTAGGATGCTAATATCTGAGCTGGAATCTCAATGTGTATGAACACCAGGCCCAGACTGCATGTTGGTTGACCTGGGAGCTATTTGGGGGTTCCTTCTGGGCTAAATTTCTAGGACTTAGCTTTTCTGTGATAAGATGTGGGCTCTTGGACTCTCTTTCCACTTCCCAGGAGACAGGTGGCCTGTGTGGGGCAGGAGATATTTCATACAATATCCCCTCCCTCAGAAGGATGCAGTGCCTCCACGTGAGGCTGGGAACAGTCATGTGAGGGAGAAGATAGGAGATAACTTTTAAGTGATTATCTGTAATTACATGATACATTCTTTTACCTGAAAAAAACCGTATAAGCTTTATTCATGGATCTCAACTATGAATCCTCTCTCTTCCTCTACTCTGAAAAATAGCCCTGTGTGGAGTATAAAAAATGACTCTCCTGCCTTTGTCCCTGGCCTCAGCTAGTTCAGCCTGTAAGAAAAGCAGGGTGTTCAGGTGAGCTAATAAGGGTGCTCAGAGTAAGAACTGCCACAAGAAGGCAGAAGACCCAGACTTGGATCTATTTCACAGCATGCAAGTTCTCAACATAGAGGCGGCCACACAGTTCCCACTAAAGCAAGCTCCTCCTGGTCCTCCTGGGCCGGGCCTGTGGGTGCTGAGCCCCAGCAGTCAGCCCAGCATCGCTGCTGAAGACAAATCACCACAGAAAATGGACTGTAATGAAAACACTGACAGACCCTTCAAAGTAATGGAGCTCGAGGGTCTCCCTTTGTTACATTCTGTATATTACACAATTACTGTTTTTGGAAATGGCCTTTTTTCGTCCTGAGAGGTATGTCTTGGTTTTGGAACAGGGGATACAGCATGACAAGATGGCTTCATGCTTGGGACTGGATGTAGGTAGGATTCAGCCTGGGCCAGACCTGTCCTTGACAATTGGCAGCAATTTTCTATTTCACGGAGGCTGGAATCGGCCATGTGTAATCACTAGAATCACTGCGCCAGGGCTGGGCAGTGCAAACAGGTCAGCCAGCCCTCCAATCTACAGCTGAGCTGTTCACGCCCTAAGAAATGGATTTTATGCTGTTTCCCCATTCTGTAAGAGGTGGTGTAACTGAGCAGAGAACAACTTCCCAAGCCTGCCTGTTGAGGTGGCCCTGGCCTGGGCTGGCAGGTGGCCTTCAGTGCCCTTAGGGAAGGGTCCAGACTCAGTAGATGCCATACCAAGGTCCAGCTGCGGTTCTCCTCAGGACACGAAAGTCTTCAAGGAACTCTGGACCCTGTGGCTCTCTGACTTGCCTCTGGCTTTCTTAACTACCATGTCTAGAAGCATCTGAATCCACGAGGGGCCTTCCTGTGGCAAGAGGTTAAAATGTCCCTGAGGAAGCGCTGTATTGGGACTCTTTCAAAAGAGCGATACTCCTGAGTTGGACTGAAGTTACAAGAGGGGATGCAGTGCCTCACGTAGACTAAAGCTCACTCCTGTTTACGTTCTGTTGGGTCAGGAGGCCATCTGACACCCAGGGGTGCTCCTTCCCACCCTGGCATGCTGCTTCACGACTAGTGAAGCCTGTTCAGGTGGTGGTCCTGGGAAGTTCTATTCCAAGACTGGTAGGAAAAAGAGAGGTGATGGATTTCTGGTACTCCTAACATGTTTCAGAACTGAGACCTACAAAACAGGCAGGCCATATAATCCACCCTAAACCGGTTGTTTGGCCAGGCTTGGGACTGTGCCTGTTGCTGGCCAGTGAGTGGAGAGGGAATTCTGGGGTCTGATTAACCAAGTCAGACTATGTCTCCTTCTGAAATAAGTGCTTGGGGGCAGGGAGGGGGTGTCAGCCAACTTTAGGACATGCCTGCGGTTTGGAAGGGTGGTTTCCCAAGAAAATAAGAGTGCAGTTACCCAAAGTAGGGATTGGATATTAGGCAAAGACAAAAATTTCTCCCTAGAAGTGACACCACACTTTAGAAAAGCTAGATTAATATCTAGATGATTTTCTCCCCAGGGAGACACAGTTGCCTTGGTATTGGACGAAACCTTGGCAGGTCCCAGATTCCCTCCACTATTTCTCCTTTGTCTCTGCCTTAGGCAGCTCCTTATACCCTGCACTTATTATGCTTGCAGATGAGCTGGAGCCCACCATGGGTCATGGGATATGGATCCTTGAGGGGCTGCAAGGGGGCTGGGGAACTTGAGGGTGGGGAGTGAGCTCCCCATGAGGTGAATGTTGACAAATGGGGGAGGTGGGCATTCAGAGGCGATTAAAATGATAAAGCCATATTGATGTCCCCCTCCAAGCTCCCTGCCGTAAACCCCTAGGAATGTTTTGAGTCCCAGTGAACAAGCCTGCAAATAGACCTCGTATTAGGAAGAGATTACCATGGGCACAGTGGTCAAGGAAGATGGTGCATCAAAGGAGCTGGCAGAGTCAAGTCGTTCTGCACCCTGGGTGGAACCATGTTTGCCTTTTCTCTTCTGCAGGCTGCTGCTTACTTTGGCTCTTGGCCTCTTCCTTACCTGGCTCCACATCTCTTTATCTGACCCTTACCCTCCTGTGTCCCTCATATAAGAACCCTGAGGATGCCACAGAGCTGCCTTGGACGGCCTGTGCTGGTCTCCCCATCTCAAGAACTTAATCTCATGTTCCAAATCCCTTCTGCCAAGCATGGCCACATAATCAGGTGTTCTGGGGATGAGGATGATGAGGATGTGGGTGTCTTTGAGTCCTTGTTCAGCTGACCATGGCCTGTCACAGCTCTCCGAGGCTCTGGCTGGTGCAGGACAGCACTGCATTGTATCATTTTTTCTTTGCCTCATTTCTCTGTTCTTCTTGCCCTCATTGCCTGGACTTGCACATCCTAAGGACTGTTTCTCCTAGATCTTTGCCACAGGTTCACTGTCTGAAGAACCAGGGTGGGCTTGTGTGACGTCTGTGAGTCCCTATCCTCCCCATGGTCACTTGTCCGTTTGTGTGTCTGGCAATGATCCACCTAGAAAAAGCCTGTGGCTCTCCACTGTGTTCTTGGCCTGGATCCTTAACCTCTCTGCACCCCAGTTGCTTTGTAAAATGGAGTTAATAATTAAATGTATTCCATAGTGCAGATATGAAGATTGATTTCAAGGATAAGGGGAAGTTTTCAAGACCATCATAGCTTTTAAACCCTAGTTTCCAAACTGCTTATAACTCTGTAGCACCTAAATGCAGACTTTCTTTAGGAAGATCTGTTTCTTCAGCAGTGCTTTCCGAATGGACCGCTTCCCAGGCTCTTTTGCTTGACTCAACTGACCCCATCCACACCCCTTCCCTGATTGCCACCTGCTAGTTAGAGGTAGCTGTATGTCAGTGATCTGGACGAGGTACAAACTCAAGCCTGCAGGGCTGGGCTTTGCAGAAAGGCTTTCCATCTTTATTAAAAGGCTCAGATTCAGTCAGAATGGAACATCAGCCTTTGTCTCCCTCTTTTCTTTCCTTATCCTGATGACACGACACCTACAATTTCTGCAGCCAGTTTCAAGACATGAGGCAGTGAGCACAACAGAAACGAACAAGAGCATCTCAGAGAATCCTGACTTTGGTGGACAGTGACCTGTGAACCCACATTGGCACCTGCCTAGCTCAAGATTTCTTGCTTCTTTTTAAGGCTGATACCAGAAATTTGGAGAAGAGTTAGACATGTTAAAGCTGCCAAAAAGAAAAGAAAGGAAAGGCACAGTCAAAGAGGTCTGCGTCTCTCTAAAGAATTACAGAAAGAAAGGGTGGCTCAAAACCAAAGCAAACTCCTGCCCCTCTCCCACCATGGACTGGAAGCCACTCAGAAGCCAGGAAGGTGTGTGCCTGGTGCTTGGTGTCCTCTGTGCCTGGCACGGTGCCTGGTGTAGTAGGTGTTTGTTGAGAAAACAAAGGAATCTTTCTCTCACCTCTTTTAACTTTGGCCAAGTCCGCCCGGCTCAGCAGAGTAGTTGTGATGACATTTGTTTGGTGGGTTTCCAAGCTCTGTCCTATTTAAGTACAGCACGCAGTCTCGGGGGCTCAGCAGGCAGTTGGACAAGCTGAACCTGGATGGACAGACCTGTGCTCAAAAAACCCCCACATTTCACTGAATCTCGAAGAGGAAAGGTTTCCTAATCACTTGCTCCAATATGTGATTCTCCTTGGAGGATTTCTAATGAGAAACCAAATTTAAGATGGCCATGAGAAGCATATTCACCCAAGGCCTAGTCTCTGTTCTAAGGACCATGTGATCCATGGCTGACATATACAGGTCAGTGAATTCAGCCTCCTGAGCTGCGGTCCTGGACACCAGGTGCAGCTGCCAGCATCTCCCCACTTCACTGTGACTTCCCAAAAGGCAGGCACAGGATTCTGTTGGCCTTGAGAGGTCTCCCGCTGTGGCACCAACCCAGTCCCTGTTAATAACTGGGGTGCACAGCCAGTCTGCTGGAGAGATCAACCCACGGGCATTTATCTTCATAAACTCTATGGTAGGGGAGCAGAGGCAAGAGAATATATTCTCGAGTAATGCAGCCTGTTCCCTGGCAGTGATGAAAGGGATAAAAATAAATCAGTGTTTCTACTCAACTTGTTTGAAGGACAAGCCAGAATCACACCATTAAAAATTAACATCTAAAGCAGATTGTACATTACGAGGGATGAGTTCAGACCTAAAGTAGAATAATTGGCCAAATGAATCTACAGAACGTTAGGTATGACGGATTCACTCTCATTTCCAGCAGTTAAGAAACAAAAGAAGACAGATTATCTTTATTTCAGGCCAGGAAGGTTTTCAGGAACAACCCACCACACCTTGTCAGAGTTAAAAGAGAAACTAGGAGAGAGGGTAAGGTCAGAGTGGTGGGGTCCTTCAGAAGACCAAATTCAGCACTCAACATAGTCCTGTAAGTTCATGTTCAAACTACCAGATCACTCGCCTCTTTGGAGCCACCTAAATGCCAGTGGATAATAGAACCATCCTTTTAATTTCTCATGCCCCAAACATATTCAGTGGCCATCCTGTACCTCTGTTGATGTCCTCTGCAGGGTGTGAAATCCATCTGTCCACTTGCCTGCACCTACCTGCCTGTGTTGAGGCAGAAGATATAGCAATGGATAAGACAGAGACTTTGCTCTTAGAGAAATTGGTTCAGTGCACAGACTTGCAACCTCCATGATGCTGGCATTTTTAGCTGGCTACTTCTTTGTTGGGAGGGCAGTCATGTGCATTGTAGGAGGATTAGATCATGCCTGGCCTCTACCCACCAGGCTCTAGTAGTACCCTGTCATAACTATCAAAACTAGCTCCAGGGATTGGCAGATGTCCCCTGATGGAGAAGATCAAAATTGCCCCCGATGGGGAGCCATTGCTTTAGAGTCAGAAACTCAGCTTCTGCTCTCCTCGCACCCTCTTGCTGGTTATCTAACTGGCTGTCATTAACTTTCCCTTCCTCCCAGCACCTCACACAGCTTCAGGCACAGAGTAGGTGTGTACAAAATGTGTATAGGTTAAGTGAGTGCACCTGGGGGCCCATCTTTGTAAGACAAAATTTTCTGAGGGAACTGCTGGGCTGTTAAGAAAACCTTGAGCCTTGGCCATGCACGATGCCAAGCAAGCAATATATTCAATCAAAATATGTCTCAGCTAAGTATGAAAAAAATCTGCTTATGGAGTATTTAGCTGTGTAAGCCTGACAGATAATTGAGCGGCTGGATTTTTTGGTTTCAACAGATTGGTTTGCCATTCTGTAGCCACAATAACAGAGCAAAGTAACAATCATGTCTATGTTTAATTTTCTGAAGAGTGCTGCATCGCCCAGGCTAACAATCTGGCCAATTAAATGTGGCCGTTGGCACTCCCACACAAGTTTGGGGGTATTTAAAATAACTCTCTGCAAAAGAAAAAAAAATCCAAACTGCAGAGAAAGTTGTAGTTCTTCAAAGATTTCATATTTCAAAAGCAGACATGTGATGGTAAAATTGTTCTGGGTGACAGAAGAGACAAGCCATCCATTTTAAGTGTATTAGTGTCAAATGGAGTGTTGTCTCGGTGGACAGTGGTTGTGTCTATTTGTGGAATTGGGTAATTTTTTATGTTCAAGGAAATCATCAAGCTTCCACTCCCTGCAGGCTGAGGTAACAGGACTCTTGACAGTGATATCAACCATTCAGACCAGGCCATGAATTCCCCTCACCAGACTTGCCTTACTACCTAAAGCTTCAGTGAGGGGTGGCTGACAGGAATGGAGTAAGAAACCCTGCAGTTTTGTCGTAAGTCTTCCAGACATGGATCCACATGGGGGAAGCTGTGTTAGTTACCTGTTGCCACAATAATGCTGAATAACACACAACCTTGAAGTATCATTGGCTTATGGTGGTGACATTTGATTAGTCTGTAAATCTGTAGGGTTTAGCAGGTATTGGCTGGGATTTGCTGACTTAGAGTGCCATGGACATGTGTGGCCAGATGCAGTTTGGCTGACTCTGCTCATCTGGCCAGTCTCCTTACTCAGATTGTGCGGCTATTGATTGATCTGGGATGGTGTTGGCTAGGATGAATGGAGTGCTTTTGTGCTCCAGGAGGCTAGCTGAGACACATGCATGTGGCAGTGACAGAGGTGCAAGAGCTTGCACTATTCCATGACATGGCAGAGCCAAGAGTTAAGAGGTCAGACAGAATACTCTGCTGCCTGCAAACTTAAGTGGCCAAGGGTGAGGATATCAAGAGGAGGTTCATTTTAACTAATTAACACATTAACATGCTACAGAGACATCAGGATTCTAGAATCGTCCTATCACAATATTCAGAGAAAGATTAATAGGGAAAAGACAGGTTCATGGTGTGGGGAAGTCTCAGCCACCCACCTGCTGTTCTGGTTCTGTTTTCTCTAGCTGGGAAGAGTGCCTGTTCCCTGGAAGTAAAAGTGCAACAAGTATGACTAAGGGATAACTGAGGGCCAAAATAGGCAGGAAGAGAGCTACCTCCTTACAGAGTCCAGATTGACAATCCCATGGGAATTCCATCCAGGCCACAGAAGGACTCCACTACAGATCACTGACAGTGACTTTGAGGCAACAAGGAAAAAGGCAGGTGCTCTCAAATAAGGCAGGTTAAGGTTAAATAGTTGATTCTTGAAATTTGACAAAAGATATGTCTCCCTAAGATATCTGCAAATTACTCAACTCACAAGTACACTGGGCTATACAATACTCCTAGTATTCAGTTAAAATAACTAAAAATCCAGAATATCAGTAATTTTCTACATACAGCTCTAAAGTGATTTCTAAGGTGATTAAAATGGATTCCTCTCAAATCTTGATTGCATCTCATGTCATATCCTTCTTACATCCTTTCATGAAGGTACTTATGTCTTTAATGCAGGAATAATGGGAACTAATATCTATCTGCTTCTTCATGTCAGGCATTGGTCTAACCATTTACATGCATGGTCCTCTCTTTATTCTCACAACAATCTCACGATGTGGGCAACATTACCATTTTATAGATGAGAAAACAGAAGATCAGGGGATCATGCCCAGGGCTTGTTCTTGGTCTGCAGGTGGCTGCCCATGTCTTTTCACAGTGACTGCTCTCAGAAGACAAGCCGTGGGGTGAAGCAGTGCTGGCCTTCTGGCTCCAAGAGTCAGAAGCCTAAGGACGAGATTCAGAAACTCTGGCTCACCAGCAATTGGTGTCAAAGAATACCTTAGGACTTTTGTGGGCCACAGTCAGGAGGGCCATCAGAGCCTTTGTGCTGCCACCAGCTCCCAAGTCGGCCTCCTCGGCTGCTCTGCAGGAAGGCCCGGGGCTCCGTCCACAGGCAAGGCCACCCTGGCACCTGATTATTTGATTTATTGACTGTAGGTTTTGTTCTCTGGGGATACATTTTAAGGTGGTCAACAATTTGGGGGGTCCCTCTCAAGGGGCGCTGGAGGGGTAAGAGTTTAGAGCCACAGTATGTGGGGAAGGGTGAAAGCATGGTGTCTGAGACCTGCGGCTGTGGAGAGTAAGTTCCCTTCCTCCAGACACTGGTGGCACCCCCAGAATGGCACCTTCTATTCAGTCCTTGCCCAGGACGCGTGTGGCAAGGGATAGGGTTTGCTGGGCCAGTGGTTGCAATCTGGGCAGTGAACCAGTGTGGGCTGTATAAGCCCCATGACTAAGGAGCTGGGCAGGCACCTTACAGACGGCTGCCGCCCCGAGGATGCCCTTCTCTGTGCTGCCTTCTGACATGATGATTTTTGTATTTTGCTTGTTTTTTTCTGAGTGCTCAGCCTTTACACTTAAGATGTGGTTAGGAAAGTGATGCTTCTGCTCAAGGAAATCATGAAGGAAAACTCTGCATTAGAGGGGAGGATTCACTCCCTACTCCTGATGTTTCTTTTCCTTCCTGAGGTAGGAACTGCATTCGGGTGGCCCTGTGGCCTCTGCCCTGCTGGCTTCACACTGTTGAAGGGCAAGAGAGGAGAAGGTTGTGTTCTATACAAATTCAGGAGCCATGAACTTGGCATTATCCACTCAGACAGCTTTTTGTTTTTCCCTCTTGGGAGTGAGCTGCCACAGAAAGCATAATCCTCTATTCTTTCCCAGGCACAGAACGCTCCTCCTGTGCCCCCGTGTTGGGAGCCGCCTGAGTTCAGCGTTGCTGTGAGCACATAGACAAATCTGTCAAATTCAGGGTTTAGTACTAAGGATCATTTTGCTTTCACCTTAAGCGACATCCTCCAGTGTAAGCTCCGTTGGGAATAAAGGTGATCTGCAGCTTCTGCCTGCCACACACTCATCTCGTGACTCACTTAGTGCAGAGTTCCGGAAGCGGGGGTGGGGTGGGGGGTGGGGGGTGTGTGTGTGCTACTGAGCAGCCCCTCAGCGACGTATCATGATGAGACAGGGCTCCCTGAGCCTTGGCACCTTGCCACCCTAGCTCCTGTAGGTATGTCTGAGCTGTCGCACATTACCATCCCCAGTGGACAGACTAGAAAACTGAGGCTGTCTAGGTTAGGAAGGAATATAGCAAAGCCTGGGGTCTGCCTGAACCCAAGGTCAAGGCTCTGTTGGCACAGAGAGGAGAGGAAGGTGTGGAGTGTCAGAGGACAGTGGCTGTCAGAGAAGGGATGGATGACCACACTGAGGTGAGAAGTAGTCTGGACCTTAGCTTTCAAGACCAATGGACAGAGAGAGCAAAGGTGTTGCAGTCCCCGGGCGAAGCCAGGAGCAGCCCCCAGGCTGAGAGCTGTGGTGTGGTCATGGTCATCTTCAGCTTCATCTTCTCCATCACAGCAGCAACCGCTTATAGACCTTTTGCTATACAGCACAGGCTGTCCCAAGTGATCCTCCTGTGGCAGCTTTATTGAGGTATAATTGGCATTTATTAGACTTCAAATATTTAAAGGGCACACTTTGATAAGTTTTGACATATAAATACAGCCACGAAACCATTATCACAGTCGAGACAATAAACACATGCCCTTAAAAGTTTCCATGGGTCTCTTTCTAACTGCCCCCTAATTCTTCTCTCCCTTAGCCCCTAGTTCTGTCCCTAGGAAACCACCATCTTCGTTCTACATTTTTATTATCTAGAGTGTTATGGAAGATGAAATCATACAGGATTTTTTTGCTTGACTTCTTTCACTCAGTTATATTGAGAGTCACCTGTGCTGTACGTTATATCATCCATTATTTTCCTTTTGTGGCTGAGTAGTATTCTATTATCACAATTTGTCTATCCATCCACATGTTGGTGGATAGCTTGTTTCCAGCATTTGACTTTTACAACTAATGCTGTTACATACAGGTCTTTGTGCATGATATGCTTCCCTTACACAGCCCACAGTTAATCCTGGCAATGAGCACAGTGCTAGTCTAATCCCCATTTTATAGATGAGAGTGCTGAGGTCCACCAAGGTCAACTACCACCAAGGCTGGTGGCCAATGGGCAGCAGGGCTAGTGTTTGAGTCTAGGCTCAGAGCCCCTGTACCGCCCTACACCTACAAGAGGAATGCCTTCACTTGGAAAAATGAAGACATTTATTTTTTCCCCAAAAGAGTGTATTTCTCAGCCTATCTTTGCTCCCTGTCATGGTTATCCAGATTGGCCGCTGCACACAGACTCTCCGAGGGCAAGATGAGCATTCCTACTGCGCCTCTTCAGTTTACCCATCAACTATAGATAAGAAAACCCTGCTAGGGGCCAGGATCTCTTCCTGTCAAGAACATGAGATTATATCTTCATGTATGGAGTAACTTTTAGACCCTGAAAATGAGAGTTAAGAAAGAGAGTAGAAGAAACAAAGGCAGTGGAGAGACATATTTATATTGTGAGTATATGCTTGCAGGTCCTAACAATCCAGGAGCTGGAATTCTGTTGAGCAAATTAACTCATAATGAAAGCAAGTTCAGCTGCAGAATGACAGTTCAACTGAGTTCATTGCAGCTGACCCCTTGGGCTCCCAAGCTAGAATTTTGAGGAAGCTCTGCTCACATTTCCCTCTATCAATCAGGCCTCTGGACCTTTGTCCCATGCCCTCCCCTCATTCTGATGCCCCGGTTGTTTAAGTATTCATGTGCTGAGCAGCTGCTCTGTGCAAGGTGGCAGCCTGGGAGAAAGGAGTGCACACTGTCCCTGCACCTAGGACAGATGCTACAGAACAAGGGCTACCAGAACAAGGCTGCAGGATTTTCAGAAAGGGAGGAATTGAGGGAACGGGGGGAAGCTTCCCAGAGGAGGCCCCTTAGTTTTGTTTATGTTTATCAAAATGTGCATGCCTATAGTAATGCATATAGTAAGTGGTACAACCACAGGTGTGCTGCTGAATCTTTGGTAATCAGTTCTCTGGGAAAAATACATTTATGTATATATGTAAATATACATATATGTACACACACATTGACTATATATGTGCATGTATATATACACACATACATTCAACATACACATATACATGTATGTTTATTATAAATGTTACTGATATAAGTGATGCATAGCATATAATTTATAAATGATAATAAAATATGCATAGTCTTTAAATTCCACGTATATAGACAGTTGAGTTTTCACAGAATTCTTCTGCTGACTTACCCAGTCCCTGGTATCTGGAGCCAATCTATATTGTAGGCACCAAGTAAGCATACTTCTGAAATGAGTGCTGATTAGTATTTTCAGGTTTTGTTAACAGAGACATAGGGTAGTCTTATAACGTTACATAAAACTACAGTGAAACAATGAAAACAAGTCAGATGTTGTTCATTATCAGTAACAGTGAAGCACAGTTTTGGTGTATAGTATAATAATTTTTGATAATGATTTCTCAATATTTAGTGCTATTCAGAACCTAACAGCTATGGACAGACTTACTTTTAATTTTAATCTTTATTATTAATTTTTTTCTCTGTCACTTTCTTGCATAGAGACATTCATACAAACAATAAATAAAGAGCTGGTTTGTAGTGTTTGCCAATATCAGTGGTATAAATACCCCCACAATGACAGATTTCAAACTGTCTGTTTGATGCCACCTGGCACAGTGTTGGGAAGACAGGTTCAGTCCCACTCCAGGATGTACTATTTCTACCATATAGATACACACTTGTGAAAGTTCAGACATGTAGGCAATAGTAAATATAGAAATATAATTTAAAATTCAGAAGAATCATCTCTTCATTACTTTTGTTTTAAATATGATTTATTTAATTCTTTATATAATTTTTAATAATGGCTTGATTTAATAGCTGTTTCAAAAAATTACTAAATTTCTAACAATGGACTCTTGTGATTCAGTAGGTGTCTGTGCCTACATACAGCCATAAACAGTAATTATTTTCTCCAACCAATAGAGTTGCTTTTTAGTATCTGTGGGGACTTGATTCTAGGATACTCCCAAATATCCAAGTTCTCAGATGCACAAGTCCCTTCTATAAAGTGGTGTGGCATCTGCATAAAAGCTATGCTCTTGAAGTCCCCTCTAGATTACTCATAATACCTCATACAATGTAAATGCTATGTGAATAGTTGTCATGCTGTATTGTTTTGGAAATAATGACAAGGAAAAAGGCTTATACACATTTAGTAGAGACATGGGTTTGAAGGCGTTTGGTCTGGGCCTTGTTGAACGCATGGCGACATCCTGTGTATAGGGAAGATCAATGTCCTCCCTATCCTTTGTGCCCCATTGACCCAACCTCAGGTGTGTATAACTTTCCACAACTTCCTATTTACACCAACTGACAGATGCAGGCACATGTATAACACACCCAAGAATATGAAGGGGTCAGTATGTGACTATGTTGACTGAATAATATCATCCCATAAATGTTACTATGTCAGGGAGAAGTGATTAAGAAGTAAATTAGATCAAGTGTTTTAATTTCTCAACACACACACACTTATAAAATGGAGTTCTATTATATACACTCGTTGAGGTTTTGTTGATAGAGTCTTTTTTCTTTTGGGCTTGCTTTGCTCTGCCATCTCTTTCCAATTCCATCTTAACCATCTCCACCACCCACCTCAACTAACCCTTCCAGCCACGTCATAAGCCTGTGCTGATGCTCTACTGCATATTTTCTATTCCTATGTATTTGTTTCTGTACAGATATGTATATATGAAGGATTCATTCAAAATGTTTTATTTACTAAAACATGCTATTATAATATGCAAGCTTATTTGCATCGTATTCTCTATAAAATAGTTCTAACCTCAACAGTCGTTCCCATTTGTTATTCAGTTACATTGTGTAATGTAATATTTCATGGTATAAATGTAATATAATTAATTTCCCCCCCCACCGATGGCCATTTACTATTTTCACTATTTTCTTCCTCTTTGAAGAATGTTGTGATAAATATCATTGGTCATCTATCTTTAGATACTGCAGGTTCTATTTTGTAGGGCAGAATCATAAGATTAGAGATTCTGAGTTGAAAACATGTACATATTTAATTTTAATAGATATATCCATATGGCTTTCTAGAAACGATCCACATTTCCACCAGTAATAAGAGAACTTTCTCATTCCTACTAACAATAGGTCTTAACTCTCTTTTTAATTTTTGTCTGGGACATGAATGTAAAGTCATAACTCCTTACATTAATTTGCATTTCTCTGACTACTAGTGAATTTGAATATATTTTCATATGTTTATTGTCAAGTTGGGTTTGCTTTTCTATGAATTTCCTGTTAATGTCCTTTCTTCATTTTTCTATGGGATTGCTTTTCTTTGTCAATTAAGAGCTCTTTGTATAGCATAGATATTAATTTATTATCTGTTATCTGTATTGCAACTATTTTTCCAAATCTTTGGTTTCCATTTTTTATATAGTTTATAGATATATAGTGTATAGTTTGTACCTGATGTTTATATAGACACATACATAGTATTTTCCTATTGAATTTTGGGTATGAAGATCTTCTACGTATTTTGGCATAATTTTTATATCTAGAACTTTCTTTAATCCATGTGAATTTATTTTTACATGGAATAAGATATATACTGACTCCATAGTCTCATTTTTAATTGACACATAATAATTATACCTATATACTTAAGGGGTATAATGTGATGTTTCAATACATGTATGCATTATATAATGATCAAATCAGATAATTAGTCTATTCATTGTCTCATTTACCTTTTCTTTGAGGGGAGAACATTCAAAATCTCTTCTTCAAGATATTTTGAAATGCATTATAACATATAAATGTTATCTATAGTCACCCTACTGTATAATACACACCAGAAATTATTCTTCCTAACTATAACTTTGTACCAATCGCTCATATTCATTTAATTCAATAGCCATTTGTGCATGGCCATTTACTAAATAAATCATCCTTTTCTCATTTAGATAACTTTTTTGCCATCTTTTAAAATCTAATATTTACTGAAATCTATCTTTGGATCTTCCATTCTCTTACCATGGATTAATTTCTATTCTTGTGCTAACACTATATTGATTTGTTGAGTGGCTTTGTAGTGTGTGTTTGTGGTAAGATACTCCCTCATCTTTATGAGTATCTGTAAATTTTAGTGTTCTTGGGTATTTTTTCATTTATATGAACTGAAGATGAATCTATTTTCAAAGAAAAGCAGAGAAAGGTGATATTCATGTTAAGAAATCATTAAATTATATATATATAATTTTGACACTTTTATGGCATTACATCTCCCTAATGAAGAGCCTAATTTTTCATTCCATTTCTTTAAATCTGTTTAATGTTATCCAATTAGATTTTATAGATTTATTCATAAAGACCCTATGATTTTCTTGTCAAATTTTTCCTAGGTATTTTATCTTTATTTCACTATTATAATTTTTAAATTATTTCCATTTTTAAGTTTTAATGCTGGTATATGAAGAATCTATTTTCCTGTATCCTAGAACCTTTTATTAGTCATAGAATTTTTTAAAAAGAGCATTTGTGGACATTCTAAACATGTAACCAAATCATCAGCCCCCCCCAAATAATTTTATCTTTCTTTTCCAGTTTTAGATTAATTATTTAATTTTTCTTATCTTATTGCATTGACTAGGATTATTTGGACCACATAGGCTATATGTTAGTGATGGTAGGCATCTCTATCCAATTTCTGATTTTAATGAAAATATTTCCCACTTTAATATTTGTACACTTCTGTTAAAAAGTATTTGTCATATTTAAACATTTCCTTTTAGTTTCTATTTTTTTTAGTTCATAATGGGATTGGTTGTGAAAGTTTAAAAACTGTATTTTTCTCCTCTACTGTTAATGGGATGAGTTGTAGGCATAAATTTTCTCATACACAAATTAAATCTCCAAGAATGAAGAGAACTCCCCTTTGAGTTAAGGACCAAAGCACATCAGATAATAGGAGGAAAAATTACTAATTAAGGAAAATCAAGGAAGCTAAGACTAAAGGTAGACACACAACACAGCTCTCTGGGTTCTGAAGGGCAACTAACCTGTCATACAAGTTGGGCAAATGGACACTCAGGAAGTGAAGGCTGGAAGTCCACAAGACTCAAGGTAGATGATAGCAGGTGCCAAGGGAGAGGTCACAGGAATGTTTTCTGATGGAGGCAGGACAGGGACCAACATTTTTTTAGGAAGTGGATTAAAGCTCAGTGACAGATTTAACTCCAGTGACAGATTTAACTCCAGTGACAGATTTGATAAAAGATCCAGGTATCTGGAAAAGCACAAGCCCTTGGGGAGAGAAAGTAGACGATTCTTTGGATACTGGGACTGAAAAATGTACCCAGAAATCAGGGAATACCTAGAAGGATGCTGGTGAAGTCAGTGATGTCTGATGAGGACCGGGAATAGTGAGAAGAGAGGAGGGTGAGCTGAGGTGAGCATGGGGGGACACACACATGTTTCTGTCAAGAGGGATTCCAACCAGAGTTAGGTTTCCAGTGACATTCAGAATGTCACACTGTCACACACAAAAACACAGACACAGTGACGGCCGGGGGCGGGGGGGGGGGAGGCTGTGCACCTGGGAAACTTGACGAGGAGGGAGCACTGGATGTGGGAGCTAAGAGACAAACAAGGGGTTGCCAGATCAGCAGGTGGCAGAGTGCAAGCCTCACCAAACCAGAGACATCAAGGTGGCCAGAGCAGGATGAGGCTGAGGAGGTGCACCAAGCCAGGAGCCCAGAAGCCTTTAAAGGTTCCAATTCTAGTGCCAGTGTGGGCAGTGGGGCTCTCTGTTGCCCCCAGTTCTTACAGCCTGCACCCGGCTGTCAATTGGGAAATGTGGACCAGCTTCCTGCACATGCCAGTCCAGACCACCTGGCTAGAGGGGAGCCCATTAGGAACAGACTGGGCTTTGGGCTTGACTTCCTTGGTGATGGGGAGACCATTTTCCTAGGGGCACTCACAGTTGACTGTACCCAAGATACACACATCTGTCAGCACGGCTGCTGGTGCAGTTTGAGGGACAGGGTGGGCTGGTTGCCTCTGCCTTTCTGTTCCTTCTGCTGGGCCTGTCCCACCCCTACCTGCCCAATTTGGTTCTGCTCCAGCTCCTCCTTGTGTTGATAGTGCCACCTGTGCCTTTGCTCTGAATGCTCCTTACGGGGTTTCTCCTTAAGCACCGCAGTGAGAGACACTGCTACTCACGCTCACTTGGGGGTTAGCTTGCCCTGGTAATAAGGGGGGAACCCGGCATTCCTTGTTTGTGCCGTGTACCCAGACAGCGAGTAAGCTTTCCATCACAAATGAGTTCCCTCCATCTGCTCAGAGAGCCTGTGCCATGGAGAAGGAAGAGAGAGTCAAAGTCAACCTTTCTTTAACACGACAGCCTTCTTTCAACAGTCAGGGGGCCAACACCAAGTGTGGGTGACCTCAGACGCTGGGGGGATGGCCGTGGACACACAGGCCCAAGGCCCTGTTCTCATGGAGCTTACAGAAGAGTTGGGGGGATTAGTAGTCAAAGCCAGCAGAATGTAAGTTGTGGGAGTCGGTGACAAGCACCACGCAGGCCAGGTGGCAGAGTCCTCATCAGGGCGAGCACACTGAGGTTAGGGATGAGAAGAGACATCATGGGCAACACCTTCTTCCTCTTCCTCCCCTCTCCAAGATGCTTGCTCTCACTTCACCGGCCTCCTCCTGAGCCCAGGAGACACGCCCCGCCACCCACCCGGGCAGGTCCTTACTGCTGGGTGGTAGCTGGGTTCTCCCAGCCTCTGTGGAGGTTTGTGCAGTTTTCTATTTTCATACTTTCCCAGAGATTTTATGTCTATCCCCACTTTACAGTTTGCCCCGTTGTTTAAATGAGCCCAAGGTAGACACAGCAGTACCAGCTGGGTGCGCGCCATGGTGGCGGGGCAGGGAAGGCAGGTGGAGAGGCTGCCTGTGCCCAGGACAGCCTGCCCTGGTGCCTGACACCGCAGCCTCTGACAGCCATCCAGGAGAAGCCCACCACCTGCTTTCAAGAACCAGGTGCCTGGGGTCTTTAATGGGAATGTTCAGCAGTGGCCACAGCATCCACCTAACCTCTGCTCGGGGTCTAACTTGTAGATGTGCTGACACCTCCCCCTGCCTTTGATGGAAAGGACTCCATGACACAAATACTCTGGCTTCACTCTCTGTCCTCACTTCTAAATCTGGTTTGTCAGAGTTGCTGCTGTGTTTTAGACAGTCTGCATTCACCCAGTGCCTGGCATGCCACTGGGCATGTTATGCCAGTGCGTTGGGTCTGCCCAGCAGTCCCAGGGAAATGTAGACTCTGAGTGTCTGACAAGAGAACTGAGATGCAGGGGTAGAGGGAATGGCAGTGCCAACGTTTAGAAAGCAGGTGAGGAAGAGGGCTTCAAACCTTGGTCTGGCTTCTTCTTGGGCAGGTGCTCCACCCTGTGCCTCCTCCTCTGGGGAGCTGGGTGAGGAGGGGTGGATGTGCACAGGGGGAGCTGAGGCTGACCCCAAACCAGGCACAGTGCATTGCAGAGGAGGCGGAGAGAGGGAGGAGTTCGCCCCCCCACCCCCCGTCCTCTACTGTCCTCTCTGCCTTGGGGTGATGTGGGTGGTGGCTTTATGAAGATTCCACAGGCAGGCAGGAATGGCACTGGGATGAATGGCCAGATCAGGAGCTCAAGGGTCTCAGGGGACAGGAACAATGAGTCACGTCTAACCCAAAGATATTTGGTGTTAGTAGCATGTGATCTGGTCCAGAGGTGCAGGATGCTCGCCCACCAAACCCTCAAAGGTGATGCCAGGGAGTCCCGCTGGCTGAACTGATATCCACCAATTGTGTACTGAGCACCTACGATTCACCAGGTGACAAGGTTATTGCAATGAACAAACCAGGCGTGGCCCTTGTCTCCTGGGCAGAGGGAAGCAAAAATAAGCAAATCAGAGCACCTAATCGTCAGTGCTGGAGCAAGCTTGGCCGGGACAGCAGGCTCTGTGGAGGGGTGTGAAGGTGATGGACGTAGCAGGGCTGTGTAGTTAGGGCTCACATCCTGGAGGACGTTGTAGTAGTGAACCTCAGAGCACACTCATGGCTCCCAAAGCCACATCTCCAAAAGGGGGTTGGAGTGCTCAGCCATTTGCCCAAGAGTTTGGAAAGCAGTTGTTTTTTCATTTAATATATATTCCTTGTGCACTAACTATATGTGGCAGGCACTGTTCTAGGACAGGGACAGATTGTCCTCTTGGAGTTTATATTTTTTAATTTTTTAAATTTGTTTTAATGAGTTATACATGACAGTAGAATGCATTTATGCACTTTGATATATCATACATAGATGGGATATAATTTGTAATTTTTCTGAGTATACATGTTACAGAATCATATTGGTCATGTAGTCACATATATACATAAAGTAATAATGTCTATTTCATTCTATTGTCTTTCCTAACCCCACACTCCCACCTTTCCCCTCCCTCTATCTAATCTAAGGTAATGCTATTCTAGTGCCTTATTGTGAATTAGCATCCGCATATTAGAGAAAACATTCAGCCTTTGGTTTTGTAGGATTGGCTTATTTTGCTTAGCACAATATTCTCCAACTCCAAACATTTACTGGCAAATGCCATAATTTCACTCTTCTTTAAAGCTGAGTAATATTCCATTGAGTATATATGCCACATTTTCTTTATTCATTCATCTATTGAGGGACACCTAGGTTGGCTCCATAGTCTAGCTATTATGGATTGAGCTGCTATAAACATTGATTGGCTGCATTACTGTAGAATGCTGATTTTAAGTCCTTTGGGTACAAACTGAGGAGTGGGATAGCTGGGTCAATGGTGGTTTCATTCCCAGTTTTTTGAGGAATCTCCATACTGGCTTTCCATAGTGGTCGCACCAATTTGCAGTTCCACCAGTAATGTATGAATGTACCTTTCCTTCCACATCTTGCCAACATTTATTGTTGTCTGTATTCTTGAGGATTACCATTCTGACAAGAGTGAGATGAAATCTTAGAGTAGTTTTGATTTGCATTTCTCTATTGCTAGAGATGTTGAACACTTTTTCATGTATTTGTTAATTGATTATTTGGGGGGTTTTTTGGTGCTTATCTTGTTGAGCTCTTTATATACCCTAGAGATTAGAGCTCTATCTGATGTGTAAGGGGTAAAAATTTGTTCCCAGGATGTAGGCTTCCTGTTCACCTCACAGATTATTTCTTTTGCTGAGAAAAAACTTTTTAGTTTGAATCCATCCCATTTGTTGATTCTTGTTTTTAATTCTTGTGCTATAGATGTCTTGTTAAGGAAGTTGGGGCCTAACCCCACGTGATGGAGATTAGGGCCTATTTTTTCTTCTATTAGACGCAGAGTCTCTGGTTTAATTTAATTTCTCTAATTACTGGAGATGTTGAACACTTTTTCATGAATTTGTTAATTGATTGTGAAGTGTCTGTTCGGTTCCTTAGCCCATTTGATGATCACTATGTCGGCCTAGGATCTGACTTCCTTAACAAGACTCCTAAAGCTCAAGAAGTAAAATCAGGAATCAATAAATGGGATGGATTCAAATTAAAAAGCTTTTTCTCAGCAAAGGAAACAATCAATACCGTGAGGAGAGAGCCTGCAGACTTGGAGAAAATCCTTACCACATGCACCTCTGATAAAGCATTGATCTCTAGGCTATATGAAGAACTCAAAAAACTTAATACCAAAAAAAAAAAAAACAAAAAAAACCCCCACAAATAAACCAATGAATAAATGGGCTATGGAATTTATATTTTAATGTGAATTACAGACAATAAACAGAAACTCAAGTAAATTTATAACAATATTGGGAAATAAATGCTATGAAGAATGTAAGTCAAAGTAAGGGGAAGAAGGAGATGGGGCTCCTCTAGAGAATGCGGTCAGGGAGGTGCTCTTTGGAGCTGTAATATTTGAACAGAGACCTGTGTGACCTCTTGGCAGCACATATAAAGGCTCTGGGGCAGGAATGAGTTAGGAGATTCTAGGTGCAGAACAAAGCCATTGTTGCTAGATTAAAATTAACAAGACAAAGGAAGTTGGAGAAAGAATCTAGGGAGCAGGTAGGTAGGTCCTATAAGGCCAATGAGCATGGAAAGAGATCTGGATTGATTATAAGTGATTATAACTATGGGAAGATGTTTGAGCAGGGCAGTGCCACAATCTCATTGGAACTTTCAAAGCTGTAGTCTACTGCATGGAGCATATGCTCTCGAGGCCAGGAGAACAGCTACTAGAGAAACAGGGTTTGGACTAGGTGGTATCTTTGCAAGAGCAATCCCACAGTCCTACCCTGCACCTCTAGTGGCCCAGGCAAGGCCTTGCTGGTGGCACTTGGGACTGGGTGTCTTGCTCCAACACAACCTCCTGGGCCAGGAGGGATGTCAGGTTCTTGATGATGCTGGCACATGGGTCTCAGCCCAGGTAGTGGCACTACTCACCATGTACCCAGTTATACCTCCTCCTGATGCTGCTCAAGTCTGCGTGTTTTCTGCTCAGTGACCTTCCTTCTGCATACCCGCTGGCATCCAGAGCTTTCCCCCGTCCTGCAAGCCTAGAAGGAGGTATCTTCTGGCAGATCCCTGAAGGTACCCCGGCAGGTCCGGGCATCCCGAGGACTTTGCATCCAGGCCCCTCTTGCACAGCCTCCGCTGCTCTGCCCACAGCATCCCCCGTGCATCCTCGCCGCACACTGAGATTCTGCTTTTCTCTGCTGGAAAGCAGAGTTTTTCTTAGAGGCTGCTTCTGTCCACAAAGGGCCAGGACTTCCCTCTTCAGAAGCACTAGTCCCACCACTGCTCACCACCCAGCGATGGGAGCTGGCCCTCCCCCTGCCCTCTGCCCTCTGCCTTCTCTCCTTGACTTCTGCCTGTGCCTCCCCAGCCATCAGGTCTCTTTTGCAGGGGTACAGCTGACAGCTGGGTCTACGGAGACAGGCAGCATCCCATCTCCTGTCACCTGGCTCTCCACCAGGTGTCCCCGCCTTCTTTCCTTCAGGAGGCCAACAGCTTGTGCTCTGCTGTCAGCTCATAAGAAGTAGTGCTTAGGGACATCCTGGACTGCCAGGTGTCTGTCTGGCTTTCACTTGGTTTCCTGAAACCCCCAGCCCAGTGTCTCTCTCTGCTGTCATTCATTTGGACTTAAGCTGAGACATCAGTATTACTGAGTATGTTTTTATAGGTCCCTAACTAGACTACAAACGGCTAGAGGGCAGGTTCTGTGTCCTATCCATCTTTGTGTCCCCCAGAGAGCTCAGCACAGTAACTTATTTTTGGTGACTGTTCCCTAAGTATATGCTGATTGACTGACTGCCACGCCAGCCCCAGGAGCGGACACGCTTCCGCGCAGGGCTAAGCAGGGACCCAGTATTTGTCTCTCCGCCTATTCAGTTGTAACAATAGATCAAGGCAAGACTTCAATTATCCTTCACTTTCCTTCCCAAGCTCTCTTCTCTGTTCATTCTATTGAAAATGCTAGTGACAGGGAGCGAGGCGCGGAGAGAGACAGAATGCTCGCAGAGCCTTAGGAAAGTCGTGCACCAGGAAGGACATATTTCAATGAAGTTATTTTCCACCAAGGCTAATATTGTGTTTCAATACTTCAGGCTCTAGTGAGCTCATCAACAATGTTTGCCTTGAATTTTACCATTTGTACCCAGTCATATGTTACTAGCTGCACTCATGTCTAGCTCTATTTCGTCAAAGGGATGTTAGGGCTTCCATTGTCTTTGAAAAATCGCTTCAAGATGGACGCGTATGGATATCCATCATGTTTAATTATCTTCTTCGTCACGTTCCCTCAGTCGTCTGTTAAAGGATAAATTGTTCACATGCTCATTAAAAAATGGAATTTGTGTGATTGGATGGGGGAAAGAAATTGCATATTGGGTTGGAGCGAAGGGAACCTTTCCCTTATTTCTCCCTGTGAGGACCCCTGGCTTTCCCCTCATGTCCAGGAGCAGCCCCTGGCCAGGTGCAGGGAGCCCATGGGCCTGAGGTTTGAGGAAAGAACTCTTCCTCTCCCGGCAGATTCCACATGGCTTTAGAAGCTCCGGGCACTGGAATGAGTATGAATCACCTGGGAATAGGTGCCGTGCCCACTCCCTGCCCATTAGGTAACACCGACTTGGAACCTGGCACCAAGGCCCACTTCAGGCTCCCCAGGTGAGTCTGCTGTGAGCCAGAGGGAAACTGGTGGCCTCCAGCAGGGCTTCTCAGCAAGGTGTGGAGACGGTTCTGATGGCCTCACTTTTGGAGGGGTGGTGTTACCCGCAGCTAGCATGTCGAGGCCAAGGATGAGTCTCAGCACCCTGCGACGTACTGCCCAGTGCTCTACCCCCTAAAAAATATCCATCTGGTATAAAAGTCTAAGTACCAAAGTTTAGAGCCCTTTCCCTAAGACCGTAGAGAAGCCAGCATGTGCCACACATGCACACTTATTTGAGTCTAAGATATTTTTACAGGAACATCACCTCACTTTTCTCGAATGACTACGGTTCTCCAAGCATATATGCTTTTTCATGCGTCACTGAGTTTGGTATTCACCATGACCCCATGAGGGAAAAATTGTGGCCATCTTGATTTTACACATCAGGAAACTGAAGCCGAGGATCATGGATGACTTTCTCAGGACCGTGGTCTTCAACTTCTCAGCTGGGCTCTTTTCCTTAGCACACGTGTCAGTGGGGTACACCGACGTCTTCCTTGCCACATCTCCCGCGGGGGCCAACACTGTGACTAATCACTGCCTTCACTTCCCCTGAGCCCCGGCAGCCCCAGGAGAGAAGACTTGCCACAGCCTCTCCCACCCCTACTCCATCCCTCCCCCTGCATGATGATGATCTCCTCCAAAGAGACAGAGAGGAGAGCGCTGGAGAGTAGGAGGGCCCTTGAATGTCTGCAGGTGTTGAGGCAATCTGTTTGGGAAATTAGGATGTTAGCAGCGTGTAGTCCTGTCTGCCTAGATGAGGAAGCGACTGTCTCCCAAACCTTGTATTTCTTTATAACTTTATTAGTGGCTTGGCTCTCACCATACACCCCATTGACACACAAAGGCATCACACACAGTTGTATTCTTTGGTGCAAACTAAATATTTTACCTTCTTGAGCTTGCTGGGTTCTCCCTCCCGAGCTGGAGACGTAATTATGAGAAGACTTTTGAACAACGATTCACGACACAGGCAGGACAAGAGTCAGTGTGTGCTCAACTGGCAGAGTGGACAAGCTGGGGCTGGTGGTCCTTGCCTAAGCCCTGGGCACAGTGAACAGCATGCACAATTTAATGCGTAATGCCTGTGAGAAAGCTGCAGTGGGAGGGCTGAGAGCCCAGGAGAAGGAGCAAGTGGGGTTAGACGCAGACTCTGCCTTGCAGGAGGCAGGTGATGGAGGAGATGCAGGCAGCCCAGCAGATCACTGGCCCCATCACTGGGAGACAGGTTGCAAAATGGCACTGGGCATCTGCACATTGAGGTGCTTAGCACCATATTGAAAAAGTTAACTGAGCCTTTTTAGAGTAAACAGGGCCCACAGCTCTTATTTCTAGCCCGAGGGTACCTGTGGGATCAGTAGCCAGCATCAGGCGTGAAGACCCACCACACCATGACTGAAATTGAGTGGATGGGTCTCGTTCCCCATCTTTGGGCTGGCCAGCATGTGTGCCCAAGGGCACTCCTGCTCTTCTGTGCTCCACCAGGAGGGATTCAGGCACGCTGTTGCTGGGCGGGCTGCAGTTCATAGCTTCCTCTCTTCACCAGGAACTCAGCCACAGGCCCCAGGAATAGCACCTTGGTTATCTGGAGTTTTGGTGCCAGCATTCGCCTTGGGACTTCTGGGGGACTATATTTTGCAGAAGTTTCTCTTTCTGCTGGGCTAAAATCTCCTGAGAGTCCTCATCAGTGCCCAACACTCCATGAATGAGTTACCAGGTGCCAGCGGGCTCCTGCCATCCCGTATCGTAACCTCTCCAGGATGTCACTGTTCTTCTAATGGATGAGAAAACCAACCTGAGAGATAATTGATTTGCAGAGGTCCACACAATTTGGAAAATTGGAAAGTGGCGGACCTAAAATTTGTATCAAGTCAAGTTCACATCACAGTCTTGTCTCTTGCATTTTTGTGTTTCTGCTCTTAAGAGGAGGGGGAGATTACAGAGTGTGGTTGAGGGTGCGCCTTCCTCCTGTATGGTAGAGCAGTCACATTAGCAGAGTAAGTGAGGAAGAAAATGCAAGAATCCTCATGGCTCCCTACTCTGGAAAACAGCATTTCCAAATCTGGGTTCAGTTTAATGCAGTATTTGCCAAAATCTCTGTGTCTTCAGAACCTCTCCTTTCCCCCACAGTCAACTTATTATTAGCCCCAAGACACTGGTGTTGCACATATGATTTCATGATTTGAAGACAGCCTGGCATGTACTATACCATAATAAAAATAGAAAGCTCAATAAAATGCAAACATCTTCATGTTAGCAAGCAGATGCTCCAACGACAAATCTGACCTTGATTGATAAGTTGGAATCCATTCAATACTTAAAAATGAGCTAAAAAACTTAGAGATTGAAGTAATATAGAACTTTCAGTGAAGACATGAAGAGCACCGAGAATCCTAATTCATCTCAAGCTAAGTAACATGGGCATCCATTTCACAAAAGTATCATAAATAAACAGTGATTTATTGAGCTCTCGTAGGTGCCAGGCTCTGCTGGCATTGGAGATGCACGTGTCCAGGAGGGAGGCTTGGTGCTGCTGGCTACAGGCTTGGCCGCTGTGTCTTCTCTCCTAGGTGTTTTGCAGGGTGCCAAGGGAGGAAACAGCTACCTTCCTGTCGCCACAGCTCTGCCTGATCTCCAGTCAGCCTGCAGTTCATTTACCCACTCATTCATTCAAGAGATCTTCTCTGAGCACCTACCTGCACCAGTCACTGTAGACACAGCATTGCAGGGTGCAGATAAAAGTCCTTTCCAGAGAGAAGTTTTTTCCCAGTGGAACTGATATCCTGATTATTCTGGGTTTATTTTTAAGAGTTGCTGTCCTGCTGAGATCACACCTGGCACATCCTTAAATGGAAACCCAGGATCCTCTCACTTGTCCAGGGCCTTGAACCTCATGGGCTGAGCCAAGCCTTCCTGGCATGGCACTCTGTTATGTTCTCAGCCCCCTCCTGACACGTCACTGGCTCTCTACTTCCTGGACCTTTGGGCTTGACTCTGCCTCCCACTCCTACCAGATGCATCCATCCAGTCCTGGAAACTGTACTGAGCCATCCTGGGTACTGTGCTGTGTGGGACCACAGAGGTGGGCAGCACAGAGTCTTGGCTCTCGAGGGGCACAGAGTGGAGTGATGGCAAGAGGATGTGAATGGTGAGGTGAACTCTGAGGGCAGTGGGCAGAGGCTGCTGGTCTTCCTGGAGGAGGGCTCCCCTGCTCTGAGTCTTGAGGGATGTGGAAAGACAGGTGGGTGGTGAAAGGGAAGGGGAAGGCCTTCCAGGTTGAAGGGGAGACAACACAGATGCTGGAGGATAGGACAGGCAGGGAGGATGGGGCTTCCCTGCTGCCGCCGCTCAGCTCAGCCACTAGGTCTACTGCTCCTTTCTTCCCAGCACTGAGCTCAGCCCCACGAAGAGCTGGTGAATGAAACAGGCACATCTTCCCATCAAGCAAAGGCAACAGGCAACGAGCCAGGAACCAGCCTAATTGTGTGACAGATGCTCTAAAACGTGTGAGCACCTAGGGCAAGAGCAAGTAGGCTCCCAGGGCCCTCCGTTGGGTCAGGCAAAGCTCCTGGGGTGCAGAGGGGGTACCTTAGAGCCAAGGCCTGCAGGTTCAGAGGGAACAGCAGGGGCAAGAGTGCTGGGCAGGGAGGGGCTGTGGAGGGTGGTCAAGGAATTCCAGAGGGAATGTGGCCAGAGTGAGGTGGACAGTGCAGGGAGGGTTGTTGGGGCAGGCTGCGCTGGGCATTATGGTGTCTGTGGGGTTTGAGTTCAGGCATAAGGTGATACAGTATGACTGAAGGATCAATCATATTTGAAAAATAACAATAATAATTGTGGAGTGTATGATATTAAGAGACTTGGTGTTAGTTGTTTTGGGTGTTATAATGAAAAGGTGGTTAAACAAAAAGTCTTAATCAATTGGAGCTTTGTACTGAGCTCTTTAGAAGTGAAATGATACAGGCTTTATTTTAAATTATTTCAGAAAAATAAGTAGGGAAAGAGATAAAACAAAAATTGGAGAAATTATGATAATTTTTGAAGCTGGGTAATGGCCTGCTGGTATCATAAGATTATTCATATTTGAGTGCTTGAAATTTTCTATAATGAAAGTGCTTTAAAGTTTGTGAAAAAATTATATACAGTAAGTGCTCAATAAAGGGGAAATTGTTAATGAATGTTAATTGTTACCTTTTCTTGAGCATCTACTTCATGGCAGATTTCAAATTAGTTACTTTGTTATACATAAGCTCAGATCTTCTGCACTCTTGAAATTGTGCATCCCTATCCACAAAGAAGACTGCAGTCATTACATTTGACGAGTCATGCTGTTTGAGCACCTCACAGAACGTGCAAGCATTCCAAGAAATCTCAAAAGGAGGAAATGAAGTTGGAGTAGGTAACAGTTAATGTCCTGCTAACTGTGGTTGATTTGTGTTAGCATCAGCTGCTACCTGCAGGCAGAAGTTACACATACAGAAAAATTTGTCACCAATAATATTGGGCATAAATCCATATTCCAAACAACCTCATGATCATTTCTTTGCGTCTGTGGTAGGCAGGGTTTCAGCAGCTCAGATTATATCATCATTGTCTTTGCCTTATAAGGTGACCCATGAAGAACCCTAACAGATGTGGAAGACAGGTCAGCTCTGCCATTTTCTGGCTATTCACTTGTATTTACGTGTGTGTGTATGAATACCAGGAGTGTTTTTTAATTAATTTTCTTATTTGTTTTAATTAGTTATACGTGACAGTAGAATGCATTTGACTTTGATATATCATACATAGATGGGATATAATTTCTCACTTTTATTAGTGTACATGTTACAGAATCATATTGGTCATGTAGTCACATATATGTATACAGAAATAATGTCTGTTTCATTTTACTATCTCTCCTATCCCTACATTCCCTCCCCTCCCCTCCAATTACTTCCCTCTACCTAATCTAAGGTAATGCTATTTTTCTCAGTGCCCCCTGCCTTATTGTGAATTAGCATCTGCATATTAGAGAAAACATTCGGCCTTTGGGTTTGTGAGATTGGCTTGTTTTGCTTAGCATGATATTCTCCAACTCCAAACATTTACTGGAGAATGCCATAATTTCACTCTTCTTTTAAAGCTGAGTAATATTCCATTATATATACATTATATATGCTGTTGATATTGGTCTTACCAGTAAAGGTGAAGTGCTAGAAACCTTCAGGGACACTATAGGTCTACAGCATAGAATTTTTGCTGCCTTAGATCCATACTTCTAGATAGGAAAACACACTAACAACATGAAAAAAACAAGGGAATAAAGCACCCCAAACAAACCAAGATGCTTCAACCACAGAAGCCACTGATAGAACAGTAGAGAAATGTCCAAGAAGGAGTTCAGATTATACATAGTTAAATTGATATGTGAAGTAAAGGACAGTATAAGGAGTGAAATCAAAGAAAAAATACAGAAAGTAAAAGACCACTTCAATAAAGAGTTAGAGATCATGAAAAAAAATTTAAAAACAAGCAGAAATCCTCAAAATGAAGGAATCAGTAAACCAAATTATAAATTCAATAGAAAGCATCACCAAGAGACTAGACCACTTGGAAGACAGAACCTTAGACAATGAAGACAAAATATATAATCTTGAAAGTGAGTTGCCCATGCAGAGAAGATGGTAAGAAACTATGAACAGAACATCCAAGAATTATGGGATAACATGAACAGACCAAATTTTAGAATTATCAGAATAGATGAAGGAGCAGAGATACAAAACCTTTTCAATTATATAATAGCAGAAAATTTCCCAAACCTAAAGAATGGAATGGAAAATCAAATACAAGAGAATTATAGGACCCCAAAACTACAGCAGATCCACACCAAGACACAGTAGAGAATGACTAACACACAGAACAAAGATAAAATCTTAAAGGCTGTGAGAGAAAACAATCAAATTATGTACAGGGGGAAACTAATTTGTATCTCAACTGATTTCTCAACCCAGACCCTCAAAGTTAGGAGGTCCTGGAATAATATATTTCAAGCTCTGAAAGAAAACAGATGCCAACCAAGAATTTTATATCCAGCAAACTTAAGTTTCAGATTTGAAACTGAAATTAAAACCTTCCATGATAAACAAAAATTAAAAGAATGCACAACGAGAAAGCCTACACTACAAAGCATTCTCAACAAAATATTCCATGAGGATGAAGTAAAAAAAAGTGAAAACCAGTGAAGGGATAATCTACACTAAAGGGACATTCAACCCAATGAGAAACTAAGACAAATCAAAAATCAGAAATAAATCAAAATGACAGGGAATACAAATCATATCTTAATAATGACCTTCAACGTTAACAGCCTAAACTCATCAACCAAAAGCTATAGATTGGCAGATTGGATCAAAAAGCAAGACCCAACAATATGCTGACCTCAAAAGTCTCACCTCATGGGCAAAGACATTCACAGGCTGAAGGTGAAAGGATGGGAAAAATCTTATCATTCATATGGACTATGTAAACAAGCAGGGGTTTCCATTCTCAGATAAAGTAGACTTCAAACCAAAGTTAATCAGAAGAGACAAAGAAGAACATTTCATACTTCTTAAGGGAAGTATATATAAGCAGAACCTAACAATTATAAATATTTATGCCTCAAACAATGGAGCATCTCTGTACATCAAACAAACCCTTCTCAATTTCAAGAGTCAAGTAGACCACAATCCAATTATACTGGGTGATTTTAACACACTTCTCTCGCAACTGGACAGATCTTCCAAACAAAAACTAAATAAGGAAACTATAGAACTAAATAATACAGTCAAGAATTTAGACTTAATGGACATGTATAGAATATAGAATATTTCATCCATCAATGAGCAAATATACTTTCTTCTCAGCAGCACATGGCTTCTTCTCTAAAATAGTCCATATCTTATGTCACAAAGAGAATCTTAGTAAATATAAAACACAGAGATAATACCTGTATTCTATCAGACCATAATGGAATGAAATTAGAAATCAATGATAAAGTAAAAATTACAAGCTACTGTAACAAATGGAGTCTAAATAATACACTATTGAATGATGAATGGATAGTAGAAGAAATAAAATAATTCTTAGAGGAAAATGAGAACACTGATAAAACATATCAAAATCTCTGGAACACTATGAAGGCAGTACTAAGAGGAAAGTTTATTGCATTGAGTGCATTCATTAAAAAAAAGTCAATAAATAAATGACTAAATACTACATCTCAAAGCCCTAGGAAAAAAAGAACAAATCAACACTAAAAGCAATAGAAAACAGAAAATAATTAAAATCACAGCTGAAATAAGTGAAATTTAAACAAAAGAAACAATTGAAAAAGTTGACAAAACAAAAAGTTGGTTCCTTGAAAAAATAAATATAGATAAACCCCTGGCTATACTAACAAAGAGAAAAAGAGAGAAAACTCAAATTACCAAAATACAAGATGAAGAAGGAAATATCACAACAGACATGTCTGAAATAATACAGAAGATAATTAGAAACTATTTTGAAAATTTATACTATAATATAATAGAAAATATTGAAGACATCAACAAATTTCTAGAGATATATGACCTACACAAACTGAATGAGGAGGTCATACACAATTTAAGCAGATCAATTTCAAGTAATGAAATAGAAAATGCCATCAAAAGCCTACCAACTAAAAAAAGCCCAGTACCAGATGGATTCTCAGCCAAGTTTTACAAAACTTTCAAAGAAGAATTAATAGCAATACTACTCAAAGTACTCCATGAAATAGAAAAGGAGGGAACCCTTCCAAACTCATCCTATGAGGCTAATATCACTCTGATACAAAAACCAAACAAAAACACATCAAGGAAAGAAAACTTAAGACAAATATCCCTGATGAACATAGATGCAAAAAATTCCCAATAAAATTATGGCAAATCACATACAAAAACATATTAAAAAGATAGTGCACCATGATCAAGTGGGATTCATCCCAGGGATGCAGGGTTGGTTCAACATACGGAAATCAATAAACATAATTCATCATATTAATAGACTTAAAAACAAGAATCATATGATCATCTCAATAGATGCAGAAAAAGCATTTGACAAAATACAGCACATCTTCATGTTCAAAATACTAGAAAAATTAGGGACAGTAGGAACATACCTCAACATTGTAAAAGATATATATGCTAAACCCAAGACCAGCATTATTCTAAATGAGCAAAAATTAAAAGCATTCTTGCTAAAAACTGGAATAAGACAAGGATGTCCTCTTTCACCACTTCTATTCAACATCATCATTGAAACTCTAGCCAGAGCAATTAGACAAAAGAAAGAAATTAAAGGGATATAAATAGATAAAGAAGAACTCAAACTATCACTATTTGCTGATGACATGATTCTATATCTAGAAGATCCAAAAATTCTACCAGAAAACTCCTAGAACTAATAAATAAATTTAGCAAAGTAGCAGGATATAAAATCAACACCCATAAATCAAACGTATTCCTATATATCAGCAGTGAATCCACTGAAAGAGAAATTAGGAAAACTATTCCATTCATAATAGTCTAAAAAAAGACCTGGGAATCAATCTAACAGAAGAGGTGAAAGACCTTTACAATGAAAACTACAGAATACTAAAGAAAGAAATTGAAGAAAACCTCAAAAGATAGAAAGGTCTCCCATGCTCCTGGATAGGCAGAATTAATATTGTCAAAATGGCCATACTACTAAAAGCATTATATAGATTTAATGCAATTCCTGTTAAAATACCAATGACTTCTTCATAGAATAGAAAAAGCAACCAGGAGTGCCTTTTAAGTCACAACACTGATTTTTTTTTTTTTTTGGTACTGGGGATTGAACCCAGACACTCTACCACTGAGCCACAACCTCAGCCCTTATTTTTTATGTTTTATTTTGAGACAGGATCTTGCTGAGTTGTAGGGCCTCACTAAGTTGCTGAGAATGGACTTGAACTTGCAATCCTCCTGCATCAGCTTCCTGAGCTATTAAGATTACAGGTAGGCATCACCATGCCCAACTGAATATTATGATTTATTTACCTGGGCACACACAAACTACCTTACAAAACAAAGCAAATAAATAAGTGAAGGGTTGATGTCAGTTACCCTGCATTACAGAAAAAGAGATGTCATGAGATCAAATATGGGTGTTGGGTGCAATGTGTGTGTGTGTGTGTGTGTGTGTGTATAATATAGCATGTATACAATATTATATAGTTTATATAATAGTATTGGTAAGGCTTTAATTCCTTTTTGACAATTTGAGGTCAATTAAATAATTCAGAAATAAATTTCTAACACTTCTTTCTGGTACCCTCAGCAGATCATCCTAAGTCCTCCCTTCCCCCTTGTAGAGTGCAGGCTCTGTTTTGGAGACCTTTGCATCTGTCTGCTCCTCACAGTAACCATGTGGAGCAAATGTTATTAGCCTCCAATTTGCAACTGTGAAACTGAACTGGGGAAGGTGAAATGACTTTCCCTAGGGACATAGCTGCTAAGAGGCAGAGCAGGATTAAAACTCAGGGATGCCAGACGGAAAGTTCCTTCCTCCTTAATTACAGTGCTGGCTGCTAACCTTCCTGTTGGCTGAAAACTGGGCAGGGGGCAATGATCCCTGCATCACAGAGGCGGAGGTCAGCAGGCTAAACTGGCTTTCTCATGCTCAGGCTGGTCTGTGTTACTCTAGGAGCCAACTATCTGCATGTGAATCCCAGTTCACCCCATGCAGCTTGGGCAAATGATTTAACTTCCCAAGTGTGAATTTCCTTAGCCTTAATATGGGCTAATAGGAATACCCTTCTCAAAGAACTTTGGAAAAATCTAATTGAGATAGTGGATGGGCATGGAAATATGGATATTTGTTATTGTTCTGTGTATGGGAAGTGATGGCACAGAATAGGGTTAAATATGGAGGTGTCAGAGCTACCTTCATTTGCCAATATGCATTATTGATACGACAATGAAGAAATGAATGAGTTGCCCTGTCGATTCCCCCTACCTTCAAATATTCTCTGAGCCTGAATTCTGCTTTTGTGTTTGGCCCATGATGAAGCTGCACAATGAGCTCTAGGCTCTCATGGGCAGGGGCATCATGACTTTCCTCACCTTGTTTGAATCTTGTCCAGTTGTATCTGCAGATGCTGTAGCCCTGTGGTCCTCCTGCCACCAGGAATAAAATCTGGGCTCATCTGTACTTGCCATTGAGTCAGAAAATCTGGAGAGAAAAAGGCTAGTATGGACAGAGATTCCAAATTTATGTGACAGGGACACAAATAATGTCTTGCATTTTGAGAGCAGAATGCAAAGGCTTTCTAGCTCACAACATATTTTAATGCCATATTTGAGCTCTGCGGCAGAACAGCTCTCTCTAGATGCTAGAGCACAGCTGTAAAAGGAAAAAAAAGGAGGGAGGGAGAGAGAGAGAGAGAGAAAGAAAGAGAGAAAGAAAGGAAGGTCTACTCCTAAGATCCAAGCAAGCTGCAAATTAAAAAGGGAGAGAATATTTTGGTGGATCATGTGAAGGAAAGGTCATCTGTCTTCATGACTCAAGGTAATAGCAATGCCCAATGTGGACCCAGAGAAAGTTATTATTTTCTGGACATTTCCAATATGCCTTGCCTTGGGCCAAGCATTTCTTTCTGTTATCTCACTGAAAACTTACAGCAGCCTTATGAGATTGGTTAGATTGGTACTATCACCAATTTTGCACCCCAAGAGGAAATGGGTGATACAATTAAATTATGACATTTTGAGGAGAGTTTATTTGAAAGGGTCTATTTGCAAAGGTGTGGCAATGTCCAAAGGAAACTCTAGAGGAAGGACCACAACCAGGGGCTGGCAGCAGCAAAGGTGTTGCCCCCATTATGGTTTAGATATGAGGTGTCCCCCAAAAGCTCACATCTGAGACAACACAAGAGAGGAGATGATTAGATTATGAGAGGTGTGACCTAATCAGTGGATTAATCCACTAATATGGCTTAACTGAATGATAGGTGTAAGTGAGTAGGGTAACTAGAGGATGTGGCTCACTGTGTAGGTGACATTGGGGTTTATGTTTTGTCTGCTTCCTTATTGCTGTGTCCAGAGCTATTTTCCTCCACCACGATATTCTGCCTCATTTTAGGACCATGTGATGGAGCTGGCTACTGTGGATGGAACCTCTGAAATCATGAGCCAGGATAAGCTTTTCGTCCTCTCTGTTGTTCTTGTCAGTTTGGTCACAGCAATGAAAAAGTTAACTAAAACCCCACTCTAAAGGCAAAAAGGAAGACAGGCAGCACTTACCAACACCAGAAGGAGAAAGGCCTCCCTTGAGTGGCGAGGGGTCCTTGGTGGAGGGAAAAGCCCGCCTAAGGAAGGGCCAAAGCCAACTAGAAGCTAGAGGGTAGGAACATCTGTTGGTGTGATCTACTGTCTCTCTACCTCTGGATGATTGACACTGGGGGCTGGGTGAATTTTGACCGCAGAGAGCCATTCTGTGTATTTGGCTATTTAGCAGCAACCCTAGCCTGAACTTATCAGATGTCAGGAGTAACTCCCTCAGTTTTGATGAACAAAAAATGCCTTTAGACATTTGCTCGTGGGAGGGGGCAGCACTGTTCTGGCTGAGAGCCACTGCTAGATAACACACAGGTTAGTCTCCCAGGCAGAGAGCAGGGTGCAGAGGTGTACAGAGTGGGTCTGGAGAAAGGATCCAAGAGAGAGCTTACGTTAGTCTTCTTTCCTTGCCAAGGAAGCTGAGGCTTGAGCAAATTAATTAGCTTGCTCAAACCCATGCAGATTGTAAAGACAGAAGCCAGTTTGCAAACCTAGGTCTGCTTGCTCTCAACACCAGCTTAAAATCACAATCTGTAGTCCATATTCACAGATTGAAAAATTTCAGAGGAAAAGAATGGAAATTTGCAAATTGAGCTCTTGGTTGTTCTGGGAGGGTTGGCATGTGTGGGGCACTTATGTTCAGGATCTGGAGTGCAAAGTGGCCCTTGCTGTAGACCTTGTAGCCCAGGAGACTTTCAAAGCTGTTATTGCCTTAAGAAAAGAGCATGAGAGATAGACTGGATCTGATCTGTAGCTCTGTACTCACTGTGGGTCTAGAATTCTTTCATCATGTGGTGGACTATATTCATGTAGTAGGCACCTAGCACATCACCTTGTGTTTTCTTTTTACTATCACAACAATTAATAAGTGTACAGGTCAGTGGAATGAGTTATTTCAAGAGATGGAAGTTGCTAAAATGTCCACCAACAGAAAAATGGATAAACAAAATGTGATACATATATATAATGGAATTCTATTGAGCCTTAAAAAAGAATGAAACTGAGGCAGACAGCAGACAAACGAGCCTTTCAGAGAGTATGCCAAGTGGAAAAAACCCATCCCAAAAGCACAAATGCTACGCCTGCAGCATCTCTGAAGGCTTCCAACCCATCCAGGTGGCCTGGGATTGTCACAGGGCTTCCTAGTGAGTCTCAGTTGGTTTGTGACTTCAGGTCTAAACACCTCAGTTACTCTGTGTTCTCCCACTGGGTCTCCCTTCTCTTGGGCAAACAGTCTATTATTTTTTTTTTTCGATTACATCCAGAGGATATAATTTCCAACTTTTCTCTCCATCATCTCAGTTGACCTTCAGAAGCTTCCTATCTCATTAAATTCTTTTTCAATAAGGAAGTACCCAGAACTAAGCAAAACACTGAAGATGGAAAGAAGACCTCTTCCTCAGTGCTTGTTTGCTCTCTTCCTTGTAGATGCACTTGAACTGTGTTGGTTTCTGCTGACAGCAGCACACACTATTGATAAGAAGACACTCTGTAGGAAGGGCAGCCTTCAGCAGCACGATGTTCTAGACCACAGGCAATCTGGTCCCTGTGTGTTTTTCAGCCTTGTGTCATTTATTTGTTTGGCTCACAGATGATTATTGAGAGCCTAAGTCTCTTTGGTGTAGAGCTGAGAAGGCTCTGGACAATATCATGGAAAGCAAAACCAGGCTTGGTTCTATAGGGTGGGGACATTCCTGCTCCTCTTCTGCACAGCAGTTAGCTAAACCACATTTTCCAGCTTCATTTGCAATGAGTTGGGCCGTGATCAGAGCAAATGGGAGTTCATGATGAACACCACCAGCAGGGCTAGCTCCTTAAAGTCTTCCTTGCCTGACCCTCCATTCTACCCCTTCCTTCAGTTGCTGGCTAAATGCAGGGGATCCAGAGAACACCACCTAGGCCCTAGTGCAAGCTATGGCCTCTAAATGGAGGAGCCTGGGTCCCTGAGTCACTGGATGGAAACTTGCTTGCAAATATCCAGCTACATTTTAACTAAAAAACAAAACAAACAAAAAACTTTCTAGTGAATTAAGCCACCTTGATTCTTAAATTTGTTTCTCACTCTCACTAACTAATACTTCCTTGCCTTTTGAGGGTGGGGAGAGAAAGCAGCTGAGTCTGAAGATGACTCCATCATGGATTCCCACCTATCTCCGCCATCTCACTCTCCACGCTCTAGCTCCTGGCTGGTTCTTTCCTACTCTGTCTATGCACATTCTGTTTCCTTTACCTTCTGTTTCCAACCTCCCATGTCCACTCTCCTTTCTGCTAACAAGATAAAATAAAATCAGAGTAATCAAGGAGCCCTACACTCGCTGATGAGTGGGCTATCACAAACAAATGTGTTATATTAAGAAAGAGAAGTGTGAAGTTGTGATTTTAAAATAATGTTGCTCTGTCATTGCTAAAAATGGGTCATTAATAGCAGCAACTGACACATGTTTACTCAGTGCCAACCCCAGAGCCTAGATTTCAGTTGCTAACACTACACTGAAACATGTTGGGTTGCTGTTTCCCTGCATTTGGGGATGAGAAAAAGGATAGGTGTGGGAGACCAACCTTACACGTGACTTAGTCACACACCCCGGCTGGGTGCTGAGGCACTCAGTCACAGAAATGTGGCAGAGCTTTCCCCACCCTTCTTGGGTTCGAGGATCGTTGTCTTGTGCATGGATGTGTCTTGCTACAGCCCCATGGGTGAAGCTACGCTCACCTGTTCCTTTGTAATATAACCTCTTGCCCTGTTTAGGATAGAATCTTCCATGGAAGTGCCTTGTGTGTGTCCCCTCCTCTTACTGTGCCCTTGGGTGTGGCCTACCCAGGTGTCAGTCAACCTGCTGACAGTGGACATCATGAAGATAGACTCAGCCCCCTGAAACCTGACCCCTTGCCTCATTTGAATAGCTTCTCCTCAATAAAAGGGGTCAGTGCATGCTCTC
>NW_026000222.1:4757423-5034650 GCF_001458135.2 Marmota marmota marmota | reverse complement strand
CCTCTGCCCTATCTAGAGTTCATCTATTCCTCCCATGCTCCCCCTCCCTATCCCACTATGAATCAGCTTCCTTATATAAAAGAAAACATTCGGCATTTGTTTTTTTGGGATTGACTAACTTCGCTTAGCATTATCTTCTCTAATTCCATCCATTTACCAGCAAATGTCATGATTTTATTCTCTTATTACTGAGTAATATTCCATTATGTATATATGCCACATTTTTTTAATCCATTCATCTATTGAAAGGCATATAGTTTGGTTCCACAATTTAGCTATTGTGAATTGTGCTGCTATAAACACTGATGTGGCTGTGTCCCTGTAGTATGCTGTTTTTAAGTCTTTTGGGTATAGACCGAGGAGAGGGATTGCTGGATCATATGGTGGTTCCATTCCCAATTTTCTAAGAAATCTCCATACTGTTTTCCATATTGGCTGCACCAATTTTCACTCCCACCAGCAGTGTGTGATTGTACCTTTTTTCCCACCTCTACCCACACTGGCCTCTGCAGGGCCCAGGCACCCCACACACCTGATCCCCCCCTTCGCTGGCAGGGCAGAGACCACCAGAGCCTAGCCTTTGGCGCAAGACTGCCCTTTCTGACCAGCAGACTACTGCGGGAGGTCAAGCCCAGTGGCCAGATACACTCACACCAGCCTCTTTGGGACCCAGGCGCACAGCGGGCCGGGCCAGGTCCATCCCTTTCCTGGCAGGGCAGACACTCACCAGAGCCTAGCCTCTGGTGCAGGCCCCCTCTGACCAGTAGACTACCATGAAGGCCAATCCCAGTGGCCCAGATCTACCCACTTCAACTTACGGAGGTCCCCGACCCAGGATGCAGTAGCATCCACTGGGGGTCACCAGCAGGGTCTGGAAGCCCAACATCAAGGTGAGGTTCAGACAATCTGTATGGGTACTATAAGAATATAGGGAAGAAACTGTAATATCTCAGACCCACACTGCAAGAAAGGAAGACACAAAGACAACATGTAAAAACAAGGGAGGAAAATGACCCCAAAAAACCAGGACACTATAATAACAGAACCTATGGACAATGAAGTTGATGAAATGTTGGAGAAGGAGTTCAGAAGGTTCATAATTAAAATGATCTGTGTTTAGCTATTTTAATACCATATGTAAGAGAGATCATGTGGCTTTTGTCTCTTTGTACCTGTTTTATTTCATTCAGCATAATGTCTTCCAGGTTCATGCATGTCATCAAAAATAACAGAATTCCCTTCATTTAAAAAACTTAATAGTATTCTATGACATATATTTATGTATCTGTCTATCTGTATGTGTAAATATATATGTAATATAAAGATATCAGTATATATATATAAAGATATAGAGATACACAGTGATACATATCTATGTATGCACACATCTTTGTATGTATCAATAGATAAATAGATATTACATTTTACTTATCTGATCATCTACCAGTAGACATGTAAGTTGATTTCATATCCAATTATCTGCTGATGAACATTTTTAGGTTGGTTCTACATCTTGGATGTTGTAAACAATGCTGCAATAGACATGGGAGTACAGATAGGTTTACAGTATCCTGATTTCTTTTCCTTTGAACATACAAACAGTGAAAGATTGCAGTATCATGTGGTATACTTTTATTTTTAATTTTTGGAGGCTACTCCATTCTATATTCAATAATGAATGTACTAATCTATATTCGCATCAACATTGTATAAATGTTCCATTTTCTCCACATCTTTGCCAACACTTGTTATTTTTCATCTTTTTGATAAAAGCCATTCTAACAGGTATCAGAGGATTATCTTTGTTACTTAAATTTTCATTTCCCTGGTAACTGGTAATTAGTAATGTTGAATTGTTTTTCATGTGCCTATTGGCCATTAGTATGCCTTATTTTGAGCCAAGTCTATTCAACATAGTAGTAGAAGTTCTAGCCAAAGCAATTATTCAAGAGAAAGAATTAAAAGACATCTAAATTAGAAAGGGAGAATTCAAATTATCTCTGTAGATGACATTGTCTTATGTATATAGAAAACTCTATAAAGATTCCACAAAAAAAGCAAACTATTGTAATTAATAAACAAATTCACTAATGTTTTAAGTTAAATATTCAGTAGTATTTCTATAAACTAGCAATTAGGTATTCCAAGAAGAAAAAAAGAAAAGAAGTCAAGAAAATATCATTTACAATAGCTATAAAATAAAATACTTAGGAATGCTTTTGACAAAGGAATTGAAATAGCTATACACTGTAAACTATAAAATATTGAATGAAAGTAAAAGGAAAACACAAATAAATGGAAGGCTATACCATGTTCATGGATTGGAAGAATTAATATTAAAATATCCATACTGCCTAATGCAATCTATAGATTCAATACAATATCTGCTAAAACTCCAGTTGTACTTTTACAAAAATAGAAAAAAAAATCTAAATGTTGTATGAAACCATTAAGGACCCTAATAGCTGAAGTAAATAGAACGGAATAGAGAGGCCAGAAGTAAATCCCCACATTTTCAGTCCATTGATTTTTGCCAAAGATGCCAAGAACAGGCAGTGGGGGCAAGGAATATCTAGTCAATAAATGGTGTTATAAAAGCTAGATATCCACATACAGAATAATGAAATTAGATTCTTATTTTGTGCCATATACAACATTCAACACAAAATGGATTACAGACTTAAATGCAATAGTTGAAACTGTAAAACTTCTAGAAGAAAATATCAGGGAAAATCTCCATGAAACTGATTGGACAATAATTTCTCGAATGTTGCACTAAAAGCACAGGCAACAAAATCAAAACCAGGCAAATAGGATTACAACAAAACTAAAATGATTCTGCATAGCGGAAGGAACAATCAACAAGGTTAAGAAATGGGAGAGAATATTCATGACCCACACAACTTATATGGGATTAACATACAAACTATATGAAGGATTCAATTCAAAAGCAAGCAAAGAATTAAAAAAATAAGTCATTTTTTAAAAATTGGCAAGTATTAACCCACAAAATTACAATTATCTTATATTAGATAAAGGTGCCAAATACATGCACTGGAAAAAAGATAGCATCTTCAATAAATGGTGCTGGGAAAACTGGAAATCCATATGTATCAGAATGAAATTAAACATATCTCTCCCCATGCATAAAACTTAATTCAAAATGGATCAAGGACCTAGGAATTAAACAAGAGACTTTGTGTCTAATAGAAGAAAAAGTAGGCCCTAATCTTCATCATGTGGAATTAGGCCCCAACTTCCCTAATAAGGCTCCTGTCGCACAAGAATTAAAACCAAGAATCAATAAATGGAATGGAATTAAACTAAAAAGTTTTTTCTCAGCAAAAGAAACAATCTGTGAGGTGAACAGAGAGCCTACATCCTGGGAGCAAATCTTTACCCCTCACACATCAGATAGAGCACTAATCTCTAGGGTATATAAAGAACTCAAAAAGCTAAACATTGAAAAAACAAATAACCCAATCAATAAATGGGCCAAGGACTCGAACAGACACTTCTCAGAAGACGATATACAATCAATCAACAAATATATGAAAAAATGTTCAGCATCTCAGCAACTAGAGAAATACAAATCAAACTACTCTAAGATATCACTCACTCCTGTCAGAATGGCAGCCATTATGAAGTGTTGGTGAGGATGTGGGGAAAAGGCACACCCATACATTGCTGGTGGGACTGTAAATTGGTGCAGCCAATATGGAAAGCAGTATGGAGATTCCTTGGAAATCTTGGATTGGAACCTTCATTTGACCCAGCTATCCCTCTCCTCGGACTACACCCAAAGGACCTAAAAACAGCATACTAAAGGGACACAGCCACATTAATGTTTACAGCAGCACAATTCACAATAGCTAAGCTGTGGAGCCAACCTAGATGCCCTTCAGTGGATGAAAGGATAAAAAAAAAATGTTGTATATATACACAGTGTAATTTTACTCAGCAATAAAAGAGAATAAAATCATGGCATTTGCAAGTAAATGGATGGCATTGGAGAAGATAATGCTAAGTGAAGTTAGCCAATCCCCCCCCCAAAAAAAAAAATGCCGAAAGTTTTCTCTGATATAAGGCAGCTGACTCATAGTGGGGTAGGGAGAGGGAACATGGGAAGAAGAGATGAATTCTAGATAGGGAAGAGGGGAGGAAGGGAAAAGGAGGAGGCAGGGGATTCGCAAGGACTGTGATGGACATCATTATCCAAAGTACATGTATGAAGACATGCATTGGGTGTCAACCTACCTTATATACAAACAGAGATATGAAAAATTGTGGTATATATGTGTAATAAGAATTGTAATGTACTCTGCTATCGTGTATTTTAAAAAGTAAAATCAGTAAAAAATATTTAAAAAGTTGACAAATATTGAGCAAATATTCATTAAGCACTACCATGTACAGGTACAATTCTAGCATTCATTATCATCTTTGAGTGAAACTGACCAACATCCCTGTCTAGTATATGTGAGGGATTGGATCAGACAATAAACAACACACCCAATAATAAAAAAAAAACTTTGTGAGTGTGTTTCAAGACAGTAAATACTGTGGAAAAGGAAAGCAGAAGGGAAATGAAGAGTGAAAGTGTTGGAGTTGTGTGAGGGAAAGAAGAAGAGGTCAAGGTTGGCCTCCTTGAGAAGCTTGTGTATGAATGGAGACTCAGAGGAGATGAGGAAATTTAGCCCCATAGCACCTGGGGGACACCCATTCCAGATTCACAGGTCAGTTATGGTACTGTTATGGTACAGCTCAGCTCCATCAGTCTCCAGAGCCCAAACTCACAGCCAAGGTCAGAAAATGTCAGTTCCCTACTCAGTCCTCCCAAGCAAGGAGCTGTGAGCCCCCATTCTTCATTGACTGCTGCCCATGTTCACCCCAAGCTCTGCCCATTCCCACACCATGCCCACAGGTCTACACACAGGGCCTGCCTCTGTCCCGGCTCAGGCTCTGTCTTTGTTCTGGGTCTTCTGAGGCCTACTGCCTTCCGAGGGCCAGGCTGCTGCTCTGCGGCTTTACTCTTCTTCTCACTGGGGCAGTTTGGGATCGCATCTTTCCAGTCTTCCTTTAGAATCTCCTGCCTCTTGTAAGTCATGCAACTGCTCCACTTCATGCGCGGGTGTTTCCTCCATAAAGCAGGCAGCTGGACTTTTGTTTTCTTTGTGGTCATTTGTGGAGGGATCCAGAGTAACTTTCTGTCACTTACAACCACAGAACTCTGAGCAGATTTCTCTCTTTCCTTTTGATTAAGAGCCACTGGGAAGTACTTTATTTCATGGCTTAAGGCCACTCACACATCTTTCTTTCTAAACTCAGGCTATGTCCTTAGTCACAGGTCACCTCCTTGCGTCACTAGCATCAAGAAGATGAAACAGTCCCCAATGTAGCAACTCTCCAGATCCTCTATTTTTAGCCAAATTAGACTCCCAGCAGATGTCTGGTAGTAGAAGCCTCCCTTAATTACTATAACTTGTCCAAGTGCCATTTTTGAGATCAGCAAAACAGAAACTGAAAATAGAATCCACCTCATAAGGTTGTTGAGAAGATCAAATGCAAAAAGTGCACGCAAGGAGAGGTGGCACAGTGCTTGGCTGAGGCACGTGGCAAGGCCTTCTGCTCCACAGTGATTGCAGCCGGAGGGAGGCCTTCACGTCCCGGGGTGGGGGAAAGGCCGGGTTCTAGCCCAGCTCCACTGGTCACCCCCTGTGTGATTCTGAGTGGTGGCTCATATTTCTTGTGCTATTAATCTAGAATAATAATAGCAATTTGAGGAGTACATGAGAGAAAAGACATAAAAATATATAAAATAATATACGTATATAAATGCTAGAATAATATCAATTTCAGTACTAAGTGAGATAAAAGGTACAAAAAGGCATAAAATTGTATGCCTAAAAATGCTGAAATAATACCAATTTAAGTATTGAGTGAGATAAAATGTATAGAATAAACCCTGTAATAATCTTACCAATTAGGATTAAATAAAATGTACATAAATTGGTATTAATGATATCAGTAGAATATAAAATGAAATAATATGTACAAGGGGCTGAGCATTATGTCAGACACTTACTAGGCACTTGAAAATGGTATATACCAATGTCATTATTGTTGTCAGTGTAGTTAGTATCATATTTCTATCAACCTCCCCTCACTGTTGGAATGCATTGCTCCCAAAGTTGTTCCATGCTGGGTAAAGTTCTTTCTGCTGTAGTACCTAGTGAGCATTTATCAGCAACAATTCTTATCATATGCCATTATCACTTATGCACATATTTACCATTTTCCAATTGCCTTTTCTTCAATAATTTCATGCATTCTCATTCAAAAGTGGCTCTGAACACAAATCATCAGTCATATTAGAATTTACAGGTTTTATCTCCATTGATCTGATCATACTAAAGGCTAAACATGATCTTTTAGGAAATCAGGAGTTTGCAAAGGAAGTAATTTCCAAAGAAATAGGTCATATAGAAGGAAAATGGGAGTGAGCATTGTAATTCAAGAAGCTATATAGGAAGACAAAATAGTCATGTAGATTAGAGAAGATTATTTGGTTCAGAATTAAGTGAGAGAAAGATTATATACAAGTGGTACCATGAGAGCACCTTGGAGCCTGTACTGCAGAGGGGAGCAGTGTGTGGAGATCACAGTCTCCACTCTTCCTGAGCCATGACTGTGTGCTGGTTACTCCCTGCCCCTCCAGTTGCTCTCTTCTCCTATCCACTGTGAGTCAATGCTCTTTGAGGGTGCCTCAGGGTGGCTGTGTCCCTTGATCTAAGGTCTGGAGGGGTAGACTTCTAGTCTACTAGTCTACAAGGTTTTGGAATGGAGTTAGACTCTATGCTCTGGGAGGACAGAAATTACCTGTGTTTACTTTATTTACCACTGTGCCCTAACATTTGGCTGGCCCCAAAGAGGCACTCAATACATTTCAGCTGAATGGATGCAATTGGAGATGCCTTAATAAACTGCATTTTAAGCAAACCACCACCTAAACCTGACTTGTACACTAGCTATTAAAAAAAAAGCCACACACTCTGATCAGTAGTTCTTAGGAATAAAGGCTCTTAAAATTCCCATCCACAAGCTGCGACTGTGCCACATTAGTGCTTTCCACTGCATTGTGCATGGGGGTCCCAGATGTTTGAGTCTTTTATTTCACAGCATTCGCTTTTCTATGAGGTTCCAATTAATTGAATTGGGAAAAGCTGTAAGCCCTGTGACAGAGGAGCCATCTCTTTGACAAAATCCACATGCTGTAAAGTCAAAGATTCCTCAATCTCTTCTTTATTTAGGTCCGTGAGGCTGAGCAACAAACCTGATTGATTTTCTATTTTAAAATATTTGGTTCAGTAGCTAGAAGTTTCAATGACATATACACACACACATATAGATATGATATCAGTAGACTATAAAATGAAATAATATGTACAAGGGGCTGAGCATTATGTCAGACACGTAGAAGGCACTAAGAGGGTCATTTGGGGATACACCTCTTAGGTGGCATGGATTTCTAGAACATTGTGGGATAGGATGGGAATCCCAAGATTGCTTGCTTGTGGTGAGCCGTTCTATTTAGACCGTGGCCGCCATTAGAAGATGGCGCTGGCTTCCACTGTGGCCTGTGACAAACAACTCCTAATATGGAGAATTGGCACACAATCCCTTCCCATCCTATGAGAAAGGTCCACGTGGCAGCTTAAGATTGGTATGCGGGAGGCTTTATTAGGCTGTGCTTGGGCGCTCGGCGGGGGGTCACTAGAAGATGATACATGAATCAAGGCCTGAATAAACTGCTGAAAGAAGAATCCTGTGTCGTGTTTTCCCTTGCTGGCGAGGGGTCGCGACACTTGCTATTATATTCCAGGTTATTTTTTCCTGGAATTCAAAAATTCATTTTCTGTCTGTCATTTTTCTCCTCAAAGCATCAATCAATGTTGTTTCTAGCAACAATGCCTCAATTCTGCAGTCTTTTAAATTGCTATCTCCCTTGACCCAACACCTCTCAAACATAGAGGTCTCATAGGTGGTAGTATATCCTTTTGTACCCCTGTATCTCACCCTATGTAAATGTTTTTGCAGTTGCATTTTCCTGCATATTATGGACCATTGATTTTCCATATAGCTCTAATGATGGGAATCTTTGTTGTCAGCTGGCACAGGGTCTGACATCACAATCTCATGCTCCCCCGGACCACTTCTGTGTGGCAGCTGCCTTAGGTTTGGTTTTACAGAAGTCAAGCCTGACCATGGATTCAGGTACTGTGATTTATTGTGTGATTGCTCTTAAGAAAAACTTGTGACAGAAAGGGCAGCAGGATAGGGAAAGGACAAGCAGAGCAAGGATGTATCTCAGGTAGTGTCTATGATTGGCCTGATGATGGGGGGGGCATCCGGGGCATAAGGTGACCCAGGGTGTTGTCCCCTACTGAAGGCAGGAGAATTGGTTGTTTGGTTCACTCACATAAGTCATTCATTGACTGTGGGATGCCCATGGGGAATGGTGTCCCCTACCAGATGAGGAAGTTCTGGTCCTCCAAGGGCAGTAGGCTGCAAGATGGGAGTTCTGCTAGCTGTTAGCAAAGCTAAGGTTTATAGTAACTGGAGGATGGGTATACTTGATGGACAAAGGGGTGTGGGTGGCTGCCCAGACCATTTGCTTCCTTAACTTGTATGCTTTCATAGCACCTCTTTGAGGAAGGAGCTATTATTAGCATCCTTTTACAGAGGAGGAAGTAATATCTGGGGTGATATTACACAGAAGCAGAACCTGAGACTATATTCATTGGTTTATTAAAAAATATAAAAGGTTATTTGTACCTGAGAACATCTTCTAGAAAAGTGAAGCAGAGTAGATACTCCCTAAAACATTCCGTGATGCCAACATTACCTTAATACCCAAACCAGATAACAATAATATGTACAAGAAGGATAACTATAGACATGCTATCTCTCATAAACATAGATGTAAAAATTATCAACAATACATTCACAATCAGATATATTTATACAGGGTTGGGGTTGTAGCTCAGTGGTAGAGCTCTTGCCTAGCAAGTGTGAGGCACTGGGTTCATCCTCAGCACCATATAAAAATAAATAAATAAAAGGTATTGTACCCACCTACAACTAAAATATATGTATATATATATATATATATATGTGTGTGTGTGTGTGTGTGTGTGTGTGTGTGTGTGTGTGTATGCCACAACCAAATGGAATTTATTCTAGAAATGCAAGTCTGGTTCAGCATTCAAAAATCAGTAATTATAATTGGTCAAATTAGTAGGCTAAAGAAGCAAAATTGTAGGATAATAACAGCTGAAATGCAAAAATAAATGGACAAATCCAACACCCATTTATAATGAAAAATCAGCCAACTATAGAAACTTTCTCAGCTTGATAAGCACATCTAAAATTTACCTATAGCTTACATAATACTTGTGAAAAACTGCATACTTTCCCTCAAAGACCAAGAATAAAACTAGGATGTCCTTTCTCACTACCCCTATTCAATAATGTATTCAAAGTTCTAGCTAGTGCAATAAGGCAAGAAAAAGAAATAAAAGGTATATGTTTTGGAAAGGAGGAAATAAAACTTTTTATTCATAAATTATCTGGGTTTCTATTAGAGAATCTACCAAATATATATAATCACCCCTGGGACTAATAAGTGACTATAGCAAGTAAGTCAGATATAATTCCAGTTATAATAGCACCAATATTTTTTAAATGAAGTACTTAAATGTAAATCTAATAAAATATAGGTTTTGAACATAGGAAATTGAAAAACACTAATGAAAGAGATCAAAGAAAATCTAAGTGGAGACTTGTTATGTGTTCAAGGATTCGAAGACTCAATATTGTTAAGATATAAGTTCTTCCAAACTTAGTTCCATATCAATCAAAATCACGATGTACTATTTTATAGATGTTGACAAATGATTTTAAAGTTTATGTGGAAAGGCAAAGGTCTAGAATAACCAATACAACACTAAAAATGCAGAACAAAACTTAAGGACTCACTATATGACTTTAAGACTTTTGAAACTATGGTAAGCATGATATTGTGGAAAAAATAGACACATAGGTCAACAGACAGAATATAGAGCCCAGAAACCAACCTACCCAAATACAGTCTGCAGAAATTTTGCAAGGACACAAAGGAAATTTAATGGGGAAAGAATAGGCTTTTCAACTAATGGTGCTGAAAAGAATATTCATGTGTGGAAAAAAAGACACATTACATAAAATTGACATAAAATTAATCAAAGACCTAAATGTAAGCTGCAAAACAACAAAAATTCTAGCAGAAAACAGAATAAAATCTATGTGAGCTTGATTTGATGATAAGCTTTTAGATATGCACCAAAAGAATGATCTGTGAAATAAAGCATTAATTTGTTTCCTAAAATTCAAAACTTGCTTTTTGTGAAAGATACAAAAAAATGAAAAGACAGACTACACAAAATGTGCAAAACACATATCTGGTAAGGTGCTTATATTAAATATATACAAAGAAATCTTAAAACTCATCAATAAGAAAGAAATATAATTTAAAAATGGGCAAACTATTTGGACTTCTTACCAAAGAAGATAGGAAGATGGTGAGGAAATAGGAAAAGATGCTTAGCATCACTTTTCACTAGGGAAGTGCAAATCAGAACCACAATGACGTCATTGTGTGCCTATTAGCAGACTCAATTAGGAATAATGTATCTGATAATACCAGATGCTGGTGAGGAGGCAGAGCAAAAGAAACTGTTATTTCTGGTGGGAAAGTAAAATGGCACAGCCGCTGTGGGAAACACTTGGGCTGTTTACTATAAAGCCGAACACAGACTTAGCGTGCAACGCTCCTATCAAAATTTTAGGTCTTGGCCCACCAGATTTACAAAGCTATGTTCACACAAAAACCTGTGACTATTTATAGTGACTTTGTTCATTTAAAAAAAAAACCCTAGAAACAATCAAGTTATTCTTAAATATATGAGTATATAAGCAAACTTTATTATCCATGAAACCGCAAATTATTTGCTAATAAAAAGGAATGTTATCAAACCATGGTAACATACAGATGGATTTTTAAATTCATATTGCCAAGTGAAAACAGCCATCACAAAGGTAAATATTGGGTGATTCTACTAATATGGATTTTTTTAAAAAGACAAACATCAGAGATAATAAACAAATCAGCAATTTTCAGGGGTTTGAGAGAGGGGGAAAGAGTTTCATGAGTCAAGCATAGGAGATATTTTAGAGTGGTGAATCTGTTCTGTATGTGATAATTGTGGTATTGACACTGCACATTTGTGGAAATCCATAACTTTGTTGCACACAGAATTACCTTTAGTGCATGCAGATGAAAAATATCATTTAGGAAGTTATAGGATCCCGAGATGGAATGAAGAATGTGACAAAGAAAAGAAAAGAAATTTGACTGTATTACAAATGTAGGAACCTTACTGAAGGGGGTGAGGGAAGAAGCAGTTCTAATTTTAACTTTGAAAGGAGTGGAGTTTGTAAGGTAAGCATGTTATTACTGTACTCAACTTGATAAAACTATGTTCGCAGGGGTATGAGTTAACAACTCTGAAACCTCTACACATGTGTCCTAGAAATGAGTATTAAGTGAATGAATGACAGGTGGCAGAAGCCATGTTTCTTGATGGTGCTGGTAGAGGCTATAGGCAAGCGAGGAGAGAGGGCTAGAGTGTTCCCTGAGTAATGGATTAGGGTTGGTGACATCAGGATGTACTCAGGTTTAGCTTAATATAGATGGTAGGATAGGTAGATATGTGTTTGTATGCATTTACAGAACATAATAGTTTGTGCTAATATAACATATGTATAATGTGTTTCCTTCCTCCGTCGGCTGAGAGTGCCTATAAGCAGTGGTGCTAACAGAAGCACTGAGCACATCCAGCACCAGATCTTGGGTTCTAATACTATTGTCCAATAGAAATAGCTAGGACTCCTAGAAGAAATGTTGATTCTAGAAGGGGTAGGCATATACAAGATGAACTCACAGAGTCTTCTAATGCCAGAAAATAAGGAAGTGTTAAAAATAAAAAATAAAAATTTAAAAATCCACAATGAGGGATTCTGTTGGAGGGGGCTCAGGAGCCAAATGAAAGAGTTCCCAGGAGCCAAAGCTGGAATAATGTCTTCTAAGTGTGATCTGCTCATAGTGAGTCCCTTACAAAGTGTCCAGTATAGATAGAGGAAGATATGTCTGTAGAGGGTATGTGGCCTTGATCAGATGAAGGGCACTTCACCTCTATGGTCTTCCTCTCCAAATCCATAGTACCAGTCTAATCACAATGAAGACACCTGCAAATCCCATTGAGGAGTGTTCTTCAGCATGCCTAAGCCACACTCCTCAGCACCAGTCAGGTCTTCAAAAACAAGTTCCTCAAAGACACTGGCCTCAGAAGACTTCATGCCCAAATGTCACACAGTGCCTGGGCGGGACTCTAGAGCAGAAAAAGTATATGAGATTAAAAATTAAGGATATCTGAATAAAATATGACTTTTCCTTAACAATTGTATATCACCATTGATTCTGTGACTGTGACAAATGTATTGCATTAGTGGAGTATGTTGGTAATAAGGGAAATTGGATCGTGGGAATATGGGAATTCTAGTACTGTCTTTGAAACTTTTTTGTAAGTCAAAATCTACTCTAAAGTAGAAAATTCATTATAAGAAAAGAAGAAAGCATCCCAGGGGAAGTTGATATGGGAGTGAGAGCCACAGGAGGCCAGGGAAACTGGCAAGCAGGGTGAGGCTGAGGTGGATCTCCAGCCTGGCCCAATCCCATCGGGAGCTCAGGAGGTGAGCTCAGAGATTGTCTTGGGTGCGGACACTGCTGCACGTGCTGTTGACTACTGCCACCCTGAGGGTGTGGGCTCCGGCACTTCTGACTGGATTTGTTTGAGCAAACTGGCTGTAGAAGTACATGGATGGTCTTATGAAGGGCGTGAAGGGAATGCACGTTGAAGTGGGGCCAGGACACACCCAATGGATTAAGGCAGTCCAAGGAGATCTAGAGAGTTCCTTCCAGGGCTCACTACACGGAGGCACAGGGAGAATACCTAACTCACCCATAGTAACCACACCAGCAGGGGGTGGAGCCAGGATTCATGCCTGGGTTGTGTGACCCCAAGCTCACTGCCCACCACCACACTGTCATACACTATCCTGAAGGCTCTGGACCTCTTACTGGCCGTGAAATTGAGAATCACAATTCACATTTTCCTGTATCTTTGAAAGGCTGGGGGAAAACAGTGAACATCTGGGCTGTCCTGGACTTCTCTGGATGGGAGATGTGAGAAGTCCCCATAGAGAAATCCCTGAATGTCCACAGATCTGGGAGAAAAGGCATTCTGTAATTCATGTATATTGAATGAATGCAACTTTTTAGCAGAAGATAGAGTAGGCCTTAGCTAACAGAAGCCAACCGGCCACTGGTTTTTAGATTGGGGAGGAGTAGAGAAGCGGTGGGGCTTAGCATGCCATCTTCTCAGTCAGGAGTTGCCTCTGGCCGCAGAGTTCTATCTGGTAAGCTGTAGCCCTAAATACCCATTTTCCACATTGCCCCAATACTAAGGGTCCATATCTGTCCCATTGAACAGTTTCCCAGTGACGGTTCCAAGATTCAAGGCTGCCAGAGGAGTCACTGCCAATGCAGGTTTTGTAATCTCCACTTATGTAACATAATTGGATTAAGCCTGTTTCCTAAGGAAAGAAGCAAAATGGTGCTTAGTGTGGGCCACTGTTCTTTAGAAGCAAACTGTAGGAAAACCTAACGGAGATTACCATTTCTAATTATCTACCATTATGAACCTAGGGGATGATTATTGTAAAATGCCTCTTCTCTCTACCAGGGCAAGGCACAGAAATCAGTGCTACTGTGGCCGGGATTTATTTGTGACTCACCTTGGTCTATTGTCTCTGATTTCTCACCCCTCTGAGCCCCACTTCTGCTCCTCCCTTGTTGGTTTTTGTCTGCCAAGAATTCTAAGTGCTCTCTCACCATTTGTCAGCCCACGCAAGAAGGTACTGCAGTAACAATTAACTCTGAGACCTCAGGGGATGCCATGAATGAAGGTGTATTTCTTTCTGGTGTGAAATGTCTCCTCGTGTGTTTCTGCTCTGTTGCAGGGACATGTGGCCTCCCAGGGGAGAGACGGTTTTTCGACACAGTAAGTCTTAATTTCCCCAGCCTGAAGGAGCTGTGCACAAATTTTTTGGCAGATCTAGTCACATGGGGCTAAATGATTGCAAGAGAAACTGAAATGGACAATATGTAATGGAGCATTTCCATGATTCTAGACTTTCCTAGCACATTTTGAAGTGTTCCAGAATATTCTAGAATGTTTTAGGACACATGATTGCTTATTATATTGTGAAACTAACACAGGTTCCTGGGGGTTTATGCAGACCTCTGGCTTAAGCCTTCTTTGATGAAAATCAGACCAGTTTATGCCTGAGTGGTTAAACTCAGAAATCCATTCTAAGTTCAACTGTTTTGGAAGATTTAGCTTAAAAAAAGCCTGAAAACCAGTAGACTCAGGTAAGGAGGCTTGGAGATATACATGTCCATGTTCAATTCCTTGTCCCTCCGCTTACAAGCCATGAGATCTTGAACAAATTAACTGATCATCAGTGCCACAGATTTTCCACATCTGAAGACTGGAGATCGAAGTACCACCTCAGGTGCTGATATGTAGGTGATGAAATCAGCATGCGAATGGACTGTCCTCCCTAGTCCATGTCATCATTGTGATTCTACAGCACTCATCAATAATTTACATGAAAGCTAATTGTGGGTGACACAAACCTGAAACTGATGGGAAACTTGTACTTTGACAAAACCAGATCAGAAGGATCTTAAAAACTTTGAAATTATGGGCTTCGTCAAGTGAGAGGAGGTGTAGTAGGGATAAGCAGCACATCATCCTGGAGTTCAGGAATGCAAGCACGCACGTAAGAATAGAATAGGAGACAAGGTGGTCCAATGGCACTATACTGAAGGATGGTAAATTCACTGTTGCTCAACCCTACCACAGGGACGACTGAGAAAAGTGAATACCCTGCTCCTCTGCTCTGGAAAACTAGGCACAGACAAAGCTTTAGGTCTTGTTATTTGGAAGAAGCAAAGACCACCGGTATAGTTTGTTTCTTTCCAAAGTATCTATGGAACATCTCCTATGGTTCAAGATACCCAGGACTCAGTAGCAAAAATGAAGATATTCTCCATTGCTCTCTAAGACCCCACAAACTAGAGAAGCTGAGAGACTGGATTAAATAGCCACCAAATGAATACAAAATTAAAACTTTAATACATGCCAGGATAGAGAGGTTCACATGTCCAAACAAACTTCACTGGGAGAACTTGTATTCAGGGAGACCCTGGGAAGGGTTCCTGGAGCATTGAAGATGGGCTGAGATCTAGGTAGAGTAAAGGTGAGGGGGTAGAAGGGAAGGGGTGTTCCAGGCCTCTATCTGCAGGAGCTGGTGAGAGGGAGTGAGGCATGTGGCATGCAGGGAGCGAGAGCCGCTAAGAGGCCTAAGACCAGAGAGAGTCGATGGCTGTGCAGGGGCTTAGAGCTTTGTTCTGCTGCTGCTGAATGCTCAGCACTAAAGGATGCTAGGCATGCAGGAGACGTAGTATGGGTGTGTGCAGACAAGGGGAAGCCACTGAGGCTTAGGTAAGGAAGTGTCATGGTCACATCCGCCTACTGACAAGATCACTCTGGCAGTGGGAGAGAATAGACTACAAGTGGGAGAAGAGTGGATATCCACATTTGGCTTTCAAAAGTGTTTCTCCTACCACCAGTAAATAGGAGTATTCACCTCACTCCACCTGGAATGCCTAGAATGCTATCATTGAAAAGTTTTGAAACAAATACGATTTTATTGCTTTATTTTGAGATTTTTTTTTAAAATTAGAGATATTGAAAATTTTTCATTTACTTGGAAATTTCATTTTCAATGGGATTTTTGTAACTTGGAATTTTAAAAATTTGAATTAAGAATTTTTATTACAGATTATAGGCATTTTTAATATATTAACACACTATCAATTTTTAAAAATTTACTGACATAATTAACACTTACATAAACCCATATATCCACATGCACACATTCTTTTGGTGTTTTTTTTTAAAGCAGCTTACTGCGATTTTCCATATTTTGTTACTTTTAAAAGTTAAAAAAGTATTGATTTTTGTAGAGTCAACCCTACTTGTCTTTCCCTTTATGATTTTTTTTCATTGCTTTGATGTTTGGGTTCTTTGAGCAACATCAGTTAGTTTTTCACTTTTTAAAAACTTTTAATGGTCTCCTAGGTATACATATAACCCCTTTTCCCCATGGAATGTAACTTATTCCATGAACAAGAACTCCTAGAAATTAAACAATAATAATTTGGGGTATTACATTCGCTAACCTCTGATTTTAGGAGGGATGTTTCAACTTCACCATTAGATAATGTTGATAATAAATATAACTTAATTTTCATGTCATGTTATTTTATTCTCAATACACCAAAATTTTTTTGCTCTTAATTATAATGAGATGATGCATTTTATTAATTTCTTATCAATTTACCTTTAAAGTGCACCTATTGATAGGTACATTTCAAGTTTTCTATTAGTAAACCACCCTTGCTCTGAAATAGTAAATATACTTGGTCATAGCAAGTTTTCCTTTCCTTCAAGTATTAGTGCATCCACATGGCATGTACTCCTTGAGCGCCCCCTATGTGCCCAGCATCCTTCAGGGGTCCGTATCCAGCAGTAGGCAGGCTAGGAGCCCGCTCCCAAGGAGCTCTGCATTAGTAAGTGTGAGGGGGGTGCAGCCCAGCAAGCCAACAGCTCACGGAGGGGCTCTATTTTACACAGTCAGTGGAGATGTTTCACAGAAGTGATATCTGCACACGTGGGTGGGGGACACCTCGGTGATGGGAGGGAGGGAGTGATCCCCGAAGAAACAGCTCCAAATTCCCTCTCCATCTAGGAGCACCTCGGCTCTAGCAGTCACATATTGACTGAATTTCCACACAGTCCCCGCTGCTCTTCACTGCCTTCAGCCACGGCCTTCACTCTGCTATTCCATATCAGGATTGGCCTGTGCTTGTACCGCGCTCTTGGGCGTGCGTCTTTCTCACTCCACCTGTTCCTCCCTGCAGTGCCCTGGCCTCTCTCTGAAAACTCATGCTTGCTGGTTTCTTTAAAACACAGTTTCCAGAGACATGTTCTTCTTTGTCCCTCTGCCTGTTATACCTTTAAGTCTCTTCATATTGTCATTCTTTCAGTTGTTCATTGTTTGGTTTTTAGGTACTAGGAATTGAACCCAGGGGTGCTTCACCATTGAGCTACATCTTAGAACTTTTGTATTTTATTCATTCGTGTGTGTGTGTGTTTGTGTGTGTGTGTTATAGGTGAACAAAATACCTTTACTTTATTTTTATGTGGTGCTGAGGAATGAACCCAGTGCCTTACAAGTGCTAGTTAGCACTCTACAATTGAGCCGCAACCCCAGCCCCGTTTTTGTATTTTTAATTTTGATATTTGGTCTTAGTAAGTTGCTCAGGGCCTCACTAAGTTGCTGACACTGGCCTTGAACTTGTAATCCTCCTGCTTAAGATTCCTGAGTTACTGGCGATTATAGGCGTGTGCTACCAGGCCAGGCTCTTTCAGTCATTCTTTGTGGTCTCTTTGTTCCTGGGATGGTATTGATGTAATTGTATCAGTGCTTTCTTAGAGCACTTCCTTGGCATTAGACTGGCTGAATACCCCGAGGGTGCAGACTTTTTTCCCTGATGGGATCTCAACGATGTGCACATGTACAGCTCACTTCCCATGCTCAGCAGGCAGCTCGATCTAGTGTGACCATTGTGGGGGGGGCGGAGGGAGACTTTTTAACCCCAGCTTGGTTCTTCAGATCCTATTGCAGTAGCTCACCATACCATGTGGGCATGGGAGACCACAGTGCTATAGTAGAGCCTTCCTTTGGGTAGCAGAGCACCTCAGAATCAAATCTAATTCTTGCCACACCACATTTTGATGTTATCGTCTTATAATGGAGGTAAAGGAGCCATTGACATGGGGAGAAGGGCTTCCCAGGACCCTGGCTGTGGTTATCTTAGAAAGATGTTCCTGGAGGGTGGCTTCCTTTCTTTCCTGAGCAGTGTAGAAATAAGGACACAACGTGAAATTTAATGGAGTAAGGGGTTGGCATGTTTTCTACTTATTTTGGGGCATTTATGCTGTTATGAATTAAAGAGTAGCACATATGGTATGTATTTCAAGAATGTGCTTTTCCGTCAATCCATATCATTAATGCAGTTAGTGAAAATTTCTCTTGTATTTTTGTCATGATTTTTTCTGCAAGGGACCACATGCAGTCTGTTGTTTTTATCTTCAGGGGTATTTTCATACAAATTTGGGTAAAAGGTCCAGGTATGCTGTCTCTGTTCACTAAGAATTGTCCCTAAGAAAGATTGTCACCTGAAGGTGGGCCATACTATCTTTATGAGTATGGGTTTCCATCTGTGGAGATGGTCAGGTACCAGCTGGTCTATTGCATGGCTGTCAACTGCAGCAGTGACTCCAAGTGTCTCAAGCCAGGAACAAGGGGTGGGTTTTCCCTTGTAGACCTAGACTGATGGATGGCTACTGGCTGTCTGGAATCAATGGAAAGAGTGTCATGATCCATTAACAAGGTCTGTCCTGGACATGGGGGTGGGAAGCAGAGGCACATGGATTTGTCATGTCTAGAGAAATAATCGAATGAAAGGGTAGTAGCTCACTTTGGACATGAAGAGTTCCAGAGTGAATGTCCTCTGTGTTCTTATCATAATACCTTATGGGAACAAATGAAATGTATTAGCCAGAACTGTGCTTCAGAAAGACCTAGACGTGCCATTGGGGTTCCAAATGGGCTATTTTAAAGATGATGAAAATTAAGTCCACAAAGGTGGTATGAGAGCCAACCACTTATGGGGTCTATTGGTTTTTCCTGATACCATTTGATTATCATGAAGTCTATTTGTTTATTGGTGATTAATGTGCATATTCATAAATTATTGAGCATTTAATATATATTATGTTCTGTGCTAGATCTTCTAGACAGAGAAGAATCAGAGGATGAACAATTCCTAACTTTATGGATTCCTGAGAAATTGGGTTGCACTAAAAGTATCCACCATGTACTTTAATTCATTTAGCTTTCCTAGCATTTAGACTTCTCCCTTCTAGAAAGAACCCCTGTATTCATTTTGTATTTATTTCAAGAAATTTCTCTTCTACCACTTCATGAACCCTTGTGGATCATCTACCAAAATGCACCAACTATCCTGTCTCCTCTACCACCCAGCCCAGGAGGGGGCATGGACCCAAGCTAGGTCAGACACACCTGAGGCAATTGGCATTGAGGTACTCTAAAGGCTGTGCCCAGAAAGATTGGCCATATGGTTATGAGGGTATCCTTGTTCCTGTCCTTCCCTCAACTCTTCTTTCTGCTTTGTGAGTTACTCATTTCCTCCAAATAAATTCCTTTGAGTTTCTTAATGTGGCCTGTCTTAGTGTCTGTGGCCAGTGGCTTCAGAAACCTAGCTGGTAGAACACCTTTAGGTTGGCACTGGGGTTAAACCCTTGGGCCACATGTGTGTCTACAGGATCTGGAGGCTATCCCCTGACAGAACAGTCCACATTCCAGCTCAGGCCTGAGGTCCTTGCTTCTCACATTGTGGAAAAGATGCCTGCAATGAGGTCTAGCATTGCGGTTGCAAGCATGGGCTTTGTAGACTGGAGCTGTCTCATATCTCAGCCCTGCCAGTTCTTCCTCAGTAACTGGGGGCAAGTTACTTGACCTCTCCAGGCCTCATTTTTTCATGTGGTAAAGTGAATATGGTAATAGTACCTACTCGCATAGAGAAGAAGATTAAGTATAATAACACACAAAGAGCACTTAGCACTATGAAGTTGGATTATAGCAATCACTCTATTTAATGTGGGTGTGTGTGTGTGTGTGTGTGTGTGTGTGTTTGTGTGTTTTAGATCCTGAAAACTTGAAATTCCAAGCAAAAGTTGGTTTCACTGTGTGGTCTCTCTTTAAGCTCTTGTTCATATTGGAGTTTGAGAACAAGAGAATACAAATGTAACAGCTCCAATTCTCTGGCCTTTCCACACCCACATGCCACACACAAACTTACTCTAAACCCATGTTTCTTCAAGTGTGCAGTCTACTTCAGCATGTATTAATAGTGCCCTCTGCTGCCCACAGCACCTCAACTTAATGGGAGCTCCTGGGGCAGGAGAGGTGGGGTGTGGGTCTGAGTGACTGGCTCTTCTAGCTCTTCCTCTCACCCTCACACATATTTTCCTCCCAGTTCACAGCTCCTTTTTCTCGCCTGCTTTTCTAGCTGTGCTCTGAGTCATCGATCTCAACCTTTAATTCAAGATTGTGTCTGGACCTGAACCAAACCATAGATAGATCCCTATAAAGGTTGTGCAGCTGAGAGTACATGGTTCTCTCGCTTTGGATCAACAGCAGGCCGAGATTTGTTCCAGGGTGGAAGAAGCCAAGTCTATTTTCTTGTGTTACAACGTGGGACTCAAGTCATGCCCAGAGCTAGCTGAGCAGTTTCCAAGATTGGAACAGCATGCAGTGTGGCTCACCATGTTGATGGAGTTCACTTTAGTTCCCTTTTTGCAGCCAAGTGCAGTGATAGTTTCCATAAGATGGTACTCCAAATCTGCTCACTTTGTCTTCTGCAGTGGTTACTACTCCAGTTGGAGAAGTAGGTTGTAGAGAACTATTGATGAAAGGAGGTGTGAGGTCTTCTGACAAATTGAGGCTCCACCAGAACTCGACTCCATTTAGACCTCATAGTTTTAGTGTAATTGCAATAATTTCCTTCACAGCAATGCAATGTAGATTTACTGATGAAATAAGTACCCAGAAAACCCTTGTACATCACTCCCTTTGAGCATCAGCTGGACATAAGAACATACTGGAGAAATATGAGGCAATCATTTGCCTTCTGCAAGGGAATGTGTGCTCTGAGGAGCCTGGTCCACAGTGGAGACAGATTTGCCCTGAGTCAGTCACACTCTCTCCAAACTATCACTGTGGCCAATGCTAGTTAGGTCTTAGATCTTAGAATCCCCAATCATTTACTTCAAACATCTGAGCTAACCTTCCAAATAAAAGAAAAATGGACAATGTATGATGTTGGACATGCTTCACACCTGCAATGATCCATTTACTTCCACATAGCTGTCATGATATAGCACAGTGTTTATGAACCTAAGCTCTGGAATCAGATGAACCTGGGTTTGAATCCCAACTGTAGTGACGAGCCACGTGCAGTTGGAATCAATTACTCTCCCTCCCTCCCTGTGGATTTCCTCTTCCCCATACCAAAAAGGCTAATCCCATCTGATATTGTTGTGAGAGTTGAAGTTGGTAGTCCCTGCTGGCACTATGCACAATGCCCAACACAGTTGTTGCTAGCTGCTACTTCAGTGATGGAAAGTAACTGGTCCACCCATTTCAGAAAAGGAAACAAGCAATGAATCCCAGGAAGTCGCAGAGCTGAGTCAGTTTCCTCTCCTGCTGCCCCACCACAAAGTTCTTCACCTGTGTATTTTTTGTTAGTCTTCAGGGTTTTCAGATCTCACGTCATTAGGCAAGTGTTAGATATGCTTGCAAGACACGGGGCTTTTATAGATCTAGATAATGTCTACGTTACAGGGAAGTCTTAAGAGTTAAATATAAAATTGTGTGTGGTCATCCACACACACATAGCACTAGGGAACTTAAATAGAAAGACAAGCTTCTTATCATGCCAGTAAGGGCATTCAGAGACAAACCTCTCACACATCATCTCCTCTTACCACCACTGAGAGGCAAGTGGAATCATATACAGTAGTGTGGGTTTTCATTTCTCTTTATACTCAGTGTTAGCTCAGGTGTTTGGGATATGGCTTCTTGGGTGTCAGGCTCCCCATATGTGTGGGAAGAAGTTAGATGTGGTAGAAGTTAGATTTTCCACCACAGAATACAGAGTACATTATCCTGGGTGCCCACCTTACCGATGTCGCTCACAATGGTAATGAGTGGCTGATCCATAAAAAATGATCAGCCTCTCCCCATTAAAAAAAGACAAAAACAACACATCTCTGTAGCAAAACTAAAATAATGTGTTTGCTGATTAAAGGAGATGATTTGAGCTCCAACCAGCTCTTGGGAATCATTGTGTAGAAGGCAAAAAGTTCTCATCTTGCAGAACAAACCAATAGTCCCAGCAACCTCCTTGAGAGTGGGCTTGGAGAGGAAGACTGACCCAGGGTTGCTCTATGGAAGGTCAGCTCAGTCTGAGGGGTGGGATAGAGATGTGTGGATTTGAGCCAAGCAATTCAAAGTGATTTGAAGAGATTACTGAGGCTTAAGTGTCCTTTACTGTAGTGAATAAGTAAGTGGCTCACTGTCCCCAGAGACCAGGGCTGGTTAGTCATCACACTCCCTGAGGACGTCCCAGACTTGCCAAGGCTGATATGAATCTGGTCTTAAGGTCACCTCTGGCTGGGAAGTGAGAGGGAGGTGGGGATTAGCTGCTATAGCCTGAATTCCTTCACAGGATGAGAGGTGGCTCTCCACACAACACAGGCAGCAGCTGCAGAGATGGGCTACAACCTGCCAGGTTCACAGGAGTGCTCTCCAGCCCCCCTTCAAATGTGATGACCATTCTTCATGGAGACCTAGAGGAGTAAAAAGACCATTGAGTCATGATCAAATCGACTGTGTGACTGTCACAAAATCATGGCAGGCGTTGGAGCTAGACAGACATGCCATGAATCCTGATTGCAGCCCTTCTGAGCTGTGTAAGCAGACACAATTCTTGTCCCTCCAGCCGTCTATCCCATCCTCTGCCCACCTTGGGCCTGTCTAGCACTATAGCCACCATCCACTTGTGGCTACTGAGCTGCTTAGATGTGGCTAGTGTGGCCTGAGACATCCTGGTAGGGCAAAGTCCCCAACTGGCATTAAAAAAAAAAAAAGAATGTAAGATGTTGCATTAATAATCTTCAGTGTTGATTACATATTGACATATTGAGATGATAATAATAATTTATTTTTACCATTTTATGATGAGGCATCCAGAGAAGAAATGATTTGCTCAGACCCAGCAGTTCATGTATGAGGTGGTGAGTCAAATGCGGTGTTTGGGCCCAGCAGCCCAATCTCTTCATCATTAGTTACTCCCTTTGCTGCAGCTGGGGTGTGGGGCGCTGTCTACCTTGCCAGGTGATGTGTGCTGGGTGGACTCTTCATTTAGGCTCCGACACTTAGTAGGAGCTCCAGAAATAATGATGGCTACTATTAGTGTTTATAGTAGCAAAAAGGAGGAGAAGGAAGAGGAGCTGGAGCAGATGAAGGAAAACAAAAAAGTAAGAAGAGGAAGAGGAGGAGTGGAGGGAGAAGAGGAGATGGAGGAGAAGAGAGGAGCAGCAGGGAGGAGGTGGAAGAGGAGGGCTGTCTTGGGCACTGTAATACACATCGTGGGATTTAGAGCTAACAGTGAGCCTGGCCAACACACACCTCCCTGCAGCCTCTCATTTTGCTGGTTTGAGTGTAGTAAAGTTGGTCTGGCACTTGGGTATGCACTTTCACTTCTCCAGTCTTTGCCAGGGTCTGTTGGGGGCACAGGAAGCTAGCTGTGGCAAAGGAGGTGCTGGCAGGAATGGGTGGCCAATGGGCCACTTTTGAGATGGTTGGGTGTGGCAGGGGTTGGATTTCATAAGAGCAAAGTGGCTGTCCTAATTTTAGCATCTGATTCACCCAATGCAAGTGTGAGCACTGTCCTCAGCATTCAGAAGCCATGAGTACTAAAGAATTTACAACCAGGCAGTGAAGAGGGTGGTAAGGGTAGGAAAGGAAACAAAAAGAAAGATGGTGGAGCCTTACTAAGAAGGGGTGAAATCAGAATCAAAGGGTGGTATTTTCCTTTAAGAAATTTTAGAAGATTATTTCAGGGAATTGGCCTTGGCTCAAACAAAACAAACAAACAAACAAAAGCCAAGAAAGCATACTTTAATTGGACCAAAGAATCAAGTTTGTTGGGTTGTTGGGTGATTTCAATAACACAGAAGACTTGAAATGAGAGGGATGTGGGGAAGGTGGTGTATGTCTACTTTGGTCTTGGAAGCTTCTAGAAACAATCTATACCTGATCCTGGCCAGGGACATATGGGCACAGGATCAGTAAGCTAAGCATCCTTGCTACTCTCTGCCACCTAAGCAAAGAGCCTCTTCCAGAGACCAGGAGAGACTCCCTCCCTCCAACAGCAGTGGGTGGCCAGGGTCAGCCTTCACTCTGTCCTTGCCTGCCAGCTGGATGTTTGCTATGTGATACCTTCTTGGGTCTTGGTACTAACTCTCTGAAGTGTTTATTTTTATCCTTCATTTTGCAGGGGAGATCAAATTATTCTGCTAGTCCATTTAATTAGAAATTGGCAGTGCTAGAATTCTAACTAGGTCGATCTGACTCCCAAAGCTTTACTGATTACACCACATTGCACGTCTTTTCTTTAAATCCCAGTCATGACCAGAGCTTTCTCTACCTACACCAATTTCATGAATGAGACCTCGCAGAGCATAGAGCAGACTCATTTCAACTGGCTTCTAGGGGCGAGCCAGGAGAGCCCAATGGAAGGGGCCTTAGGCGTTGCTGTTCTGTTAAATGCAACTTAGGTTTATTTGGAAGCAAAAAAAAAAAAAATCATGATTTGCTAAATGTAATCTGGAAAATTGAATCAGGTGGCTGTCAATAAATTCATACTATATATCTCCATCTATCTACTTAACTATATGGATATAGATATCTAGACACACGTTTGAGTTTTTTGTGTCTACTATTTTATAAAGTCTCCCTGTCCCTGTTCCTGTGCAGCCTCTAATAAAATCCAGTGATTGACTGTTGCTTTTAAAAAAAAAATAAAATAATTAAAAGATATGATTATTTAAAGAGTTCAAGTAGTAAGAGAATGCATTCTAATCATCATAAACTGAAACTATTCCCCACATGTGAAACTGTCCCTGCTCTGTCTGTCCTTCACAGGGTGACCACTGTCAGTGCAGCCTTCCTCACCCTGCCCCAGCATTTCACTTACAAGAACCTATGGAAAAAGATGGCTTCTTTCCTATATCAATAATGGGCTGCTGTGCTACATATTATTCTGTAACTTCTTTTTTACATAAGGTGACATTTTCCCCCCAGTGGTTATCTGCCATCCCAGAGTATGGAGTTACCAAAATTCATTCAACCATTTCCACTGATAGACATTTAGGTGGTTTCTTGTGTTTCACTGTTATGAGGGCAATTATTTATACTTTAATTCTAGGGAATGCTCAATGTTTTACAGTCAACATATGGCTCAGTAAATATTTAAGGTTTTATATTGACTTTTTGCTGTCGAGTCCAGAAATTTTATTATGCAATTCACCTCTTAAATTATATGTGTTACTGCTTTCTAAGTTTTAGTTTGCAAGGCCACACCTATAAATGTTGGTCATCTCTTCTAGACAGTACCTCTTCTCTTTTCATAGCTAAGAGTCAGTAAAAATTAGTGGTCCTACCTTGCTCTGGGAGGTCTGAGAAGCATAAACTAAAGAACATAGAATAAGGGCATTTTGATTTTTGGGGTCCTATTCCTGTCTCTTCTCCTGCCTGCCATAGACTCTTATCCAGTTGGAAATGGGCACTAACCAGCTGGTGACTAATAAGGGAAGTATCAGATGTATGAATGGGGTAGTCCTGTGCCCAGACCTTTGCATTCTGTGTCTTGGATTAGCTATGCTGGAGAGCACAACTTAGGCCTGATCAGACACCTCAAGGCCTGAGGACAAATGAGTGTCCTACAGAGGGTCCAAGTGTCCTACAGAGGGTCCAAGTCTAGACCTCAGGCCCATCTGTGGCAATGCTAGGTTTCCAGAAATCACTCCAAGCAAGTTCCTGTCCAGCAGAGGATCTCCACTACTGGACACCCACCATTTGGCAAGGAATAGCTTGGTCTTGCCTCCTCCATCCTTGCTAAGTGGCCCAAGGGATGTCGGAAGTCAAAGCTTCCTTCATCTCCATAGTCAAATGGTCTGTAACGCATAGAATGAGTGAGTGGAGGATGCAAAGGGGGTCAGAAACACCCCAGGCCCACTCCCTCCAGGGGAAGGGCTAGAAGACCCTCTTAGAAACATGCAAGTAGGGGAATTGACAAACATTGCACATAGTCTGGCCTTCTAGATACCTTCCTTAAAATTACAGATTAAAAACAAAGTCACGTAGTTAATTTCATTTACTATAATAGATTAGAGAACCCCCACCCCCACCACCACCCAAAGTCCATAGCCTAACATCTGTACCCTGTGAATATTATCTCCTCTCGGAAAAGTGTTTGCAGATATAATTAAGGCCAAGGTCTTGAGATGAAATTATCCTAGATTACCCAGGTGGACCCTATATCCAGTGGTGAGGGTCCTTTTTAGGAGAGTAGACACAGAAGAGAAAGGAAAGATGCGCATTTACCATAAGAATGAAATAAAGAAGCCACATGGTGTTCAATTTAGAGATTGGATTCCATACCCGATACCCGGGCAAGGCTGGAGGCCTTCCCTGGAAATCAGCGGTCCCCGTGGCTGTTAGGGCAGTAGCTGTTTCCCCCGTTCATGACCTGTTCATAGTTTCTTTCAGTTCCAGCTCTTCACTGGGGCTTATCTAGGACTCCTGCCTGCTGAGGCCTGTCCCTCCTGTGCTAGGCAATGGGGCCTTCCTGTGAGAGGCTCCCGGTAACTCTTGTGCTCACCGGCTCCTCTGGGGGCCTCAGGCTTTGGGCAGCATCGATTTAGTTGGCTTTAGGTGACTCCCAGCTCTGACGCTCCCTTCCTTCTTGGTTAGAGCCTGGCCAGAAGAGCGGGATCCAGATCTTTTCATGCCTGAATCACCGCCACAACTGCCTTCTATTCAGGGACAATTTACTTGGGAAACTTTTATCACAGTGTGTCAACTAATTCAATTCTCAGTTCACCCGCATTGGCCCTTCTGTCATTGTACCAAATAGCTTTACTAAGAGCGAGCGTCTCACGCATCTTTATAGCTTTCTTCTGTCCTTTGTTACCAATTGGGGCTTTTAAAAGGGAGTCAAGTCCTTCACCTTCTTGGTGGGAAATATATTGAACAACAAATTGAACAAAACAGAACAGTTTGAAGACGGTTGTTCCTTCACTGTGCAGCTCATCAAACTTGCACCAGTGGTTCTAATGTAAATGGGGACGTACAGAGAGAATCCTTGGTGGCAGAGCTTCCCAGCAGCAGAGGTGGTAAATATGGATCTTGTCAGCCTTCGGGTGGCCAGCAGGGCCAGTTTCATGGATAGGACACCCATATGATCTCAAGGTGCTTGATTTAATGTTTTTTGTTGTTGTCTTTAAATTCTTAATAATTTTTAATAAGAAGTCCCACACTTTTATTTTGTACTGAGGTCCACAAATTATGTGGCTGGTGCTAGAAGCCAGCATAGGCCTGGGGCATCTGGAGTCCCCAGAACAGTTGCTTCTTGCAGTGAGCAAGCTCCTCCATATCCAGGTGTGAGGTTTCTTTTCCTTTCTAATGTAAACTGTGAGCAGAAGAACTTCAGGGAGCAATACTTGAAGTAAAGCTCATAGGTTTGAGAAGCCCTGTCCCTCACCACTATTTGGTAATGTCTAGAGACATTCTTGGTTGTCACAACTTGGGGGTGTTGCTGGCATCCATAGGGTAGATATTAGAGATGTTGTTAAACATCCTACAATGTTCAGGACAACCCCTAGCACAAAAAATTATCTGGCCCCAAATGCCAACCATGCCAGAGCCACTCCAAGATTATCCTTGTACCTGTAGTCTCAAAAATACCAAGGAACTGGCTGTAATGCAGACTCTCAGGCTGCAGCCAGAGCTGCTTGAATCACAATGGTAGCATTTTCATGAGACCCCCAGTTTACTCAACACATATTAGCACTGGGGGGCTCTGCAGAAGAATAGTACTCCAAAGATTCATGTTTAGGCATCTGCCTGGTGTCTGATTGGGAGGGCTGCTCTTTGGAGTGGGAGATGCTGAGTTTGGATACAAAGTGACTATGGAATTTATAGCAGGAAAGACTAGAGTAGCTGACTAGCAGAGCACAGAGCACAGGGCTGGGAGGCAGGTGGATGGAGGAGAAGATGTGGGCTAGTCTCCAGGAAAGGAGCCAGGGACAGGAGGACAGAGGGACTGTGGTGTGGGGTGGAGTGGGGCCCGTGGTTCTTTGGATTAGGGAGTGCTGAGGAGGGCTGTGTCCCCGTGGGGAGCTCACTGTGTGGAGGTGGAGAGAGAAGCTCATCAAGGAGACACTTGGGAACACTCATTATGGCCACCAGGAGCCATTGTCTGGAGGTCACACTGGCTTGGAGATGAGAGCCTTACTTTAGTCAGCCTGATTGGTTTCCAGGGGCTTCCATGACGAGGTCCAGACTGGGAGGCTTAAACAGCAGGTATTTACTTTCTCACGGTTCTCGAGGCTGGAAGTTCATGATCAGGGTGTGGGCAGGGCTGGTTTCTTCTGAGGCCTTGGATTACAGACACTGTCTTCTCCCTGTTCCTCCTGTGGTCATCTGTCTGTTTATATCTGCATCCAGATGTCCTCTTTGTGTAAGTACATAAGTCATATTTGATCTGGGCCCACACAGAGGATCTCATTTGAACTCGTTTACCTCTGTCGAGTCCCTGCTGATAAATACAGCCACACTGTGAGGTCTAGGGGTTTAGACTTCAACCTGTGTGTGGACTGATGGGGATGGGGGCACAAGTTGTGTGCTTGGCCACCCCAGGCCTCCTGTTCCTTTCCACAGAGCTTCTGCCTGGTACCACTCTCAGCCCTTTGTCCTCAGGACTCTTCCTATGGGGGTTCGAGCTACACTACTCCTGGGGAGCCCAGCAACCTACTGAAATGAAATACATGAGCTCTGAGTCCTTGAAGGACAAAGCTGAGCTGTGAGTCAAGACTCCTCTTCCCTCTGAAGGCTTTTCCTTCCCTCTGGGGCCCACTGCAGAGAGGGCTCCAGGTTAACCAGGGCGATTGTTAGTAAATGGTCACTGTGTGGTTGCCTAAAGGCTCTGGTAGATAGGTCAGGGGAATGTGGATGCAAATGTATTTTTAAAGCACACTGCAGCTATTGTTGGGCATAATGGAAGTCATTAAGCACATTAGCTGCTGATTTTATAATCAAGTGCTAACATTTTCTGGATGCTAACCTAAGTAACAGGAGATATTGGCCATTTGCAAAACATGTTTAAACAAAAAAGATTTAGAGATGAGAAGTGCCTCTCATCTTAATTATTTTTTTTTGCATCATAAAGACCTCAGGAACAATGCTTCCAAACGCATAATAGATGCGAAGCAGCTGTAGAAAACATCGCACTTCCTTTGTTTGGAAACAGTGTTTTACATTTGGAAAGAAAAATCCTGTCCAGTTGATTTTATTCCAAGGAGAGGAGAAATCTGAGAGAGGAATCTGGGTTGTCCCTGGAGTATCTGTTCATGTCCATCACACACTGGTAAAACTCTGGAGGGAAGGGCTGGAACTGGGCTTGTTTGGCTCAGGGCCCCCTCTTCAAGGTCTCCTCTGGCAGCTGCTGAGTCTGCTGGGGAAGGTGGATCTGAGAGCATCAGGCCCTGCCCTTGATTACCAAGGAGCACACTTCCTGAAGAGCGCTCTCCTCTCTTCTCCTGAGCCCCTTACAGGCCATCAGAGTTAGCCCAGACTTATTTTGCCATGGGCCTAAAGTATAATGATGAGTCCAAACGGGAGGAGCACGGCAGCCCCAGTGACTAAGCCAACCACAGCAGGCACAGCGCAGCCTGCCTTCAGCTTCTGAGATGTGAACCTGTGGCCAATGACCTCTGTCCAGCAGGCCCAGCAATGGGCGACATAGCCATGCACCCCTGAGACACGGCATTTCGCACCTCCCTGGGATGCCCCTCTCACAGGACTATCCTCCATCTTTACCTAACAAACCACACTAAATTTAGTGGCTTCAACAACAACCACTTACCATTTCTCATGAGTCACTGGAGACTGGGCGGTTCTGGCTCAGGCTTGGATGATTGGGACTGGGCTGGCTAATATGTCTATGGCCATAGCCCATCTTCTTGGGGCCAGTTGGTCTAGGATGATCTTTATTGGGGTACCCCAGCTATCCCATGTGTCTGTCACATCTTCCTGTAGGCAACCCTAGCACAGGCTCCTGGTCTTGGCCCAGGCACATGACAGACATTGTTCCTGTGGTCTGCCAGGCCCCTGATCCTGGTGGAGAAAGCAGATCATGGGAGTCGTGCAAAGGCACTCACAAAACATCAGGCGGCACTGCGTGTGAGCTCTTCCATCACTGTGAGAAAATACCTGAGAAGAACAACTTAAAGGAGAAGGACTTATTTTGGCTCATGTTTTCAGTTAGTTGTCACTTGGCCCCATCACCGTGGACCCATAGGATAAAGTCTCCAAGGGCACACCCCCAAGGATCAGTGTACTCCTGCAGCCAGGTCCCACCTCCTACAGTTCCCATCCCTCCCAAAGTCCCTCAGCTGTGACTCCCTCAGTGGATGGATCCAACCCACAGAGGTCAGAGCCCTCATGGTCCAGTCACTTCCCCAAAGCCCACTCTGGACACTGCTACACAGGGACTAACCCTTCAATTCAGGAGCCTTTGGTGGGCCTTCCAGATCAAATTCATAACACATGGAAACTTAGGGTCTTTAGTGCAATTAATATGGTTGCAACCCGCAGTTCTGTTACTGTCAATCGCCAGGTTCAGTTCCCTGGTCTACCTGAGGTCCGCTACCTCAGCTTCCCCTCCTTTCCCTGAAGGATGAGATCTTATCCCTGTGACCCCTGACCTAGTCAGAGCACTGGATGAATTGGGTCACTAGACCATGGGCAGACACCTCAAGGGATCTGGCCAACATTGTACCCTCCATGCCCAGCTCTTGTTGGGGACACAGACAATATACAATTCAAGAAGAATGACAGATTCTGCATTCCTAAGATGCAGCTTGGCTAATCTTGGTTTCATCATTGTCCCGATCCCCAACTGAAAAGGCCCGTACTCTCCTATCAGGGAGGATGTTTGCCCTGTTGCGCTGGTCCCCTGCCCGCCTCACCTGGCATTGGCAAGCCGTCCTGGGTGAGCTGCAGAAAACCCAGTTGTCAACCAACACATTTCTGAGCAACAGACCTGGCCCAAGGTAAGAAGCCCTTTGGTTACTTCTTCCAGGTGTGAGCTTTCTGCTCCACAAATTCAATTCACTCCATTCAGCCAGGGAGCGTTAGATCAGGGGAGGATTGATGAGTGTTTTGTTCACTTGCTCAATGTCTATTTATCCCTTGAAATTTTGCCTAACTGTTCCCTCCTCTATTAAGTCTTCCTCAAAACAGGTATAATTAGCGGAGCCTTTGTGTGTGACCCATTGCACCTGGCAATAACGACCTTTGGATTCTGTTTTATTCAGCTTTCACCAAATATGTATTGAATGCTCCCTACACGCCACGCTCCATTCAGTCACCGAATAAAGAGCACCAACAAAAGCAGTTTCTGCTCTCATGCAGCTTACATTTAAAAGAGTTGAAAAATATAAAGTCAAATAAATACACATTGTATCAGATGCTTGGAAGAAAAGTAAGATTGGGTAAGGAACAAAGAGAGGCATGCCTGTGTCACACATATAAGTGTGTGTGCTGTGTGGGGGCATATGTGGGGTATGCGTCATATGCACACACACGTATATGGGATGTGCGTGACATGTGCATGCATGTGTATGCATGGTGTGTGCATGAGTGTGGCACATGTCTGTGCATCAGTGTGTGCCCTTACATGGTGAAAGGGACTTGGCAGGTATAATTAAGACCTTGCGCTGGGAGATTATCCTGGGTTACCAGGGTGGGCCCAGTGTCATCACGAGGTTCCTATAAGAGAGAGGAAGGAGAGTTCCATCCAGAGAGGAGGTAGGGTGACAAAAGCAGAGGTCAGGAGTCAGGGGACACCAGCCTCTAAAAGCTGGGAAAGGCAGGAAACCGACGCTGCCCGGGAACCAGCCCTGCCCACACTGCGTTTTTACCCCTAAGACCCAGGTCCAGCTTCTAACCCCCAGAATGTAGACTAATGAATTTGTGTTGCTTTGAGCCTTAAATTTGTGGTAGGTTTTGCAGCAGGAGGTCACCCAAGGGCTTTGAGAAGAACTATGATATGTCTTGATTTATGCTTTAAAAAAAAGTCCCTGACTAGTTATGCAGATAATGGGATGAGGAGATGGAGTGGAGGAATTCTCCCACAGAGCAGGGCCACTGGCGCTGGCCTGGGTGGTGAGGGGAGGAAAGAAGCTGGAACCAACTTGTGATTCAGAAATGGACTCCCAGAATCTAGGTACAGATTTGTCATGGGGGCTGCAAAGGGCTGTGGATGCCTTCTAGATCCCCAACGAAAGCCTCTAAAAAGATGAAAAGCTATTTATTAAGAATAGGGAAGGTTGGAGGAAAAATCATGTCTGAGGTTTGGTGTTTGTGTGGGTGGAGGAATGGATCAGGAATTCCATTTGGGCATATTATATTTGAACAGTCTATAAACCATCGAAGTTGAGGTGTCAAATAGGCAGTTGTTTTTTATGAATCTGGAGCTCAGGGGAGCATTCTGAGCTAGAGGTCTAAATGCAAGAGTTGTCAGTATAGAGGTGATGTTGGAGGCTTGGACGGGATTGTCCATGAAAGAGTCACAGTTTGAGAACAGAGGCTGGGGAGAGGAAGCTGCGTGTTCCGCCTGGGTTGACCCATTTCTGACAGCACCCTCTTGTCTGGGACTTGGCGGAAGAAGAGGCCTCTTAGAATTTTAGGGGTGGCAAATAAAGCACTAAGGAGATTTCTTAGTCATCCACTGGTCTCTGCTGTGAAGAACACGACTGAAACCAAACTGGCGTTCCCTAGCACGTATTCATAATGGAAAGATGATGCTTCTACAAGAGATTATAAATAAGCCCCTGTATTTAAGCAAAGACAGCAGTCATATCAGCATGTGTACTATGACACCCCTTGGCTGAGTGTACCCATGAAACCGCTTTAATACGGTTCATCGGATAAATAATGATTGTAAGGAAAGGGTAACTGCGTGGAGAAGCAGAAGGAGGTGGGCCAGGTGGAAGGCAAGATGGATCCCCCGATTGATTCATTGGCTCTTGTTGACTGTTTCCACTCCATCAATCTCTTTTGAAGAGTCTTTCTGTATCCAGAATGAGGGCCCAGAAACCCCAAACAAGAACACAATGGCCCACCAGGGAAGGCATTAACCAACCTAAATGCTGCTCTCCTTCCCTGAAGAAATCTCCTCCATCTGTGCCCGAGTCGTTATCTCTGCCTTCCTTGGAAAGAAGGAAATTCGCACTATCAAAGACAGGATTTGTGTGGCCAAACTGACTTCGGAGATATTAAGCAATAAACTTTCCAAAAGAAGGACAGAATGAGTCCTCAGCCCTTACCCACTTGCCAAGGAAATGAAGATGGAACCATCTGTACAAGGGCCTCAGGAAAAGGAAGACAAACGTCTTGGTACCTAACCCTAGACTGGATTACCTAACCCTCATTGTGGATTAATCCATTTGGTCTGATGAGAGCTCTCTTTTGAAGACCTGATTCAATCTCAGGGCTCCTGAGAAATTCATGATAATTGCTTGACTGTGTCTATGTAATTTATCTTCTAGTACAAAATGCTCATACAGCTGTATTCTTGCCATATGGACATATCAATTAGTTCTTGACACTGTCATGCTATGTTGCTAGCTGTCCCCAAACTCAGCAGCTAATAACACTGAGTATATCTTGCCCATACATTATGGGCAGCTGGGATTGAGAGTGGCTCTGCTCCACATATTTTATTCTTGTGTCCAGGATGAAGTAGGAATATTTGTCTAGAAGTTCTCCTAATGGTGGAGGTTGGAAGTTCCCAAAAGGGCAAGTAGAATTTCACAGTGACCCTTGAGATCCAGGCTTAGAAGTGGTGTATCGCACTTCCATGCTCATTCCATTGGCCAAGCAAGTCACATTTCATTGGCCAAGTCCCATGTCAAAGCATGGGAAAGTGCAGTTTCCATGAAGGTTGGGGAAAGGAAGAGGATGTTTATGGAATGATAAGCTAATCTCTACAGGGAGGAATAAATGAGAGCCATGTCATGTCTGTGTAATAGTTCTCAGTTGGAGCCTAGAGAAAGCATATTGTATTGATTACCAAAATTGTTACTCACTAAACTGTTTCTTGACTTGGTCACCAGCTATATTTATTCCTTGGAAGGAACTCTAATCATTAATTTTTGTTCGTCAGATGTTATTATGGTTTAGATCTAGAAATGTCCCCTGAAAAGCTCACATTTTGTAAGTATGATCTCCAGTGCAGCAATGCTCAGAGGCTTTTAGGCAATGATGAGAGCTATAAACTCATCTGTGGATTAATCCATTTGAATCAATCTGTTTGGTCAACTAATAATTTGATAGACTACTGAGTGGTAAACATAGGCAAGTAGGTCACTGGGGACAGGCCCTGGGGGACTTTATCTTGTCCCTGGTCCCTTCTTTCTTTACCTTTCTCTGCTATCTGGCTGCCAGTAACCAGAGCAGCTTTCCTTCACCACAACTTTCTACCAAGATGTTCTGCCTCATCTCAGGGCCAGAGTCAGCTGACCCTGGACTGGTCCTCTGAAACTGTGAGCCCCAAATAGACTTTTCCTCCTCTAGGTTGTTCTTGTCAGGCATTGTGGTCACAGTGACAGAAGTGTTCACCCCAAAACATCTCCTTTTCCTCCGGAGCATGTAGACAGATCCTTCTCAGCCTCTCTGGCAGCTCTCCAAGGCCATGTGACTGAGCTGGTGGACGGTGGGCTGAGGGGTCCCACAGCACCCAGCCTGACTGACACCAACCTTCCCACTCCTGTTCCCCTACACCCTTGCCCTCCCACCAGCTGGAAGTCCTCATGCAGGGCTACACTGAGGTCACCTGTTGAAGATGGCAGAAGTACCCATCAACCAGGAACCTGCCTGTTCCACCAGTAAACCAGCTTCTATCCCGTTAAGCCCTGGACCTGTGGGGTCATCGGGCAGAGCAGTTTCTCTACTAGTTCATCTGGTTTATCATATATTTTCTTCTCATAGTAAATCTTTTCCTCTCACATTTCTCAAAAGGCTCTGCTTGCACTCAGTGGAACATTTGAGGACCCAGCTATGTCCTTCTCATCCCTAGGGTTGAGCAGAGTGTCATTATTGAGCCATGCCACCTTAAATGAAGGGACTCTTATGTGCCAAGCATTTCATGCACATGGGTTATACCCTTTGAATGATGTCTCTCAGGTCCATATCACCGTTTAGGAAATCTGGGCTCAGAACAGGCAAGTAATGGACCTAGGTAGAACAGCCCAGCCCTGCCCAGCCCTCACACTTTAGGTCTGAGCAGTGGCTTGGGGGCCAGGCTGTGTGTCTTCACACGGCCTGTTTGGAGCCAGGCCTCAGAAAGCCAGCCTTCCGCCCAGCAAGCCGGACCTGCCCTTCCGCGCACCCACCCTGGGAGACTGGTGCCCAGGAGGCCCTCTCCTTCTTGCCCTGATGACAGGGGACTGACTGCCCTTGGCTCTGCTTTCCAGCTTGCTACCACTGGGCACCATGGGGAAAGCGCCACCAAGGCGACTGCGTAAGAGCCGTGGACTTTCCGGAACAGCAATGAATGCGCTCCAGGCCTCACACACTCTCACGCACAGTGAGGTGCTGGCTGCAGGCTCCGCCAGAGGGGCGTAGGCACTGCCTTGCTGGCATCAGACTTCCTCTTCTCCCTCTGGCTGAGGCAGAACTCCTGTCCCTGTCACTTAACCTTGGTGGCAGCTTCCAGGAGACAGCCGAAAGCAGCTCAGAGAACCAGTGAGGCCCTGGGAGGTCACTTGGGGTAAGTGGGTGGGGATCCTCAGTGGGTGCTGAGCCATGTCTCCAACGGCTGAGCCTGAGGTGCTGTGGGCTGACCTGGAGCTGGCCCAGTATTGTGGGCGATGTGAGCATCTGAGGTCAGATGTCAACGACCTTGCTTGCCATGTTGTCCCCTCGCCTCCTGGGTACGAGGCCCTAACTTCACTCCTGAGCTCTGTGTGACTCAGGTTCCTTGTAGTACAATGAGGCTTTTTAGAAATATGCGACTCCAGAGTGAGGGTCAACGTGAGAGGTAGAGAAAGCGTTTCTCAGAGCACCAGCTTCTATGGTGTCCATTCAGGTCATTATGTCCTGAGCAGGGCTTGCGTGGTCCAGGATAATTTTCAAGAAAATGTCCTGGCCCTAGAGGAAAATTATGAACCCCATGGGACAGCACTTTGGGACTTCTCATAGACTAGGCTTCAGAAGGGAGTGGCAGGAAAAAGCCTTTAAGCCACACCCCCATTTCACCCCATCCTGAGAGCCCTTCAGGAGCTGCAGGGTGAAGATGTGGCATTGGTGGTCTCTCCAGTGGACGGGCTGTTGGCTGGCCCCATGCCACCTCAGCCACCTGTATCCATCTGCAACCCACGGGTAGCTCCTCCTCTCTAGGATGGGGAAGGCGTGAGCCCATTGCTGCAGATGAGGAGGAGAGGGAGAGGGTGAGCCTGGGGGGAGCTGGGGAGACAGTCAGAGCCGCTGAGACCCCGAGAGGGTGGAAGGGTGTGGAGTGTGCAGTGGAAGGGAGCTTTGCAGTGATAAGAGCCTTCTCTGGACCCCTAGAAACCCCAGCTCTTATGTCCACCTAGGGCTACTTGTGCTTTTAAGTCTAGTTCAGGTGGGAAGTCCCACTTCTCCTCATGTTCTTAAGCATCTGAGGGGTTGTGTTGGTTTGATTTCCCAGAAGCAGACCCTTAGACTATTGAGGACTTATTTGGGAAATGATCCCGACAAGCTCCAGTAGAGGACTGGGGGAGGGAGATGTGTGTGGTACGCTGAAGAATGTCACCCTGAAAGATATTCTTGTCCCAGTGCCTGGGCCCTGTGACAGTTGAGGCTGTTGGAATGGGGAGAGGATCTGGATTTTCCAGGTGGGCCCTCAATGTACCATGTAGGTCCTTCTAAGAAAGAGGCCAAGGGAGACCAGAACAGAAGGGGAGAAGGCCTTGTGGCCTCAGAGGCACACATTGAAGGGATGCAGCCCCAGAACGAGGATTCTGTAGCCACCAAACTCTGGGGGTCCTGCCCTTGAGTATCAAAGGCAGTGCAGCCTGAGCAACACGACCTCCGGCTTCCGGCTCCCAGAGCTGTCGAGTAAATTCCTGATGCTTTGGATGATTTGTGCCAGCAGCCTCAGGAAAGTGACACCACAGGGAAGGGAGGAAGCCATGGCGGGTGGATGAACTTGCTACCTCTGGGAGCAACTGCGCCCAACCCACTGGGGATGCACTGGGCACCACACCTGCCCGTTGTCACCTGAGGCAAGGACACTGGAGCTCCTCTTTCCCAAAGCTTTTTTTTTTGGGAAAAAAAAAAGATGTCTCCTCTTGGAGCATCTCCTCACCAGTGCGGAGAAGGCTGGCAGGCAGAGCACCTGTTGTGGGTTTCTGCCATACGAAGCTGCCAGTGTGTTCTGGAAAGGGAGTGTTTGGGGGTTAGTGTCTGATCGGGGCTCCACAGTGGTGTTCACTATCCATGGGCACAGGGCAGGTCAGCTGGGTCACCCTTGTCTTTCTCCTGAGGTCTGGAGCCCACACAGCTGGCTACTCTCGCTCTCTCATCCTAGGGACCCCCGTCCCCCCAATAGCAGCCCTCGTCTGTCATGGCTGGTCCCTAAAAGCTGTCTGGGCTGGGGAAGGGGGAAGTTGGTGAAGCTCTACGGAGGATATTTTGGTCCCATGACAATTACAGTAAGAGGTACACAGACAGACGGACTTGGACAAAAGGCTGTAGAATTGAATCTCCTCCCTGATACTTAAGTTATAGAATGGAGCATCCCCTGGTTGTGCTGGTGGCCCACCTTCTCCCCCTTGCCAAACCTTTCCCATGGCATATGTCCCTGGACCTCAGGTGACACCCTGAGCACACCAGGAGTATTAGCCGTGTGTGCAGGGTGCTGCGCTGGTTACCTCCAGTTTTAGAAACAGGATTTTAGTTGTTCCTGGTGATGAGATGAGGAGGATGCTGATAGCTCACATTACCCACTACCCACTATTACCCATTACCCAGTATCACACATCACCCCTTATTGGTCAAACCCGTGTTACAGCAGAGGAAACAGAAGCTTATCAGCTTGCTCTTCAAAGAATGGTTCAGGGACCACAGCTTCAGCAAGACTGGGAGCTGGTTAGAAATGCAGAATCTCAGATCTGCACCCACCTGCTTTTCACCCCAGCCCTCAGGAAGTTCATTAGATGTCGAGAAGCCGTGACATCATCATCTCAAACCAGGGCCAGGCCTCCCCCAAGGCTCTGTTGACCTGGTCTCTTCTTGCAGGCTTGAGGGAGGGAGTGGGATGGCCAGAAATGGACCTCCTGTGTCTTTAGGCGGCCTTTCCTGGGGGTGCCCCAGGGACTGACGATTCCAACATCATCACTCTTTCTGCTGCCTCTGCTTACAGGTGATAGAAGAGGCCTCTCTCACTGTGGCCCGGTTCAGTAGCCCTCGCATTGTGCACTGAGATGTGGGGAGTTGCTACAGTGCAGCAGGGGAGTGGGCAGGGTTAAAGCCACTCGGACTTTACTGGGGGACCAAGACTTTGGGGGCATTTTCGTGAGTTACTACCTCTGGTCCTTTGCCTGCTGCCCCAGGCCTCTGGGGTGAGGAGCATTGCTCACTCTGTTCACACTGGGGTACCCTTTTTACCCCTCCAGGTCCCTGGGTCTGATCGTTACTGTCAATCTGCTTCTTAAACCAACCAAGGCTCCAAATAATCCCATGTCTTTCCCGTAAGCTCTTTTGAATTCTCTTGCTCGTGTAGCATCTTGGAGAAGGGCTGTGTTGTCATGCCAAAGCCAGCTTCTCCCATGAGCCTTTGTTACACAAATAAAATAGATGTTTGCCTTTGTTCCTCATGCTCCACTTCCTTGCCCTCCCAGCTCGGGCTCTTCACAGAGTTTATAATAAATGGAAAAGAAGGCGGCTGAGGCTGCAAAGGGCGCCTGTGCATTCTTCTTCTGCTACCTCGGGCCCATCCCTTGTGCCTGTGTTTTCGATAATGAATGTCACAGGGGGCCAGGGAGATGAATGGGGACTGATAAGTGCAAGCCATTATTGTGCTCAGCTCTTGGGAGCAGGGAGGAGTGCCAATGCCCAAGCTCCCGCGACAGACAGGAGCAGGAGAAAGCACTTTCTCTGCTGTCCCCTTGCCCTCCATCTCAGCCACAGAAGGTTCTATGTGCTGGGCTGAGGAGGAGTAGGGGACTCTGAATCCCAAGATGTGGGGCTGTGGTTCTTGCTTTGCCACCAATGCACTGTGGAGCCATGGTCAGGGGACCAAAGCTTTTGTGCTGGCCCACTCAGGGTATTGAAAAGGGAGGAGACGGAAGCGAGGCAGGTCCCATGGGCCAGGTGAGAGGCCATGGTTGGGGCACTCCTGGGTGGGAGGGAAACTGGAACAGGCAGCAGAGAGGACATTTTTTTGTGTGTTAAGTGTGGATTTCACCTCTACGCCCTGAACCCACTCTGGGGAGTCCAAGTCCCTCTTGCTATGATGAAAGGTTCATGTCCAAGGTTCCACTGTGTCCAGTGTCTATCCCCAGAACTATCGCCTTCTGGGGTACACACCTGCATTCACTGGTGCTGGCTCCGGGAGCCTGGCCATTTTCTCTTTTCAGTTATGTTGTACTCTGGAATTTTGGAGCTTAGGGTAAATGGACACATCTGCGTCTTTTCTTTTCATAAACTGGTGCCAATCTGGTTCTCACCGATTCTCTACTTTTTATTTTTTTAAGTTAAGGGAAGAACTTTACTATAATAAATAATGGCATTCTAAAGAATTTAAAGTCTGCACCTTGAAGGTCAGGTGGGAAAATCCTGTGGGTTTTTGGGAACATGAAGTGGGATTGGTCACGTGGTGACCAGAACTAGTAAGGAGTGAGCAGGGCCAAATGGCGAGAAGCCCGCCAGATGTCCTCGATGTCCTCAGTGACCCTGGCCTCCATGCCCTGGGGTAATCCCTTCTCAAAATGATTCTGAAGTCTACAGTTTGTCGACCTCTGAGGCTAGGACTTAAAAGGCATGGCAGCCTGTCCTGCTTCTTGGATCTCCTGCTCCACAGGGTGCCAGGGACCTTGACAGACACCCAAGCACCCCTGTGGAGAGAAGCCTCAGGTCTTTGGGTGGCTGTGGACCTGGTCAGGCTCTTGGCCAGCCCCAGTAGAGACCACCAAACCATAACTGCCTAGCTAAGCTGCTCCTGAATTCCTGACCCACAGAGACCCTGAGAGATAAGAAAGGCTTATTCTTGTTTTAAGCTGCTAAGTTTGGGCAAGAGCAGCTGATACGGTGAGGACGAAGTCACATGCCAGGGAGAGCTGAAGGTCAGACCTTGAGGAGCCAACATTGGCTCTTAATCTATGGAATAAAAATTTCTGCAGAGCAAAGATTAGTTTTTTGTTCTGTTTTGAAAGCAAACATCATAGTTTATGAGAACCTCCTTGCATGAGGGAAGGAGAGTGCTCACACTCAGGGACCTGCTGCTGCTCTCCAGCTCTTAACTCATTAAGTCATGGGCTTTAAAAGAACCCGGAATATGACCCAAGGCCCTGAGGCAGCTGGAGGACTGGGAAGATGAAGCCTCAGGATCCCAGCAGGGGAGAGGACTGTGACATTGGTCTGAAATCAGCACACTTCAGAAGGTTTTTGGAAAAGCATGGAAAAACGTAACTTTGAAAGAAGTCACAGAATCTGTCTTGTAAAGCATCAGGGTCCCTTAGAGAGTGGTGGCGTTTGTCTGGGGAGTGCAGCGTTGGAGATCTATGAAGGCTCAGACTGTGGTTCAGTGGAGTCAGGCCACTCTGACACCCAGTGCATTGAGATTCGTAAGTTTTGTAAGATGTGAGATGAAGCTCAGTGGACTATGGATTAACATCAGCACGAGGGCAGAAACCAAAGCCCGGCCACCAGGATCAGGAGCTGGGGACCAGGACCAGGCCCAGGGCCAAGCAAGAGGAACTGACAGTTGCTACGAAGGCGGCTGCACGTATTTTTAGAGGGACTGCTAAGCCCCTCTAAGAATGTGACTGCTAAGCCGCTGTGACTGGGTTAAGCAGTTCTCCCTCAGTCTGTGTTCTCAGGCCTTCTGCTCAGAAATTTGGGTGATAGGGGGGCTCTAGTAGTGCTTGTCTACCACTGGGGTATATAAGATAATCTGTCACCTCACCAGCAGAAGGCTCCAGATGTCAGGCAAGGAAGGACCCTGACGCTTGCCAGGAAGGCCCCACACCACACCGTGTGGGATTCCCACTCTCCCTGGGAGCAGGCAGTCCCTCCCCCAGTGTGCGCCTTGTCATCCAGATGGCATGTGAAGACAGGATGGTGTGCCTATCAAAGCTGATGACACTTAAAATTACTGTTATTTTCAAGATATTAAGTCTTGTTACCTTTCCAATAAACTGGGCCTCCCAATAGTATTTTTTATTCTGATTGAAAATAAAATGCAACCAATTGAAGAGATAAATAGCATAAGAGGATTTTTTAAAAGGCAGCGATGCCTTCATCTGGGCACTTGGAAATATGAATCAGTTTTACCACTCTCATGGGCAGATCAAATGACCGTAGGAGTCGGGCCTGATAGAGACCAGTTTGGTTGCAAGAGTCAAAATCCCACAGAAAACCAACAAACCAAAGTAAAGCAAAAAACAAAACTCAAAACCAAAAACACCAGAAGAAAGAACGAGAAATGAATTGGCTGGTTGCATGGCCTGTGACTTAGCCCCCGTCTGTCTTCTGCACTATGTGTTTCTGGGTCAGATTCTCAGAAGAGAGAATGGGCAGAACAAGAGCAGGCCAGTCTCCTTCAGGGCAGGCAGTGCTGAGCCTGGGTGTACCATGGTGTCTGGTAAGCCTCCACTGTGGTGGGGGTCAGCTAGTTTACAGCCCTGTACATGGGGGTGGCTATAAGAATCTAAGGCTGTAATGTCACACTTAGCAAAGAAAATCAAAGAAAGAAAATAGAAATGAATTACAAATATGCAATAATTGGGACACACTTAATACTAAAAAGTGATTTGTCTGAGATCTCCATTTCACCTGGTAACTGGACTCACGGCTTATCCTTCTCCATTGGCATCATCAGGGAGAAAGATTTGGAAAAATTTAAACTGAGACTCAAACTAAATTTTCTGTGCTTAGGGGCTGCTGTGTTTCTATCCTGCTTGGTTTCTGAGATCTGTTTTCATTTCGAGAAGGTAGGAACCCTGGCTCTGAAGTCTCAATCTGCCACTTAGGGATGGGGCATGCTGGGAAGGCCAGCTGGCTCTGAGGTCCCCTGTTGTCTTGTCTGGATACCAGGCCTGGCCACATCTATTTCATAAGGTTGTCACAGGTCCATTCCTATTGTTGTAGGTGGCAGATTGTCTTCTTTTTAAAGGCTAAATAATATTATNNTATATATATATATATATATATATATATATGCCACATTTTCTTATCCTTTTCTCTGCTGGTGAGCCCTACATGTCTCCCTATCGTGGCTATTGTGAATATGCTGTGTTGAACTTAATAGTGCAGCAGCTCTTTGAGATATTGAATTCAATTCCTTTGGATAAATATCCAGAAGCGCTAAGTGAAATAAGCCAGATACAAAAAGACAAATACTGTCTCATCTCCCTTATATGTGGAATCTACAATAAACAAACTCATAAAGGCAGAAAACAGGTGGTTACCAGGTGGATACCAGGCACTGGAGAAGGGGGCATGGGGAGATGTTGGCGAAAGAATGGGATGACCATTGCCGGTACTGGGGTGTGCACTTGGTGTTTGGTAAGTGGGGGGGTTTGGAGTGTTCCTACCGCACACAGACACACACACAAGATAACTATGTGAGATGATGGATATGTTAATTATCGTGATTGTGATGATTATTTCACAATGTGTGTGTATAAAATCATCTAATTGTATACCTTCAACATATACAATTAAACATTTTTTTAAAGAAATAACTGCTGTGGGGAATCAGTGCATGCAGGTGGGAATACCCAGCAGGATGCCAGTCATGTAAGCTGGTGCTTGGCTCTGTGGCCCGTCCCTGGTCTTCTTCATCATATGAGCAGAAACACAAGTGTCTATCATTGCTCATGGGACCATGTGCTCTCCGTGCATGATCTCATCTGATTCTGGCAGCAACTAAGCAGGGGAACTACTGTTTTCACCTCCAGTTGAGCCATGTGCAACTTGGGTTGGCCTGAGGGCAGTGCAGGGGACAGAGCTCCCAAACTGGGATGCGAATCCAGGACAGGGTTGCAGTGTGCACCATGTCAATGTCATACCAGTGATTTTTATTCTGCAGTGCTATGGGTTGGACCCAGATGCTCGTGTGTGCTGACAAGCACGCTACCACTGAGCCACACCCCTGAGCCTCCCATGCTCTTCTCTGTGCTTGGAAAGCATAAGGCCCAATGTGTGGCACCAGGTACATTTTGCAGCCCCGGATCCACCCTCTGTCCAGGTGTCTGCAACCGCTAGCATCCCAACACTCACTAAGTCTCCTGCTCTTCCTGGCTCTCTCCTGTACCCTGAGGATGCAGCAATGAGTTCCAGTCTAAGTTAGAAAACAACCACCAGCCAAGGAAACAGACAGAGGCAAGACGTTGCATGGAACATAGTATGTGGTACAAAAGGAACCGGCAGAAGAATGAAAGATGTGACCGAGGGTTAGAGTGGAAGGGAGATATTCTAAATAAAGGTGTTCATGGAGGGCTTCTCTGACGAGAAGACCAAAGAACAGAGACCAAAAACAACTTGGTGCAGTTGCAGGTAGAGGGCTGGCAGTCAAGGACAAGCCAGCAGTGACGGGGCTCAGCACAGAGGCCCGTGTGAGGCCCAGTGTGCAGGGAGAGAGGTGGGAGATGAGGTCAGAGCACAGCAAGGAGCCAGGGGCTTATCGCTCAGTAATGGAAGATGTGCATTTGCCAGGGGCTGTTCTGTTTGTGACCCACGGTGCCGACCACAGATTCAAGAGAAAGGCCCCCCGTCTCCAAGGAGCGGAAGTCTGCGTCAGGAAACCAATCATGCCACTTATCGCCCCAGTTTGAAAAGTAATTGCAGACACATGTGTAAAGGGCAGGGCAATCTTTTCTGCCAATTATGTGCCCTGTTATTAGGCGATTAGGAGCTGGTAAAGGCACAGCAAGAAGGATCAGCCGCTCCTCCTCTCTGTCCACCTCTGCATTTCTGTTTCTCCCAAGGGCACACTATTTCCCCGCAGTGGCCCGGCCAAGTTTGAACAGGTGATTCCTCAAATGGTAACCCCCAGACCCACTGTCCTTGTCTGCAGGAGGAAAGGGGCCACAAGAGACCTTTACAAAACTGCAGGTGAGGAACAGGCCGTGATGCAGCAAGCTCATTTCCAGAAGGCTCTTCAGCCCTGGGCGTTTCCAAAGCCGGGCCTCAAGCAGACCATGCTGGTCCTGGGTGCACGTGCAGCACAGGCCGCCCTCGGCTTTTTATTTGGCTTCTCATGGCACATGTCTTTCCACATCTGTGGGCCTGTTGCTCACTAATCCATCTACCCCTTCATTCTTTAAGCCAGCAGTTAACTGAGCAGCTATGCTCTTCTAGCACAGAGCTACTATTTTAAATTAACAGAGGAGTCTAGTGGTTAAGAACCCTGGGGTTAAACAGACCTGAATTCAAATCCACCTCCTCTCCTGGAGTTGTTCTTGCACTTGCTTGTTACGTCTGAGACGTGGGGGTGGTGGCAAGACGGGGCTCTCTGTCCCTCTAATTCCCTTCACTCATCCTCAGCCCTGGCAGAGAGGAGACCTGTGGCCTCTCACCCCAGGCCATGGCAGCATGGCAGGAGTGGACAACGGCAAGAGGACTTTGGTTGGCTTGTAGGAGAAAATTCAAGAGCAAGGCAGCTCTGCAGGATACACAGGCCCCACGTGAAGCTGTAAGTCTGGGATGAAGAAGGAAGGGGCTCAGAGGAAGAACGGGGCAGAAACCAGAGAAGTCTTCCAGATGGCACCGAGGAGAGCCTGGGCCTGGGGTGAGCGGCTCTGCCCAGGCTGCTGTGATGGCCGAGAGGAGACCCCAGGAGCCAGACTGCTTGGGTCAGATCTGGTCTGCCGGATAGCCATGACCTTGGGCACGGGGGGCGAGGCCTGCACCTCTGCTGCTCCTGGGCTGACAGTAGGACTTAACTGGTAGGATGGCTGGAGGGGTCTGGTCAGTTGATAAAGGCAAACTGCTCAGGCTGGGGCCAGCACCGTCCTCCCAGTACCGCAGCAGCAGGCTTGGCACCCCATTCCCCCAGGGAGCCTCCTCCCTGTCCACACTTCCCCAGCACTCGCCACCCTTTCATCTTAACTCATATTTTCATGTTGTTTATTGCCCCCCCCCCACTAGAATGCAAGTTTTCTTTGCAGTCTGGGGGTCTCTTCTGTCCACTGTTGTACTCCCAGCTCAACCTCCTGCTAACCGTGCTTGGCTCACCTGGGTACAGTCGGTGCTTCTTAAGGACTGATCAGATGAACGAATGAATGAAAGAACAAGTGAATTATCAGCTTGTGGGCTTCGTTCTTGACCAGCTCTTTGTGACCATGGGCTGCCTGCCCAGGCTTCCTGATGTGGGCACATGACACTGTGCTATGACAATGTTAATAGCAATACCTACTTTCTGAGGACCATGGGAAACAAGGTGTGCAAAGTGCCCCGCCCCAACCTGGCACATAGTAGGTGCCCAATTCTGTTGCCTGTGGGTGAAGTCATGGCTCCTGCATGACACCCTGTGCTTAGGCATTCGATCATGCAGAGGTACCTGCCTGACTGTGACGGAGACAGGGGTCCCACAGGACGACTGTTTCAGCCAGCTTTTTCACTGCTGTGATCTAAAGACCTGATGAGAACAATTAGAAGGGGAAAAGTCTGTTTTGGGGTTCATGGTTTCAGAGGTCTCAGTCCATAGATGGCCAGCTCCATTGCTCTGGGCCCAAGGTGAAGGCAGAGCATCTTGGTGGAAGGGTGTGGGGAAGGAGAGCAGCTGGGGACATGGCAACCAGGAAGCAGAGAAACTCTCCGTACCACTGACACAGTTAAACCCCGAGGGAATGCCCCCAGTGACCCGCCTCCACCAGCCACACTTTACCTGCCAATTGTCGCCACCCGGTTATCCCTATCAGTGGATTAATGCACTGATCAGGTTAAGCCTCTCACAACCCAATCGTTCCATCCCTAAACTTTCTGGCAAAATCTCACACATGAGCTTTTGGGGGACACCTCATATCCTAAACCATAACAACTACACTCTGGATCTTTGAGTCTCTCCCTTTCAAGGGGAGCAAAGCCATGTGTATAGGCCTAGGCCCATAGACCTTTGGTAGTGGCTCCCTGGCATCTGCTAGAATTGTATAGGCTGCCACTATTTAAATGCACCCCACCTGGGATTTGATTCAGTGGAATTGACTGAGAGAGAAATAGTTAGATGCTGCAGTCTGGCTGGGCACAAATCATGAGCCACTGAAGCAGGAACAAACTTTATTTCTGAACTCCACCAGCACACTCCACACACGCTCCCCAGGAACTCTCCCGAACGCCACACAGCTCCTCCAGGAACCACCAACCGGAAATCCCTCCTCCAGCACTTCCCCAACCAATGGGAACTCTCCGGGAACCCCCGGAGAACTCCAAAGTAGCAGGCTGAGGCGGACAGCAGGGGTCTAATATACACAGCTTAACATAACCATTATCATCTCAATGGCTTGCTGGCGTCACTTCTCAACCACTCCCTTCTGGCAAAAATGCCATGCTTCATTTGGACTCGGCTATGGCTCTCAGCAGTTAGAGACTTTAGCTCAGTTTACAATGAACTGTGTAGGTGCCCAGTTCTGCCACGAGGGCTGATTCTAAATCCTCAGTGGTCACTTTCTTCTAGTTACTTCTAAGTACTGACTCCTCTTCAGTCACTGGGGCACATGGACCTCGAGTTCTGGCTGATTCTGGAAGGAAGCTGAGAATAGCTGCCCCCACCCACTCAGAACACAGGTGAGTGTGTGCTTCACATGAAAAGCAATCTGTGGTACAGAACCAACAAGGGGCATCGGCCTTTCTAATCCCTTAGGTGAGGGGCATGGTGTCTGACTTTAATGGTGAGGGGCAGCAGGCGAGATGTTGGAGAGCTCGTGGGCTGCAGCCTAGGGTCTGGGGAAAGCCCCTTCCATCAGCCACATGCCTCAGTTCACTCATTAAAGGAAGGAGGGTGAACTGGCCTTCTGAGATTGTCACAAGTATTAAATACTCTGACATGTCAAAAGTGCCTGGAATAGCGGCTGGCCCACTGTCAATGACCATTGCTTATTAATTATAAGAAATAATCAAATAATGTTAAAATAAAATACAGCAATATTTTAAATAAAAATGATAAAACAGTGCATTTGAAGCAAAATAATTAACTGTTAATTAATTCTCAGTTACCATAAGTTATTATTTCTGCAGCTCTTCCCACCATGTGGCCCAGGACTTGGCCGATGGCCAGTGCTGACAGTGATGTGTTAAGCAGCTGGCCCAAGTCTGGCTCCAGTGAGTGGCACAGCGACATCTAACCCTGGGCTGTCTCACCCCAAAGGCTACGCTTACCACTAGGAAGGTGCCCAGGGCTGCCTAAATAAGGAGCCAGAGCTGTTCTCCCTGACATCACCCAGAGGCCCTGGGGGCAGCCCAGCACACAGGCACTCTGAGTCCAGCTCTGTGCGATAAGACTGGCCTCAGGGCAGACTTCCTGTCACTGGTCACCAGTGGAAGGGGATGATTATATTCCACATGAAGCTGGTTAGGATGCAATGAGAAAAACATGATTGTAAAGCTCTTGGAAAAGTGCCTCACACTTAATAAATGTCACAGCTCTCATGACTGTTTTTCATGCACGCAGTTATCAATGCACAGCTGTTATTTTTAAGTCCCATGTGTAGTTGGAACCGGGCTCATTGACGATGTAGATGAGAATCCGACTTGGCCCCTCACTTCAGGCGGCTCTGAGGGACTCCAGTAAAGGAATAACAGCCTGCGCTGAGCACATTGACCCGACCTGCCAGGGAGGGCCAGGGACAACTTCCTAGAGGAGGCGCCAGAGGAGATGGTTCTTAATGATGACCTGTGATTCACCAAGGGTACAGAGCCCAGGAGAAAGTGATGGGGGAATCTCAAGAAGGCAGCATGTGCAAAGGTCCTGAGGCAAATGTAGCCTTATAGGTGGTAGAGGAAATGGGGGAGATAGAAAAGAATATCTGTTTAGGACCCTTTTGCACAGTGTTAAATGGAAGCAAAGGGTTTGGTCTTTGACTAAAGGGTGATGAGGAACCTTATATCTTTGTGGTCAAAGGTCAGAACAAAGCTGCTATTTTTCATTGCTGAGTAAATTAATGCATGGACGGTATGAGATACTCTATATTTATTGTTTGAATTAAAAATTATCCTGGCAACAATATGGAAGCCAGACTGGAGATTTGGGGAAGATTGGCAAACTACAAGCCAATTGCATGGCTTGATTCCAGGAAGTAATTCTTTTTTATTATACCTTGCTTCTTGTTACTAAAATAATGGCTGAATGAACAAACGAATGAATAGATAGTTATCCCATTCCACTTTCTTTGTTAAGAGGGACAGTTTATGGGCCTGTGAGGCATTTTTTCTGAGAGCAATAAAATAGGTGAATCCAGGAATAAATAACCACTTAAACCCCCAAAGAATAATAACCAGCCAGGAGCACCTTGTGGGACTCTGCTGTGACCATCTCCTCACCCACTGGGCTGCACAACAAGCCCCAGAATTCTTTGTCTTCAGTCCTGACCCTCTGTGGTCCTCAGAGCTTCCTGGGGACAAACAGCTAATCGACAGATTCATTATGTGAATAAGAACCTGGCGCTTTGAAAAGGCTATGGATGAATCCTTGACCTGCAAGGAAGACGCAACTCAGGGATCTTCTTTCAGCAGTTTATTCAGGCCCTTGATAGTTCTTCTTCTCCCTCCCGGATGCCCCTCCCAGCCTTAATAAAGCATCTCAAGCCCCAATGCAAAGCTGCCACGTGGAGCTTTCTCATAGGGTGATGAAAAGTCATGCGCCAACTCTCCCAAATTAGGAGTTGTTTGTCACAGACCACAGCGGAGCCAGCGCCATCTTGTAATGGCGACCATAGTCTGCAGAACCGGCAGAAGCGGCTCACCACACCTGCTCACCTCAGCCTCTCTGATGCACCTTGGGAAAGGGGGGTCCTCGGGTTCTCCCAGGACCTGTCCCCAGCCCACTCAAGTGTGGTCTCAGCAAGGAGAGCTGTGTGCAGCCCCTGGCGTACCCCGGCCCTGCCCCTTGTTCCTGGTATAAGCTTTTCAAGCGTGCTCCTTCTTCCTCACCAGGTTCCTGCCGGGTGCTTTCTGGACAGTGGCTGGCGGTCGTCAGCTGTTGGACCACTTGGTGTTCCTGATGAGATCCGTGCAGTTACAGGGCCACCAGCCTGACTCCTCTTGGCCATTAGATTGTCTGCTCATTTCTTCTTAAAATAGAGGTCACTGAATCTTCATCATGAGCCAGGCAGGTTCTAGGTTCAATAAACAGGTGGTCTGTCGCTCTCGTGGAATCCAGATTCTCGCAGAGGAAGCAAACTTAAAAGAAGCCCACAGCAGATGAGATCGTGGCAGATGATAGGAGGTACCTATCAGGAGGGACAGGCAAGAAAGAGCTCTTGGAGAAGGGCTGACTGGTGAGGGATGGCTCCTCCTCTGAGAGGAGATGTCTGGGGGGAGGAGAATGATCCAGAAGTGGGGGAAAGAGCAGCCCAGAGAAAGAGACTAGAGTATGCCGAGGACCCAGGGAGGGGAGAGCAGAGGGCAGTGAGCCGGGGGGAAAGGAAGTGGAGGGATTTGGGGAAGGAGCCCGGAGGGCCTCGTGGGCAGCGGGCAACCTGCTGTCTCCCATCTTGTGTTGAGGGGGAATTTTATGAGTGGAAACAGACTCACTTCTGAGGTTTGTACAGTAGAAACAGGCCCAGAAGATTAACATCGCCGTGTGGAGTGTCGGGAGGAACAGGAATACACAGCTGATCACACCTGGAGAAGCCCTGCTGTAGGAGAGACACGCTGAGACCCACACAGAGGTGACCAGTGGGACAGCATGCCCAGCTTCAGTAAATATCAGGGTGGACAGCAGCTTGCAGGCTAAGGAGGACCCCCAGGCACCCCATTCTTCACGCGGCACCCTTCTCTTGGCTACTGCACATCTGCTCAGTGCCTGGAATGCACGGGTAATGAGCGTCCAAGGGAGAGAGATGGACACTATCTTTGACCTAATGGAAATTGCACACAAGCCATTTCAAACTGATGGAAGCTCAGATTAAGAAACAAAAGTCTTGGATTTGCCTTTTCTGTCTCTCATTTGGTTGAATTCTGGCAGCTGTCACACATTCAGGATCATTAAAATGTAGTTTTGTGTACTTAACCTGCTTCCACAGATTAACTTTCACCAGCTCATTACGATGGCCCTGACCTTGGTCTATTCATAAAGACCACAAAAACCATTAACTGGATAGGTTTCTTTCTATAGGGGCAGGACAGTTTTTCTACTGGAGGCATTAGCTGATTTGGATTATATTGTAAACAAATGTATCCACTATAAATATTCACAGATCTGCAGGGCATTGTAAATAAGTGTTCTTGAGTAATTGCTAAGTGATAGTCTTACAATCACACTGGCATAAGAAATGAGAGAGAGAGAGAGAGAAAGAGAGAGAGAGAGAGAGAGAGAGAGAGAGAGAGAGAGAGAGAGAGAGAGAGATTCAGCAGCTTTGCAGTCAACGTTTAGAAAGGAATCTGGGGTTTTGCAAGGAGACAGCCAGCTTTGAGTAGGTGGGTAAAAGAACAGGACATTTGGTGAGTTGAGAAACTATTAGGAACTTGGATTTGTGATTATTAAGAGCATCAAGTGTTGGTCATGCCCATGTAAGTGTCTGTGCTGGATTTAAGCGTTCAGCTTTTAGCCCATTCCCTGAGCCGAGCATTTCCTGCAAGGGCTTTGTTTGTGTATCTGTCATCTCTTTCTGGATAACAAAACACCACCATAACCCGTGTGTCTTATGGCAATGAGCATTTTTTCCTGTGGGTCTGTCTGGTCTGATGGGGGGCTTGCTGATATGATCTCTCTGCTTCTCACTTCTCATCTGGGCTGGGCTGGCTCTGCTGACGTGTTTCTCAGCTGCTGGGGCCAGCTGGACAGCCAGGGTGCACTCTCTTCATTCAGATGGCTGAGATGTAAGGGAGCAGACAATCACTCCTGAGACCTCTTCACTGTGTGCTGTGGCCTCCACCTCCTTTTGTCCTCTGGCCCAGGCCATGGGGACAAGCCTAATGTCAGAGGTGAGGAAATTCATGCCATCTTTGGTAAGGAAGGATTGGGTGCAGGGAAGAGTGAAGAATTTGCACTCGGAGCTGAATGCCACATCTGCTCTCATTCACCTGCTCCTGCAGGAGCAGGGAGATGGAAGGGCCACAGTCCGACCCTGTGGACAATGAGAAATCTGCAGAACAGAGCTCTTGCTCTTGATTATGGTCTGAGTTGTCCAGAAATCCTGTCTTCCTCAGTCTGACCCTCAGCTGAATCCATCCTCCAACATAACCAGAGAGGTCACCCTAAAACTTCAAGGAGGCACTGGTGTCTGGTTAAGCAGTCTGAATGATTTCTCCCCTTGCCGGTTGACCTCCTGAGGTTGACATTCAGTCTGGACCCCTCATCAACCCAGGCTGGTCAGCTGCTGCCCCCCTGGTCACCCGTCACTTCCCCAGATGCTCCTTCCTCCCTGTTTTCCCTTTGTTCTAGTTTGGTGTCTCCCACTTGAGAACCACGGACAGGCTGGAGGTCAGGGCCTGGGGGCCGTGGCGTCATTGTAAGAGATCTTACCTGAAATCCCAGGAGGCATTGCCCGTCAGATGCATAAATAATCTCTCTCTCTCTCTCTCTCTCTCTCTCTCTCTCTCTCACACACACACACACACACACACACACAAACACACACAACTGCCATCTTGCAATTTTACCTAGATGGGATTGTGAAGGATAAGGTTCAAATTCAAAAAACAGGCAGTGTTGGATGTGAGCACTCTTTGGCTATTATTTGGTTTCTTGTCATCGGATACAGAAAGTACAGCTTCTGTCGTGTAAAGACCCAGGAGTTTTTGACACATAACTGAAAACAGCCACTTGGACCTGCCTCTTCTTCAACACAACCTGCTCGCCGCGGCTCCGGCTGTCTCGGGTCTCTCCCAGCACCCCCTTGGCAGCTCGTCACAGGGTTGTGTGCCTCTGCACTGGGTTTTCTCAAGCGCATACACCTGCCTTCCCATTCCTCTCCTGTTGCTTGGCTGGGTGGCTGCTCCGTGCTAGGCGGTTTAGGAACATTTCTAAGTGAATGGCTGAGTGACTGTAAGTCGAGGAGTTGTCCCTGGAATAGTGCTCTCAAGGTGTGCTGTCCGAGGACTTGCACAACACAGGATGTCACCCTCTGCCAGAGTTTCTGAAACAGTTGGTCTGGGGGACACAGAATTTGCCCTTCTGCCCGTGCCCAGCTAGTGCTGATGCTGCCAATCTAGGGACCCCAATCCAAATGCCTCAACTCTGCTGAACTTATGCTGGGAGGATTCTCCTTGTAAAAATAACCCCAGATACTAATTTTGGGTAAGGGAGACACCTAGAGGGGGGTTTTAACTGCATCTCATTCACAGGATAAAATTGGCTCCTGAAAGTCGAATTTCGCTGCTGAGGAGGAAACTAAAGCCCCAATGGCTCCGCTGAGCAGAGGGGCCTGGAGCTCAGCAGGGCGTGCCCATTGCTCCTGCAGGAGTCCGGCTACACTCCGCTTGTTCATGGGGTCCACTCCATGGCAGAACCGAAAGAGACAAAGCAGTGCTTTCTGTCCTGTCTCTTGGCTAGCAGGCTGTCCCTCCACTGGGGAGTCAGAAAGGAGTCACACCCCAAGGGTCCTCCACAGAGCATCTCTAAGTGCCTAGTGCTCACGATGGCCTCTGTAGAGTGACCTCACTGTGTTCAGTTCTGGGTTGAGGCCAACCTGGCGAGTCCTCGGTTGTGGTAAGGTAGTGGTGCTGGCCAGCCAGCATCACAGGTTTTCAACCTGGAAGCCATGTCTCTCCTCTCAGGCGAGCCAGCTAGCACCTGCCATGCTGCAGACCCTGTTCTAGAAGCTGAGCACTTAGCAGCAAAGATGTGCTCACCTTCCAGAGGAAGAGGCAGGCAGCCAGTCAGCCTGTGCGGCTCCCCATCAGCAGTTGCTGCACAGCAAGCAGCTCTAAGACAGACGATGATTTTTAGCTCGCATACCTGTGGAGCAGTGGCTCTGGTGACCATCTGCTGGGCTCAAGCATCTTGGGTCCCTGGGGGAGCTTGTCAGTCTTCTGGACTCGCCCACATGCCTGCTCCCAAGAGTGGTGCAGGTCCCAGTGAGAGCAAGCAGAAGCACACAGGGTCTCTTGGGATTTGGGCTAATAATATCACCAGTGCCTCCGACCCATGGCACAGCCAAGGCCAAGGGCTGAAGGGCGTAGATGAACTTGAGAGAAGCATCGAGACAATAGGACAAGAAATGTATCGTGTGAGGTCAGGTAACATGGAGGGCAGTGGAGAAGCTTGAGGCAGGGGCCCAGTTCAGAGTGGGCAGAGATGCTGGGTTTGGTCAGCATTGTGGGGGCAGGGACACCCAGAGGATTGTCTCGTGTCTTGTGAGAGTCGTGTTGTGAGCATGAGGAATGACCTTCTCCGCATGGCCTGGACTCTTGTGCTGAGTGTGTCCCTGTTCCAGAGGCCTCTGGGATACCTGGCAGCTGTCCTGACTCACAGGGTGGCTCATCTGATTGCCACTGTTCTATATAAATGCCTGGTCACAGGAGCACCTGCAAAAGGGTGTCAAGATCTAAAGACTTTATCTTTGTGCCAGGTGCCCCCAGCTCATACACACCAACATGTGCTTGTACACACACACACACACACACACACACACACACACTCGGAATGTCCTCATCCACATCTGCCAGAGATAAGAAACAGTCCCAGCCCCTGGCGCCCACAGGAGGCAGCGGCTGGCACTGGGTCATCCATCAACTCCAAAGCCAGACAGACACGCCTGAAAAGGGGTGTGAGCCTCGAGTGTGTCTAAAGGCATAGGCCACAGGGGGCCCGCGGCTCTGGCAGCAGATGGGCTGAGGGGCTGGTGTGGCAGGAGGCAGAGCGTGGACAGGAAGAGAGGGTGTCAGCCTAAAGGTTTGCCACTGTGCTCAGTCCATCAGCCGAGAGGCCCCATCAGGAGCTGAGGGACAACAACGCAAAACATGTAGACAAAAGTGGGGTTCCTCTGCAGCAGCCTTTGATCATTGGAATGAAATGATTTTTCTCCATCTTTTCAAAATCTGACCTTATGTCCTTTGGCAAGATGTGTGTTTGGGGGCGGGGACACTGATTCTGACAACAGCACTTGAGTTATGTTATTGTTTCCGTTTTATTGATGAAAAAACAAGGCTTCGGGAATAAAAGCAACATGCTCAATGTAAGCAGGGCCCAGAGGTCCCTGTCTGGGTCACATCTTACTAACAAGCCTCTTTCCGCCTTCAGGTTTGCAGAGGCCAGCTCCAAGGCCTGAATAGACCCTGCATGTCAACCCCTCCCAGTTCTGAAAAGCCACTCTGTGGAGCCTGAGGCCAGGAAGGGACGGGGCCTGGCCTCTGGGCAGCACACCCATCTGGGAATGGGTGTGCCCCAGCTTGGCTGCAGCCTCTCTCCCTGCCAGTGAGCAGCCCAGGACCTTGGAGGATGCCTGGGCAGGTCCTGGCAGGGGCCAGTGCCAGCAGGGTGTCTGCAGCAAACCTGCATCCACCTGTAGGACACACTAGGCCCACAGACCTCTGTGGCTTGGGAATCACCACTCCAGTTACCTGTTGCTGGTTTGATGTCCCAGTTTCAGTCCTGGGTAATGGATTTGTGGTCACGTCAGAGGACTGCCCTCGGCCAAATGAAGTGGCCTCAACAAAGATCACCCCCATCCAGCAGCTGGCCCAGGCGCAAAAGACATGGCCCTAGGCCCCAAATGTCAGGTGAGCTCCTGGGGAGGCTGAGCCTCTGCTGCCAATGCAGCAGCCCCCTTCCCGCCCCCCGCCAGTCCGGCTCCCCTGCTCTCTCGCAGATGTTGCTCCCGAGAATCCTCCCTGGCAAGCCACCTGCACGAGTCTCCACCTGGCACCTGTGGCCAGGGAAGCCAGCCTGGCTCGCTGGCCTTGAAGTGACACTGGTCACTTTTGTTCCCAGCTCTTTGTCTAGATCTGGCCCCATGACCCCTCCAGCCCCAAGGGTCCAGCAAGTACAACCCTGATGTTTGCCCAGAGGTGGGGCTGGAGCTGGGAATATTTGTTGAGTGGCACTAAGGACATGAAATGGGCAGAGCACAGAAAGGCCTGGCCGAAATGCAGACCCATGGCACTCCTTGTCCTCTGAACACAGCCTTGGACACTCCCTACCCCAGGAATGCTTCCTGGACTGAGCTGCTGCTCATGGAAATCTAGAGCTCACCTTCTGCCAGGTACCTCTCCTCTTGGTGCTCCGTCCCCTCCTGAGCTGTCCTGTGCTCTCCCTGTCTTTGCGTCTGACAATCCATGGTCTGGTTTAGCTGGTCCCTGACTGACAGGACGCCCCTTTCCTTTCATGGAAAATGGATACTTCAGAATGTCTAGATCTGAAGCTGTTGGATTCCAAAGGACCGTGCTTTACTCTTGCCAGCGGGCAGTAGTGCTGTGGGTCTCCACACACAGGGGTTCCAAATCATGGTCATGTGTCACATCATCTGCTAAAGACTGCATTTTGTAGACACTCCAAGGCAGATGGTCCCACTTGAGTCAGGGAAAGACTAGATGAAGCAGCACATCTGCCTCTCACAGCCCCTTCAGGAGTTGTTTTGCCATCGTCACTGTCTGCTGGGTCAGCACGCATCAGGTGGCACTGCATTTTTATCAGTGACCTTGGGACTTGTGAGATGACCTTGTGACCAACTAGCAGACAGTGAAGAAATTTTGAAAAGTATATCAGTTCACATTTATTGAGTGGTTATTATGTCACTTAATCCTCACCACAACCTAATGAGTTCAGTATAATTTGTATTTTAATTTTACCAGTGGACAAACAGAGGCACAGGGAGTTTGAGTAACTTAATAGTAAGTGGCAGCCCTGGGGACTGAGCCTAGGCAGTGTGACTCCAGACTCTTTGCCCCTCCTTGCCTTCTGCTACTTCTTGATTAGTCTAGCTATCCATCCCTTTAACACACACTAATCTCTGTCTTCATGTTCCAGGCCCTGTGCCAGATGTTGGAGTATAGCCCAAACCCAATGGATCTCAACATGGTCCATTGCTCAGTGTACTGCTATAATAGATGTCACATAATACATTTATTCCAGTATTTAATGCCAGGGGAAATTATGTTGGATGACTTTGTGTTCATGTTTCTATAGCAAGAACTATGTAATTTACCTGTTTCTCATATTGCTTTGGCTACCAGGAAGCTCATATCCAAACCAGAGCCAATCAGTTAGAGTTTGGAGTTAGCATTCCATCTTTCTGGACTTTCCCTCTGGTCTGGATTTTCTATTTTGATGGCAAAAATGTCCTCTTTTAATACAACACCTTAAAACCTTAGAAGGAGACTGCATGAAAATGATGACATCTTTGTTGTTTATTCTTAGATTCCTACCAGGGAAGGCAGACCTACATGTCCCTCTTACCCTAATTGCTAAAGTACTCCACTTGTAGAATTCCTTGAGCAGTGGCTACTAATGTTTTGAGTGGGTGTGGAGGTGGGGGGTGGGGAGCTCAAAGCTTCTGAAAGGTGAAAGTTCAGTCCATATAGGGAAAAAAAAAAGTCCTCAAATCATAGCCCCAGCTTTGGTGCCACATTTGTGGAGTAGGCAGCCGGTCAGACTCTCACCTGAGTAGTTAATAAAATCTATTGCCCCTTGATGGATTTTTCCTGCAAGCTAGAATTGATCTGTCCTCTTTGTGATTTGTGAGATGGCAGGGAAACACCAGACACATCATGGCTTGGGCCACATTTGGGGTGGGGGAGAGAGAAAAGAAAAAGAGAAAAAGAAATCCACTGCCAAGGTTTCCCTGGTGTAGACAGGGCTGGAACTGCTGGGGTCATTTTATTTGATTTATTGAAAATAAAGTGGATCTTATTAACATTTTAATAAAGAGAATCTATTTGCACCAGGCTGGAAGTGGCCACCGGTCCCTGGTGCAATTCCATTCTCTGGCAAAGTGGAATCGGCTGGCATCGCCCAGCGTGATTTGTGAGGCTGGGCCCCCACAGTCCAAAAAAAGCAAACGTGCTGCCTCCTGCAAGGGGCTCACTCTTCGCGAGGTGCTCGCCCGTATCTGCCATGCAAAGCGAGGGAGCTTTATGAAGGAATCCGTCTTGTAAAGCCATTGGTCCTGGTCATCAGCCTCTACCCAATGCTTTCGTGATGCTGCCGCTGATCTATTTGGGAAGTTGGCTGGCTGGCGAGGCACAGCCTCTCCTCAAAGCCTGGCTCCCACGGAAAATATGCTCAGTGCAGCCGCGTGCATGAATGAAAACGCCGCCGGGCGCTTCTAGTCGGGCAAAATGCAGCCGAGAACTCCGCTCGTCCTGTGCGTTCTGCTGTCCCAGGTAGGGAAGGGGAGCCCGGGCGCTCGGCACCGGTCTCTGCATTCTGCTCGCCCAGCGCGGTTCCGGCGAGGGGGCGTTCGGGGGTCTGGGGGCTCCGGGCGCGGCAGTGAAGGCAGCCCGGGGCTCGGAAGGGAGGTCATCCCCATCTTCACGGATCCTAGGGGCCCTGGCCTCCCACTCCGCCGTGTGTGTGTGTGTGTGTGTGTGTGNGCGCAGCCCAGAGAAAAGTTCAAGCCTTGCCCACCCGGGCTGCAGCTGCCTGTTAACCCTCCCTGAGCTGCAGCTGCGGGAGGAGGGCTTGCCGCTTAGGAGGGGACCAGGAGACAGGGCCCTCCACAATCGCCTCTGCGTCTCCCGTCTCGGGAAGTTTTGTGTGCAGGAAAGCGGTACTCCAGCCAGGCCCGAGCGTCTGGTGGCCGAGGGGCACACCCAGCCCTACTCAGGGCCCTTTGGTTTTTCAGAGCACCCGACCCAGTCCCCAACGGCCCCCCTGGTTGCCTCTGGGACTTAGAGTGAGCTGGCAGCCTACAAGTGGGTGGGTAAGACAAGGGCAGGGCCAGCCTGAGAGGAAGGAGTGGAAAGGTGCGCCGCGGGGTGCAGGAATGGGTGTGGAGCTTGGCAGAGGAGGAGGCCCACGGGTGCACTTGGGGCTGAGAAGGAAGCCAGGGTCCCAGCAGGGACTGGCTGGTATGAGAAGATCTAGTGCAGCCTTTTAAGGGGAGACCACGATGGGTCAGTGTTGGGGTATGACTTGGGAAATGGGCCAGCCTCCCAGGAATGCAGTGACCATGGAAACGACTCACAGGAGGAGTGGGTGGCTGCGGATGGTCCTGCCAGGGTGCAGAGTAGGGTGCCTGGCTGCTGAGCCACTCTCCTGCCACTGACTTCTCCCCTGGTCACTGGGTCACTGTTCAGACTGCCCAGTTTAAGCTCCTCTTCTTCCAAGGCTTTGCTGGCTGATGTTTGTGGGCTCCCTGTAGCATTTAGTCCTGCCATGGATCCTATACCTGGCTGTGTGTACCAGTTTTCCAGACTTCCTGGACTCTTAACTGTCCCTGAAGCTATATGTTGAACATATATCCCAGTTAGCAAGGTGGCTCAGATTATGCCTCAGACAGAACGATTCAGAGGGTTCCTTTCTGCTGTATGCTAGTGGTACCACCCTGGGCAAGTTGCTTAGCCTCTCTGAGCTTCCAGGTTCTCTGTAGTGAGATAATCTACCTTCTTCCTGGGACTGCTAGGTGGATAGGGTTGCATTCAACAGGATGCCCTAGGTAATGCATTTGTACAAGGCTGGTCACCCTGGGACACTTACCACAGCCTTATCCAGGACTTTACAGTCCTCCCCTTTTGGCTTCCTTAGAGCAAGACATTGCGTGATAGTTCCCTGAGACTAGGGGCTGGGTGCATGGTGCCCTTTGCAAAGCAGCAGGTGGATGTACTCACCCAGGGCCCTGGCTGGCACAGGTGGGCTCCAAAGCCTCACTCAGTTACTTTAGAAGGGGATTGAATCACCTGTCTAGAGGGGTTCCTGTCTCTTTGATTGTTAGGCATGATCAGAGCAAATGTCCACATTAGGACAGTCATTGGTATCCTTTCCTGGTGGCATAGTACCTCACAGGGAAATCTCCTTGCAATTGAGTTTACCAGCAAAAGGTTCAAGTGCAGCGCTCTGTGTGCCATACAGAGAAGCAGGGAAAGTCTTGGAAGCTTTGAGTCAACAAGCAAAAACAAAACTTTCCCGAGGCAAAGAGAAAACAGAAGAAAGGGGAAAACAATGTAATAAAGTAAATTAGTCACTCTGCCCTGGTGGTGCTCGGGCAGGCCCGTGTGTTTTTCCACCGATGGTCTCTGAAGGCTTATTGGCTGGGCTGAAGGTTTTGGTGCTGGGCAGGGATTGAGGAGCTGGAAGCAACAATGGCTGGAAGCTGGCAAAGTTGGAAAACAGTCACCTCTTCCCTGGGGTGTTTTGGGAAAGTCCATCCCAGAAGTGGCCTCTGGAATCTCGCTCCAATAATGAATGTGAAACAAATTAAGAGGCATGAGCTAGAAATTCCACTGTAAAATACAGTTCCTCTGGCCCCCATCGGGTAGCACTTACAAGTAACTCAAAGTCCTAACAATGCATGAGTAATCCCCCAAGAATTAGGATTTTAGGGAGTGGTTCAGGTTTGGAGAGCAGTCACTGCGGAGTGACTAAAAAACATTCCATGGAATTCTGAGATTTGAGTTAAAGTGGGGAGTTTCTCTTGGAGTCAGAATGTTGATTTTCAGGATTTTAAGTGAGACTCCGCATCTTCACGGGTTGTGTTTCGAGAGTGGTGTTGGTGTGCAGAAGCTTCCTGGTGGGGTAACAGGACTGGGAGTTGGAGAGAGCGCCTACTGCCCATCCTCTGCCTTCAGCACGCGGCAGCTTTGAAGATTTCAAAAGCACTGGGGAAACGGAGATGCGAGTGGCCAAAGGAATCAGAGTGGCAGAGTTCACATGTCTGAACATTTTTTTTTTTAAAGCAAGTCCCCCAAAAGAGATTCAATAAACTGCAGGGCTAATATGAGATTTGGATTTGTGGAATTCTTCAGTCTGTGCTGGAAGCCTCGGAGTTCTCCTAGCTGATCTCCCTTACTCTGCCCCTCCCTTCTGCCTCTTCCTATCTTTAGCCCCTGGGTTTTCCCTTAAGTAAAATCGATTTCCTTGTATAACGATATTCTGCGTGTCACAGTGAAGTCGTCAGCACACCAACGTGCCCAGTAACTGCATCATCGGAAAGTATCAGCATGTGGATGTGTAAATTGACCCTCAACCGGAAGTTCTCTCCATAGGTGAAAGCATGGCTAGGTTCTTGAAGATATTCTTCTTTTCTTTCCTCCCCAAAGTACAGTTGTTTGGGGGAGTTCAGATAATTTGTATTTTGTGAGAGATAAGAAAAAAACAAACTATGGATTCAATTCACACCTGTGTGAAAGTCATATCATCTAAATAGCCCAAAGAATTTCAGTGCGCGCACGTGTGTGTGTGTGTGTGTGTGTGTGTGTGTGCGTGCACGCGTGTTTTGATTTTGTTTTAATACCTGTTGAAAATTTTCTCCAGAAGAGGGCTCCATCCACAGCATTTCAAAATTGTGAATCTACAGCTTATATTTTAAAGAACTTCACAGTAGCAGCTCCATCAAAACAAAACTATTCTCCTTTTTCCAGATTATTTGCCATAAACTCCCCCAGACGAGAAGTCCTGTCATTTTCCCCTGGGCGCCTTCCCTTCTTTCTTTCCTTTTCCCTAGGATGGTTGGTTCTGTTCTATTGACCCTTCAACGCTGCAGCTCCTTAGAGCATTAGAACTGGGAGATTTCAAAGACCTTTGTAGACAATGCAGTGTGAAATGTGAGGAAGTTCTGAGATTTCCTGGCATTTGGCTTTGGTTGGATCTGGTTTTATTCCTTGGGCAGCACAGAGGCAGGCACAGCTCTCCCTGTGAAGGAGACAATCTTCCCCAGTCGGTTACTACCCAGGAGAGGGAGTCCTGAGCCAGGGCGCCAGGAAATACCTGTCTGTCATCCAATTACAATAATCAGTTAGACAGAATCGAATCAAGTGACCAGTGGTGTGGGCCTTGTTTCCATTTAGCTGTCAGCAAGGTGTCCACACGCCTGCAAGGATCTGGCCTCCCGAGGGACACTGCCAATACAATTCCCAGTGGCCTGTCTCCTCCATAGTCACAGTGACTGGCTGAACATAGGTTTCCTTGCACCTTCAGTAGGCACTCAATGGTGGCCATATCCTAGGGTTAGGGAAGGAGGTCACCTCTCTCCCTCTGCAGAGGAAGCACCTAAGGGAGAGCTGGAGAGGAGGAGACCCACTTCCAACCTGAAGTGCCAACCCAGCAGGACTGTGAGTGTGGCCACCCTTTGGCTTAGCAGAGGGGCCTCCAGTCTCTGCTTGCTGCAAATCTATCTCAACTCTGCAACTCTGACTTCTGGGCAGAGGTTGCAAAGTAGTGGTCACAGGTCAATTTTAGTCCCTGGAGGTATCTTGCTTGAAAACTAGAAAATTATACAATAGAACAAAGCAAGACAAAACAAAATACTCCAGATCTCTCGCACTTCTTAACCAGTCAGGAGGTCAGGCAGCCCTAGGGCTGCGATACCACAGGGCCTTACGGGGCTGGAACTGCCCCCTTTAGGCGGGACATGCCTCTGTATTTTGTCACAGTTCCCACCACTCCCAAGGACCCTGGCCCACTGTACTCACTGAATTTGCCCACTTGAACCTATTGCCATTTGAGTTTGGACCTCTACTTTCATAAATGATGAGGCTTGATCGAATGGATGCAGTTAAATTCTCAGTGATAGACTCTTTGTAAAGGAAGGGGCTGGACTCCTTCCAGTTCCTGTGATTGAACTACATTGATGTGTGCTTTGGAAGAGCACAGCCAAGAGACTGCCCTCTCCCTGGGACTAATAGCACCAGGCCATTGCTTCTCATGCAATAGTTACCCATGGACAAGCGACACTCTGCAGCTTGGGGTCAGTGCAAGCCCTGGGGCATTAGAGGGTTGCCAGCAGTGGAGGGACCTCGGGATGATGTGATATAGAGGCCCTCCTGCCCACTGTATAGTGTTTTACCAAGAGTGTAAGCTACCCGTGGGGCATGGTGACACCCTGGCATTGTCATTGCAAGAGTGTGGCTTGCCACATGATGGGCTTAATCAGAACTTCACAGGAACTTAGTCTGCTTAGCCTTGCAGGGGCCGTGGTAGGACTGAGCTAATACACAGCATTTGTCACTGCAGGAGGATGTTTCATCATAGCTTTGTCACCTAGCACTCTTATGCACAGGGTGCTGTCACCTCCAGTGTGTTCCTGTGATGTTTTCGTATCTGTTGTTAAGTTAACACATGCTGCGGTTCCACTGACAGCCTTAATGCTGCAATTAATGCTCTTTGGCTTCATAAACACTGGACTAATCTGTCTGCCTCATCCATTCCAGCAGGTGAGCCCCAGATAACACTTGTTTTCCACGCTACAGGCCCCAAAGATCAGGGCAAATGGATCTGCATGCACATCCAGAAAAAGGTGATTGTTATTCTGCTACTAGTTGCCTACAGAAGTCAAATTCTTGAAAATTAACATTAGCAACAGGCACGTTTTGACACGTTATGTCTCATTTCAAAGACACCAAGGAGTGTCCCCTGATCTGCTGCAGAGGCACAAAGACCCTGTGTCTCCAGGCTGACGCAGGACGGGCTGGGGTGGAGGGTGGCAGCTGCTCAGCTGACAGCAGCCTGCCACATGCCTGGGCAGGGCCCGGAAATGAGCTCAGCCTCTGCAGGAGCCTGGGGACCTTCAGGGGAATGTGGCAGCCTTCATCTCTGCCTCGAGGGGCCTGTAGGCCAGTGTCTCTTGCCTCCGAGGTGGGAGGGAACTGCTTCTCCATGCTGTATGCTGCTGGAAGGAGAAGATGGCTACAAACGCCTGAAGCTTGAGTTTCTGTGACAATCTCCCTGTCCCTCCGTGGGTGGATGCAGGGGTCTGCAGGAAGTTGCTGGACCCCAGCCCAGAACCAGTATCTGAGATAGGCCAAAAGGTTCAGCCTTCACTGCCATAGCTGTGGGACACCTGGGGTCATCTAATGCAGAGGCTGAAAGTCATGGCCTGGGGCTGGTCCCTGCCTGCAGCCTGTTTTTATAAATAGTCCCACTGGATCCGAGCCACACCCATTCGTTTATGTAATTGTTATGGCTGCTTTGTGCCTAACAACACAGTGAGACTGTCTGGCCCCCAAAGCTTAAAATATTTATATCTGGACCTTTACAGAAAAACTTAGCTGGCCCCTGGTCTAACTCAAAATTACAGTCAAACAGGCTATAGGAAGCTTTATCAAAGGGGTGGGTGAGGGGTTCAGCCCTTGGGGATTGTGCCTTCCTGGCCCCAGCACACAAGCAACTTGACTTCAGAGAAATTCAGACCATATGGCTTCAATGAATCTCGATGATATTTATGGAGGACCTACTATATTCCAGGTACCATCAGTATGTTCAGGGTCCAGCTGCTGATAAGGCAGACTCAGTCTCTCCTCTCTTGGGGCTCAGCCTGGCAGGGGGATCAATCTCAATTAATGAATAATTTAAAACCAAGACAACCGCTGCGGAGGCAGGAAATGCTGGTGCGAGGCCGTGCATTCTGCGTGTCAGGCTTGTCTGCTCTTTGTCTTTCCCCCCCACTGAACATACGCTCTGTGTGGCATGTTGTCTAAATTGTTCACTTCTGTATCCCCAGGGCCCAGAACAGTGCCTGGCAAATGATGGGCACTGAGCTTATGTGAGCAAATGAGTGAACATAGGAAAGGCATCAGATCCAGACGAAGGACCCAGATACTTCCCTGACACAGTGACGGGATGTACAGACAGGGGCCCAATCCAGGGTGGGGGGATGGGGGAGGGACCCTCCAGGCAGAAGCACAGGCTGGGTGAGGCCTCTGTGCAGCTCAACCCAGGGAATCGTGTGAGGGGTGGCCTGAGGTGCTAGGTCCCTGTTGGCCACTGCAAGGACTTTGGTGTTGTCCCAGAGTGATGGACACCCATTGAAGGCCACAGGGGGAGGGTGTAGAGTGACATGATCCAATTTCCACTTTGAAAAGGTCACCCAGGTTACAATGCAGCCAATGGGTTGGAATAAGAGTATCAATAGAAGGGAGGAGCCAGCCTAGGCCTTAGCTGGAGTCTAGGGGAGCCTAGACTCTGCAGTGACGGTGCAGCTGGGCGGAAGCATCCTGCCCAGGCCATGGGAGATGTTTAGTGGAGCCCCTGCCAGGGCTGGAGCGTAGCTGGTTTGGAGATGGGAGGGGATGGTGAGGAGGCCCTCAGGATGCTTGAATCTGGCTCTTCCACTTGGAAGGAGGCTGGAGCCACTTACCCAAGTAAGCAGCCCAGGTGTTTGACATGGGCTGAGGGCCTGTGAGAGTGTTCGCCAGGCTCCTGGGAGAGGCCTGTAGTCAACAGAACCAGTTTACGCCTGCATCCAGATGGGTACTCTGGGGACCTGAAAATGCCCTTGCCCAGACTGACCTATGCACAGCCTCTGTAATTAACCAATCTCAGAGACTTTTCATGCAAAATATATTTGAGAAAAACATTGCCAAGCCTTTTAATCGTTTCTTGAACATTCAATCAGCAGCACTGGAAATATTTCTTACATGAAGCAAATAATGATCCACTGCTTTCTGCAATCACTTTGTGAATGCTAACAAGCCTTCTTCTCAGGGTGTTGGGGACAGTGTTGCTGACATGTACACTTCTGAGCCTGGTAGCAGAATATTGAACTGGGTGCCAGGCAGAGGTGTGCTGGCAAATGTTCAACAACCAGCTCTCTCTCTAGAAAACAAAACCACACCAAACCCAAACCAAGACACAACCACATGACTCATAGTGTTTGCCAATTTCTATGGTGTAAATGCTCCTGCTGGGGGCAATTTAAACCTACTAACCTAAAAATTTCCTAACATTTTAACAATGTACTCTTGCAAATTGGTACTAACTGGCTGCTTCACACCACGAATGGTTGGTCCCTCTTTCCAGCCTGCCTCTCACCCACACTGTGACCTCCAGCAGAGCAGCTTTAGTGATCTCATCTGCAAAATGGACCAGCTTATCTTGAGGTTCAGATGGATAAAGGGGTTAAGGTGCAGGGAGACCTAGTATGCTGGGTTTATGCTCACAGGTGACCAAGGTCATGATCACCTTCAGGGAAATGGGTTCTCTCTCAGGATTCCACGGCTATGCCGTGGGCCCCCATGAAAACTCAGCCACTGAGTGAAGTTTCATGTGTGAAAACAGAGGGTGCTACTTAGTTGCCTTCATGGGTATTGTGCATATTTTGCAGTTACTTAATAGTGTCATTGTGTTCCATGGTCCCACAGATTCTGAACTTGTCTATCCTGCTCTCCTGTGCTGTTACTCTTCTTTTCTCCCTATTTCCTCCAGGAAGTGATTTACTGAGTACCATATTTCAGGCTCTCCACCAGCTATTTTAGACTCGGGGAGATGGGTACTGTGGTCTCCTTTCAGCAGGTGAAGAAGCTGGGGAGCTAAAGGAACTGGCCTCAGATCACAGAAGGAGCAAGTGTGGTCGGGGATGTGAACCGCGGCATGGGTGTGGACAGATTGTCCCCGATGTCTCAGTCCTTCACTCAACCCTCACAGAGGCCCTTAGGGGACGCAGAGATAACACAGTGGACATGATCCCTGCTACCCTGGTGCTCACAGTCTGGTAAGAAGCAAGGAAATAAATAGTTGAAATAATTATAAATTCAGTAATTGTTACAATAGCAAATAGTAGTTGCTGAACTAGATGGAAGGGAGGGGCTGGTGAAGCCTCACTCCCTTCTCTCCATCTCTCTTTCCCTAATTTTGAATACCCACCAGGCACCAAGAATGGTGCTCTGTGGGAATCCATGGACGAATCCAACAGCCCTGCCCTTGGCCAGGAGTGAGTGCGGCAGAGTCGGGCTCTGCTGGGATGCAGAGGAGTTGGGCCGGGGCTGCTTGGCAGAGCTGGGAGACTCCAGCCTTGAGAAGTGAGCTTGATTCCCAGCCCAGCCATTTGCATGCAGTGTGGCCTCCCATAAGTGACCGCTGTTCCCTCCTGTGCTTAAACAAGTAAGAAGGGGAGGGCAGGAGTTGGTGAGGATTGAGTAAAAGTCAGCGACTGACATCTGCTAGGGGCCGAAGACACGTTGGTTGTGTTAACTTCACAACACTGTGCTCCAAGGAAATTGAGAGTCTGAAGTTGTCCTCAGGCCCTGCCTTTAGGATCTGACTAACTCAAGAGACAAGATGACTTTGTGTTTGAACGTGCACAGACATTAAAAAAGAAGTTTGTTCTCTTGGGAAGTTCCCATATGGGTAGGTCCCCAAAGATTGCTGTGCTGGAGACTTCGTGCCTCAGCAAATCATTAGATCTGGTGAGGTCTTATCTTCTGGATGTATCTGCCCAGTGGCTGGTTCTAGGGACTTTATTAGGGCACTCTGTGTGGGTGCATGCAAGTACACGTGTATATACTATGGCCTTAAGAACTTATTATTTAAAAGACCCCAGTAACTAGGATTCACTGCGGCTGCTAGGTAACAGTTACATGCATCATCTCAAATCCTCACTACAGCTAAGGGGTCACTATCCTTAACTCAATTTTGTAGGTGATAAGAAGTTGTGAGTGTCTGAGTCATTTGTCCAAGGTCACTCAGCCATGAGGACTGGGACCAGGGTTTGAACCCAGTGCTGTGTTAGAGTCTGTAAACAAGTCAAAATAACACCTGGCATTTTGCCAGGGGAATGTTAGAGTTTGTAAACAAGTCTGGATGGTGCCTGGCAAAATGCCAGAGGGAGTGGTTTGAGAAGTAACAAAAGCGAGCCATTAAGTGTGGAGATTCCTTATTGGTTGACTGATGTATCTAGTTTATGCTAATTAGATAAACTGTGTGGAATGTATAAATACTGCTCCTGTCCTGCAGTAAATGGCTCCCTCTCCTGCTGTATCAACGTACACAAGTTGTTCATCACCCCCCGGTTATTTTGCTGCAGCCGGACTGCGGCAGTGCTGTCCATTTGCCTCTACATTTTGGCAGTGTGTGGATGCTACCTGTCCATGCCTGCCCCTCCCTACTTACCTAACAATTCTCTTGAAGTCAATGTGGCAGCTTGGGATAGCCTCAGTTTTTGAGTTTCTGGGCTCTCAATCTTTTTTGTGTGTGTGTGGTGCCACGGATGAATCCTAGGGCCTTGTGCAGGCCAGGCAAGCCTTCTACCACTGAGCCATGTCCCCGGCCCCAAGTTCCCGATCTCTAAAGGAGGACCTGGGCCCTGGCCTTCTGCCTGGGTAAATGGTTGCAGCCTTCAGAAATGCATTAGCCCAGGGTCTTTGTGTTCTTTGTCTTGGAGTCTGCTTGTGACCAGGGTCAAAACAACCCACCCACACTGGGTGTTGTCCCTAGCAAGAACAGCTATCTCAGGTAAGAGTGGCTGCAGTGGGCCAGGACCCAGAGTGGGCGTAGCTCTTCTGCAGCTACAAACCCACAGGCAATTCCTGCAGTCACCTGCCCAGCACAGTGCCCAGATGCTGGGTAGTGCTCTCCCCAGGGTGTGGAGGAGCTTGACATCTAGGCCAGTGCTTCCTGCATTCTGCTGTTTGTAGGATCTGACTGCTTTCCTGGTCCATAAGAAGAGAGGAATGTACAGCCTGTGACCATATTGAGACACACGCATCTATGGTGCATTGCAACAGAACTGAATCTAACTTGAAATTTATATATATATTTTAATTTAAGTGCCTTTAGTCAGGGCAGCTGTTCACCTGCAGACACTGTGCACTGACTTCACCCAGCACCGTGGCACATGCTGGCCACAGAGCTGCAGAACTTTCTCCACCCTTGTGGAGTCCATTCCCATGGCGGGCACTCTCCTTGTGCCCACTCCCCATGGTCCCATGTGCCAGGTCCTCCCGTGGTGGCCTTGCCTTTGTACCTCTCAGGATGATCACATCTGTGCACCAGCTCTGTTCATTCCATATTCAGCTAAGGCATTCATTGAACAACTATTCTGCACAAAAGCAGTAACTACCCCAGGAAGGCAGCAGTAGTTTCCTGATGGCCCTCATGGAGCCTACATTCTAACAGGGAAAGGCAGAAACAAGAAGTAAATACGATTTTTTTTTTTTTTTTTTGCAGTGACAGTGCTATGAGACAACTTTCAAATGAGATAGAATGTTGTCCGGAGCGTGCCCATCACCCTGCCTTGGGATGTTTGTTTTGATACAATGGCCTTCCTACATCTTAGGAAATGCCCTACCATTTGTGAAATGAAGCTGACAATAAATAGAGAACATTTTTGTCCTTAATTATGAAGTGGTGTTGGTCAACCTTTGCCCATTCTCTATTTTCTGTTGTTGTAATTTTTCTCTTGGAAATCCTGTGATTTAAACCAGGGGTTGGTCATCGTTTTGCAAAGAGCTGTATGATAAATATATTGCCACTCTTGCCACCACAGACATATATAAGTAAATGGGTCATGCTCGGTTCCAGTAACACTTTATTTAAAAAAGTAGCTGGAGCTGGATTTGGCCCTTATACTAGTTTGCTGAGCCCTGATCTAAACCATTGGCCACCTCACCAGCTGGACAAATAGGATAAGGAAGGATAGGGCAGAGGCCAGGAGAGGAGACTGGACATCATCTCTGGCCTTTGTTGCCACGAGCATTGTTATTACTTTGTGGTCACCTATCACTGGATTGTTTGTATTCACTTCAAGCAAAGTATGTTGGTAGTTAACTAGAGAAAATAGTTTTGAGACCAGCTCTAAACTATGTCATAATTTAGCTTTTGGAGTACTTAACTGGCCTGTAATTCTTAAGGTTTTCTTGATCCCCAAAGGTATTTGGGTCAGGCCCTGCACCTTGGGTCGTGTTCCCACAGGCAGTGTTGGAGAAAAGCTTGAGCACTGGGGGCTAACTTGAAGATGGTCCCTAAGACTGAAAGTGAGCGAGTGGAGAGTGAGACAGAAAAAAGGGAAGCCAATAAGTCAATAAAGAATGTGTCATTGGGCTGGCTACCGTCCTGAGGCCCACTGTCACTGGGGCCCACGAAAGAACGGCACCAAACCCATTTCAGAACAGTCCCTCTGCAGGACAGTGGCTCGGGTCTGTATAACCAGTTCCTATCTTCTGTTGCTCGGGGGCGACCCCTGCCACCATTGGCTCCCCTAGGTTTCCTTTGCTGTCATGGAGAGAAACATGGCTTTGGAGGGTCACTGATCAGAGAAATGGAGAGGCACAGAGTGTGCTTAGACTGCCAGGATATGCCCTGGGCAGGGGTGAGACACGGTTGGCCACTGTTACGTGTGTTAGAAAGGTCCTCAGCAGAGCCAATGATAACAGAAAGGGTTGTGGTGGTACCGGGTTTTTAAACCTTCCAGTTTGGGTCAAGCACCTGCCTGCAGATGTTCTCTTTCCTACTAGATGGTTCCACTATGACAAAGCCCTGGAATGCCACCTTAGGGCTTCATCTCTGACATGGGCTATATCCCACTACTTTTTAATAATTAACAAATAAGTCAAGATCAGAGGAATGCACTGTGGGTATTTTGGGGTCAGCATATGGGAGAAAAGTGGAATGTTCGAGTAGTTCCCCTCATTCACTCCTTCCGCCTTTCATCGACAGACATGACTGAGCCCACTGGGTGCTAGACACCCTTCTGGATACTGGGAATACAGAAGGGAGCAACATGGACCCAGCAGCTGCCCTGGCATGCTTCCAGCCAGGAAACAGACAATAACAAACATGGACAGGGAGACGTGCTGTGTCAGGTTAGGAGGGCCCCAGCCCTGGCCTATCCTGCCTGTTGATTGAAGGGTGGGGATGATATCCTCTTGATGATTTTCCCTCTCCCATTTAGCCATACACTGACTCCTTATGATCACCCCACGCAGCTAATTTTTACAATGAGATTCTGATCTTGAGGAAGATCGGAATGTTGCTTGGCAAATGGGTGTTGGCCAACTGGAGCCAATGCAGCCTCGTGCCCAATCCAGTGCGCTTCTGGATGCTTAGTTAAATTCTCCTAGAATAATTCTGAATTGTTGTTGTTGATTTAATTCATCTGGAATAATTCTGAATTGTTATTGTTGACACACAATAGAGTTGAATTTTACTCAAAGGTTGGGTTATAAAGTCAGGGTTTAAGGCATACAGTTGTCATTAACCTTGAAATCTTTTAAGTTGCCCATTAAAGTGTGATATGCGTGGTTTTGTGTATGCAACCCTCTGCTGTAATCAATATGGAAAAATGTTTAATGCATGTAGCAATGCACACTGTATAATAAAGAATATATGCAAGATATAATTTTACAGCTCTTAATTGCAGTATTTACATTGTTCTTTTTCCTTCTCTTTTTTTTGGTGGCAGAACTGGATTTACATTAGTTAAATGTGCATATGATAAAACTTCATTGTACTCATTTGTGCTGGGCTCCTAACCGTTCATTCCCTGCCAGGCTGTGCACTAAGGAGAGCGAGAGCTATTTCCTATTTCGTCTATTGTGTTCTACTTCTTTTTGGATTCCCACTATGGGTCAGATGCTTTAGGACAGGGAACTGCAACATAGTATTTCCAGTATAGTAATGGTGGCTGGTGTCTGTGTGGTGCTGCCCAGGAGTGAGTTCCTATCCCAATACTCTGATGTATTAATTGGCACGCCTAGTACCCATAAGGATTCTGGGGGGTATCTGCTGATTCTAATTTTGTTTCACAAATGGAGAAACTCTAGAAGACCGGATATAGATCACACAGCTTTGAAGCTTTGGGGCTTAGATTGAAAACTCAGGTGATTCCAGATACAAAAGGGCACGTGTTGTATGATTCCATGGCACAGGCAAAGCCGTAGAGGCAGAAAGCAGACTAATAGCTACCTGGGGTTGATGCAGGGGTGAAAACAGTGGGGGGGTAGCTGTTAATGGTTATGTGGTATCTTTGGGGAGGATGAAAACATTCTAGAATTCGATAGTGAGGATGATCACACAGTTCTAGGAATATACCAAAAGCTACAAAATTGTGTATTTTAATAGGGTGGACTTCATATTATGCTAATTATATCTCCATAAAGGTGCTAGTAAACAAAACAAACAAACAAACAACAACCCAGGCAGGGCAGTCTCAGGCAGTCAAGGCTCAGGACTTCTGCACGCTCCATCCCTGAGCACATACACCTACAGGTGCTCACCAGGAGCCGAGTGGCTCTTCTTCACTTCCCTTAGCACTGCTGCTCCATAACAGGGCCCTACCCACCAAATACAGATCAGAAAACTGGGGCAGAAAGATACTGAGAAATTTGGGGCTTGAAGGAGCAGGACCACTACTTAACCCAGGCTCTCTGGGGCCGAATCCTGCTCTTGCTGGCCAACCGGCTCTCCTGCTTGTTTTGCCCATTAAAAGCAACCTGTGTGGTCTAGAGCTTGTGTTGTCTAAGCTTCTAACTTGAAACCAAGGCTGAGCTTTTCACTTCTTTTCACTTTTGCTGATTTGTAAACTGGATTAAGAACTATCTGTAAACTGGGTGCTGTAGTGCATACCTATAATCCCACCGACTCAGGAGGCTGAGACAGGAGGATCACAAGTTCAAAGCCAGCCTCAGCACTTTAGTGAGACCCTACCTTGAAGTAAAAAATAAAAAGGGCTGGTAGAGCACCCAGGGTTCAATACTCAGTGCCAAAACTAAATAAATAAAAATAAAAAAAAAATTAAATAAAAAAAAGCCACCTTTTCCTCACTGGTGATTGTTCCCATCTGGGGGAGCATCTCTGGTGCAGGGTGCTGGTAGAAAATGCAGAGTTTGTATGAGAAAGGAGTGTGTTACTGGAGGACTTAAAAGTAGTAAGTGTCCCAGAAGAGAGGGAAGGAAAGAGAGAGAGAACAAACTTAATTGTGTGTAAGTCATTGTGTTTAAGTTGATAGCAGATTCTGGATGATTTGGGGTTTACCCCCAATCACCTGAGTGTCTGGCACCCCTTGGCTGGTACAGTGGAAGAGCTGACAGAATAGCAATGAGAAGGTGACCTAGCTCTAAGGCTGGGAGAGGATCTGGCTCTTGATCTCTGGCACTTTGGGCTCTCTAAACCCAGGACCCCACCCTCAACACACCTGCCCAGCAGAGTTCCTTTGATTCCCAAGCCCCCTAAAAATGGAATTTACTCCTCTCTGCCTTCACTGGTGGATTGATTATTTTCATTTTCTTTTTTGTTTATATGCAGAGTGACAAAGCCATTATGCATGTACACTGTAACAGGAAAGGACAGCCAGGGTTCCCCCACTGACCAGGCACACGACAGTGTTTGTGTTTGTGGCCATGGAGATGGGGCTTTATAAAGGCCATGCTAGGAACTGTCATTGCCTTCCTGAGTCTGCAGCACAGGGAGCAGCTGAAGTTGGGGCTGGCGCTGGGGCAGAAGCTGGGAACTGACTGTCCTGGACCTAAGGCATCAGAGCCTCTGGGTGGCTCTGGCTGAGACCTGTTCTCCTGGTGTCTAGTGACAGGAGTTTGCTGGGCTTCCCTAGTTCTTTTTTTTTTTTTTTTTTAATTTATTTTTTAGTTTTCGGTGGACACAACATCTCCGTTTGTATGTGGTGCTGAGGATCGAACCCGGGCCACACGCATGCCAGGCGAGCATGCTACCGCTTGAGCCACATCCCTAGCCCCCTTCCCTAGTTCTTATAGCCCTCTTAGGTGATGACAGAGCATGTTGCAAAGTCACACAGTTGTCCGATTCTGCTCTGTCTCATCATTTCTCCAATACACCATTTTGTAGTGTGTTCTGAAGAGATGCTACTTCCATGGGAGGTTAATCAGAGTTCCAGAAAACATTGGTTGTATAATTAGACATCTTGGGAAACTCTGGAGTTGCCCAGAGAAGTGAACCAGACGAGGTGGAGTTTCAATAAATGAATGTCCCTTCATTGCACATTGAAGTTTCAATGCACATTTGAGTTTCAAAGAGGAGCTCCCCAAGGTTGCATTCAAAGACTCTTCCCAAACCCCAAGGGTAAGGAAACATGCATGAAGTATGTCTCAGGATAGTAATTGACAGGACACACAGCTATTCATGTATACTTTTTCAAAATGATAACTTATGTTCTCAGATAAATGTAAACTTTAACTCTTTTATTTATGAGGAAACTACTAAGATGTTATGACAATTTCAAAAACCGTTAAGAAGCTAGGATAATTATAAACAATTTAACAAATAAATGTTAGGATGAGACTTTTGAGTTAGATTAAAAACTGGTTAATGTGCAACATGCCTAAACCTTTGGGGTATTTTCCACTAGAAAAAATTATTTGCATCTGTAGTAGAAAAAATTAACCAGTTAATTTCATGAAATCTCAGATATATAATTGAAAGCAAATTATGAAATGAACTAAGGACCTGTTCCTAGACATCTTCAGGTGGCTTTTATCCCTGAACCATATTCAAAGGATGCACCACCAATCATTTGTGCTTTATTGAAAGATTTGGATAATACTTCTGATGCTTTGGACCCATGGCTTCTAATGTACTAGTGCTTCCTTACTAGAAAAGGTCTGTAAAATGTTGGGGCAAAGAAATGAAATGCAGTCGAGGTATAAGAGGTAGTAAGAGGAGAGGTGATGGGTCAAGGCCACGGTAAACAGATGCCACTTTTTACCTGTCTTCTATGAAGTGTGTGCTGTGCAACACTTCTATGAAGTGTGTTGCTCTTGCTCAACCCTGTGAGGTGGCCTTTACTGTCCCCATGCACAGATGGGTGAGAGGAAAATTTAGCTATGAAAGTTACTTGTTTGGGCAGAGGAAGAGGAACACAGTAGGGAGTCAAGTCTATGGAAGGAGAGATACAATTTACCCAGATAAAGAAGGGTCAGTGTTACAAGCTTGAGGGAAGCACAAGTCCAAGTTTGATGTATAAATACACATAGCATATTCAGGGTAAAATGAGGAGGTTGATCTGGGTGACAGTGAGTGTGAATGCAGTGTGAAATTGGATTGTCAGTTATTAATAGTATCAGTGTTATTTTAGCCAAAGGATCTTACTATTGCTGCAGGGCAGTGTCTGGCAGTACATCATGGCCATTAAGAGCCTAGGACATTGCAGGAAGGCAGAATTACAGTTTGGATCCCAGCTCTGTCATTGTAGGGCTGTGTGGCTTTGGACAAGTTGCTTAATCTCCCTGTGCCTCAATGACCAGATCTTTGAAATGATGGCAGTGATACCTACTTTGATATCATCAGGACGTTATGAGGATTTTAAATGACCCTGTAAACACCTGGCCAAGTAAGCAATCATACCTCTGAGAATGGGAGTTGGTTATTTCTATGTAGATGAGGAGGTGAACAGACAGGATTTAACAGATGATACTTGCTGGCACCTGGTCTGTAAGTGTCACAGTCTCAGTTTGAGCTCCCATGAAAGCAGATTCTGAGAGGAGGAGTTAAGTGCCATGAATTCATTTGGGAAGCCATCCAGGGGAAACCGCAGGGAGTGGCCAAGTGAGGCAGGAAGGGGAGAGCCACACAAAGTGTCTATTATTTAGCCAGTTACTACTATGGATGCCTGGAGCCTAATTCCCCCCCTAGGACCCTTGGGAGCCAGCCACCTCAGAATCACCCCCAGACACCGGGGACATGTGAGCTTCAGAATTTATGCCACAAATCTGGGTGGGCATCATTTGAAGGCCACCCTGAGTGGGTTGATTTTGGCAATGATGGGCTCTGGACTCAGAGAAAGTGCTGGGCACAGAGGTATAGAGTCTAGCAGTTGGAAATTGAGCTGTCCTCTGTGGAAAGGCCAGAAGAGAAGTGGCCTTGGAGATGGAAGGGAAGCCAGCAGGACCTGCTGTACCAGGGTCAAAAGGCATAGAGACTACAGTGTCCTTCGAACCAGTGATCCCCATCTGAGAAGTTAAAGAAACAGAGCTAAGAACAGGAAAGATGTACAATACTCCATGAATCGCATGCGATAGCTCAAACTGGAAATAGTGCTAATGGTCAGCATCTATTGTGTGGGCGCCACGGGCCTTGCTCCGTCTAGCAAATGAGAGCTGGTTACGCAGCTCAGGGCACTGTTCCGTGGCCACCGGAGAAGATGTGTGTGAAGATGACGACCTGACCACACCGTGGCAGGGAGCAATGCACACTGGACAGAGACCCAACACGCAGCACGGTTCCTCCTAAGCAAAGGAGCCTCTGTATGTGGCACAGAGGCATGGGGTCTGAGAGGAAATTCATCAAAATTCTAACTGCAGTTTTGTTGTTCTCTGAGAGATTTTTCTCCTCTATTTACAAACCTCCATTGATAGGCTTGTATTTTGTTTATAAGGAAAAATATTAAGAAATTGAAAAAGCAAAGGAAGAAAAGCTTCCCCAAAATAGGCTGTGGACATCCAGTGGGGTTCTGGGGAGGGGATCATAGAATGGAAAAGGATGTTTCTGAAAGTTGACGCGTCTCAGACGTAGATTTACTGGCCCACAGGGCATTCCAGTTTTATGCCTTCTGATATTGACTACAGTGTACAAGACGGGTCAGAATGGGACTGACCTAAAGCCACAGGTCCAGCTTGAAAGCATATAAAGGCCATAGGGAGTATGGTGGGAAAGACTGATTTTAGGTGTTTGGTGATAAGTAGGATGATGGGGAAGAAAGAGCAAAATTCCAGAAATAATTTCAAGATTTTAAGGCTGAGTGGGAGAAAATTAGCAATGGAAAATATATATATATATTAAACATAGCTTTGAGTCAAGTTTCTTTACATCTTGAACCTAACAATAATCTTCTCTACAATGCTTTTAATTTTCTTTTATAAGAGAGATGATAGAATATTAGAGAAGTAAAGACACTTGTCTAAGGTCACAGAGGGTCTGAGTTTAGATCATTGTTGAAGGAACTAGATGGATCGGTGAGTAGGTGGCCAGGGGCGTTGAAGAATGGCAGGGTGGATGGGTGCATGGATAGGTGGAGGGTGGGTGTATGGGTGCATGGATAGGTGGACGGATGAGTGGATTGGAGGAGGAACAGGAAGAAAGATCAATGGATGGATAAATGGGTGGATGAATGGGAAGATAGACGGATGGATGATGGGAGGATGGATGAGTGACTACATAAGGTGAAAGAACCCAGGCTATTACAGTGTCCAGTAGAATGGAAGGAATTTCAGGAAGAAAAGGCAGATACTCTTAGGCGATAATTAAGGAAAGAAACTAGGAAAAGCTCCAGATTCAGCAGGAAGAAAGAGTGGCCATTGGTCCTTTTTGAGAAGCCCACTCACGTCAACTAGTGAGATGGGGGCTTAAATGGCATTGGGAAGCCTGAGGGACTAGGACACTGTGTTGGGGGGTACCTGAAATGACTGGTCAGACCCTGGCACATATAAGCTTAATCACAAGTATGAGCCTAAGCAACAGATGCCCCAATAGGAAGGAGGGTGTGAGAGGAAGTGAGAGGAGGGCAGGAAGAAACAGGGAAAGGAAAAGCAAATCAATTAATGGTTAAGAGTGATGACACCAGCAGCCTGGGTCTGACAGCTCCGTGGCCCAGTGACTGCCAGCAGAGCTACACTCTCTTGGCCTCAGACCCCTCTTCTGCAAATGGAAGACAGTATAACCCCAACTTATGGGGCTCTCAGGATGAACCAGAGCACGCTAGCATGCTGAGCAGGGTGCTGACACACCCGAGCTCCCAAGTGAGCAGAGCTCCTGTGGCCTTAGTTGTCCCAATCAGTGCCATTTCCTAGGAAGCAGCCCAAGCTCTTGGTAATGAAACTGAGGCCCAGTCACTTAAAGAAAGTACACCTGGAGCCCCCAGCTACCCGCCCCAGAAAGTGGCCTCTTTTGAGAGAAAACAGATTTTGTGTAAGGCCCTGTGTGGAGCTTTGTTAACTGGAAATTAACCTTTTTGCGATTTGTAATAAACGAGGAATGTTGGGCCTCACATTTCTTTTTTTTCTTTTCGACAAAAGCATTAATAAACAGAGGCTGTTCATTAACGCCCAGTTGTAAGGTGCTTACCAGGCAGTGGAGAGGGGCTGGAGAGCAAGGCTGGGAAGGAGCGGAAGACACAGAGGGGGCAGATGAAGATCCATCCGATCCCAGCAAGTGCCGCGAACTCCGTGCCCTTTCTGCATTCTGGAAAGTTTTATGCTCTTATAATTGATGCTTGCAGAAGCCTGTGCGGTTCAGACTCGGCATGAGGAATCCTGAAAGCCTTATTAACCCAGCCACTTAGCCTTTCTGAGTGCAACCCCTACTGTGGCCATTTTGGCTCCAGATTAGCTGGGTCCCAAAATGTCCTGCTGTTGGGATGGAGAGGTCCAACTTACACCTTTCTCTGGTCAGCTCCTGCTCCCAAATCTCCCTGACTCTCTAGCCCTGACTCCCAGAAAGCTGCCTTCACGCACAGCTCCCTGCCACTCTTTGCCTTCCTGGTTGTGTTATCTGCCAAGGAGGCCTTCTCTTGAAACTGGAGCACACTCGGGATTGACTGTGCATGGTGTAAAAATGCATCTGTTGCACCAGGCAGTGCCCCCGGAGGCTCAGGTCTGCAGAAGACCTAGCTCAGACTCTTTGGAGGCCCACAGTTGCAGGATCATGAGTGATTGGATTTGGAAAGTTAAAAAAATGAAACAGGAAAGACAGATGAAATTGGGGTGTGCTTTTCTGGGTGAGAAAGGCTTTTCTCTTTCTGTGCCAATGAGTCTTATCTAGTAGCTGGTCTTTACCTGTAGCATGGTTCTGTGGGGAGGGCAGGGGAGTTGTCAAGAGCACCCTCATTAGGCACCTTTCCCCGAGGACCGAAGGAGCCCTGGGGAGCCACTGGCAGGATGAGCTGTCTCCCCAGAGATAGGACTTTAATTTTATTTGATGGTCAGCTAAGAGCAGCCATTATCCTTCGTGCTCTACTAAGTCTTCATTTAAGTCTTCATTCTAATAATTAAGTTTAAAAACACCAACATTTATTGAGCACCATCTGTGTGTCAGGCACTCAGCTAGGTACTTACACACAGAGTATCTAATTCAAGTGCAGGACATGTAGCCAGGGTAGCCAGGGAGCTCACAGCTTATGGAGCTGGCTCATGTTCACAGTTTTCACTGATCTTCCCTCAACCCTCAGGGAAAGCATTCTACAGTGAAGCAAACTGAGCCCCAGGGAACTGTCTTCTTCAGGGAATGGTTGACAGGACCAGGATCCCAGCCTGGGCCTCCTGACCATGCTGTTGTGATTGTACTGGGAGCGTACATTGGTGGTGTACGCACATTCATGAAATCCCTCTGGTCGGTCTTGGGAAAGGAGTGCACTGCACATTGTCTCAACCCTGTAGTAACCTCATCAGGATGAGGACACTGAGGCTCCGAGAGAGTCAGCCTTGGGAACAAAGCCACACAGGTAGCACTAAGGAGTAGAGCTCGGGGTGCCACCTTCCCCCCTCCCCTCCAGGTGGATCTCCTTTGCTCTCAGCCTTTCTCCACGGCAGTGCTCTCAACAGGAGAAACTAGGCTGCAGTTTCTAGTAAGGGCAGAAGAGGAGATTCTAGTCTTGGGCCTTGGGATGTAGGACGGGCGATTGGTATTGGAAGTTGGACAGGCTGTCAGAAGTGTGCGGCTGGCTGGCTCCGTCCCGGGAGGAGCAGGCTGGAAGTTCAGACTTGGCAGAGCATTCAGGAAGGACCAGCTCCTTCCTGTCAGAAGAACAATTTGGGGCCTTTCATGTTCTTTAAGGCCAGCAGTTTCAGCGGCAGGACTTGCTGGACCAGCCTGCTCTTCCTTCCTTCCTTGGCCTGTCGCGGTCCCCAGAGCACTGTGCTTAGGACATACCGAGGCGCTAGCACTTTCCAAGGGGGTCCATTGGCTGTGGGAGGCGGGTGACAAGCCACAGAGTTGGGTCTCCATTTCCCTAGAGAGTTTTGTGCATTGAAGAAGCATTGCCGGTCTGTCATTGTGGGCTGTCACCGATGACCTGAGCTCTTGAGAGTGACAGGAAAATAGCAGGCCTCCGGCAGTTTCCAGGCCTCTTCTCACCTGGACCAGGGCTGTGCCTGGGCTTTTGTTCATGACGAGATGAGAAGAGCTTGGTTAAATAAAGATCAGCTGCTCTTTCCACGTCTTCCTCCTGATTGATAGCCTCAGAGAGCCATTCATCTGGTTGGAAGATAGATAGGTGGCTGCCGTCACTGCACACAGGCTTTGAAGTTCTCTTTGTGATGTGATTACAGCCCCTAGTTAGCTTGTGCTCCAGGAGGTGAGGTTGACCTTTGATCCTTCTCCTAATTTAAAAATCACAGATCTTGGAAAATGAACCAACTCAGGAAGATGCTGGAAGCTACTGAGGTTGGCTGTCAAACCCATTTAACTGGCCTGCTTTACCTAGAATTCTGGTTTTTCTGATTAAAACAGGTGACCTTTGAAGTTTTTTTTTTTTTTTTCCTCCTTCCTCTGACAATCTCTAGAGGACATCTGGTCTTTTGTGAGTTCTAATGGGAATCCCAGAATTATTCCATGCTCCAAATCAGAGAAGCCCGTTTAGCACAGTATTAAGCAGGAGAAATTAAACACCGTTGTATAGGTTGAGGCTATACGTTCTTCATCCTTCTCATTCATTAACTTATTCATTCATTCACAGCCAGTTCCATGAAACCAGGGATAAAAAAGTGACCAGAATGTAGTCCCTGACACCGGGATCATGAAATTTGGAAGGAAAAGCCGGCAAGGTAGCCAATGTTGTATAGCTTGTGAATGTGCTTGGGGTGGTAACCTCCTTGCAAAACCATTTTGCAGTCCAGCATTGACAGAGACCAGTTTTCCCGAGTGCTCAGGAAGAAGGTCTCGGACAGGGCTCCTTGCAGGGCTGAGAATGGATTTTTCCTGATCTCAGGGCTGGTTAGTGGCACCTCCTGCAGAACACTGAGTTCACACTTGGGCTTTGGTAAAATGGGAATTACAGCGTGCTTGGCCTCAGGCACTCTGGGAGCTCAGGAGAGATGGGCCCTGCTTAGGGAGAGGGCACGGAGGGAGACTGAGGAAGGCTTTCTGGGGAGCTGATGTTTGAGTAGGACTGAAGAGGATCCAGAGGAATTAAGCAGTCAGAAAAATACGGCCAGATGTGTCTGCAAAAAGCCAGCAGCGGGGAAGGAAGGTGTGGTGTGTGGGGGTGGGGCTGGCAGTGGGTGCTTGGGAGAACTTAGTGGCCCATCTTGCTGGAGACCAGGGTGCAGGGTGTGTGTGGGGGGAGCAGAGGGCAGGAGGCTGCACTGCTTCATGGAGGAAGAGGCCAGGGGTGTCAGGCTGAGGGTTCAGACTTTGCCCTAAAGATGGCGGGAGCCTCCAGGGACTTCTAAAGAGCATAGCATCCCTATCTGAGCCTGCAGCAGGGCCCCGGATGAGAGATATGAAGAGCCCTTCACAATTCTCCCAGAGAAGAGGGCTGAGGGCCACATTCAAGGCACTGAGCACTGTGTGGCAAGAGCATGGGATGGAAACTGTGGAGATCACAGGGCACCACGAGCTGAGAAGACTCAATAAACGGCTGGAGGGAGGGACAGGGCGAGATCTGAAGTCTTGTTCCAGCTAGGCTCTGGTTGGGACTACTGCAACAGAGATATGTGAGAGCTGAATCCCTTTATTGCATAGAACGACAAAGATCCTCATCAGTCACTTCAGGAACATCTGTCCCCACCCATAACACACACCAGGCAGCGGGGGAGGTTCTGAGGAGACTGGGAGAGAAGGGGCCAGTCTTACCCTCTGAGTGCCACCTGTAGAGTCTGGGGAGACAGCAGGTGTGACTCTGCCTTAACCTCAGGATGGTGTGTTCGGCTTGGTCTGTGCAGTGGTCAGTTTGCCAGTCCTTGTGGTGTCAATGATGTGGCTTCCCCAAATCCCTTGCAGAAAGGATCATTCTTTTCCCTTGAGTGGTTTTGAGCCAAGCATGTAACATTGCGTGAATGTTTGAAAACTTCTCCTGGTTCTCAGAATGCAATTCTGACAGTGCTGAAGGCTGCCAATTAAATGAAGATTTAGATAAAGGCTGTGTGGGAGAGGAACACAATATTCTTAAACCTAATAATGGTTTTCTTCTGTCTTTTTGAAGCTCTGGAATAATCCTGATTGACTGGCTCTCTGCTTTGGGCATTCCCATTTACTGGACAATTTAATAACATTTAAAATGTTTGACAACCTTTATTTGGGGGCAGACATCCTCAGGGGAAGGGGCTGTGGGTAAGGATGTGCATGGTGTTGTTAAAAAAGGAAGTACAGGCTTGAAAGAGCTCTTCACGCTCAGGATGGGTGTATGGAGGGTTGAGAGGAAGCTCTCAGACTCCTCTTGGATTAAATGCAGGAAGCCTGCAAGGATCGTGTGCCTGGCCAGGTGCTAGGTGCTTTCCTTGTATTGCTCCTCTCAAGAGCACTGAGGTAGATGGGGTGACTGTGCCCATCACAAGTGAAGTGGCTGAGGCCCAGAGCCACTAGGTAATGAGCCTTGGAGCCCCTGGTCCCAGACATTCTCTGATTCGTGGTACAAGGTGAGCCTTAGGGATTGGAGGAGGGCTCCAAAGGATGCCTGAGAAAATCCCCCTCCTTTCCCACTGTATCAGGAGTTCACTTGTCAACACCCATTCACTTGTTGAGCTGCTTGCCGAGTGCCACTGTGTGCCAGGTTCAGTTCTAAGCAGCAGGAAAACAGGGGGGCACCCAAGCCCTGCCCCCACAGAGCTGAGCTTCAGCAGGGAAATCGGTGGAAGCCCACTGGAGGTAAGTGCTTCAGGGAGAACAAAAGGCCCTGTGAGGGTAGAAAGCGGCCAAGGACGCTGCTGGAGAAGGGGTGCAGGCCAGGGAAGTGCTCTGGAGAGCCCCGCCTGAACCTGTGGCATACGAATACGCCAAGAAGAGCCCAAGGCACTTGTAAAGTCCCAGAGCAGGAAATAGCCAGGCGACCACAGCAGATGGGCCAAGAGCAGGAGATGAGGTCAGGGAGCCAGATTTAGGCCACAGCGAGGGTGAGTGATGGAGACCATTGGGGTGGGGGCCCAGCAGAGCAGTGACATCATCTGTTGCTGTGTGCCGCAGAGGAAGCCAAAGCAGTTTAGAAGAAGCCTGCAGAAGCTCACCTCCTCCACAGTCTATTTTTTCTTGTTTTATACATTAATGTAACATATATTAACTCACTCAGTCCTCCCAACAACCCAATGAACTAGGCATTGCATTTTTATTTTTACTCCTCTTTTAACAGGGGACTGAGCCTCAGAGCTGAAAAGGTCACCCAGATAACTAGTGGCAACTGGCTGCCTTTGGTAACAGCTCACTCTCCCAGTACTCTAAGTCCTAGCCAGCATTCAGTGGGCACTGCTCTCTCAGGGTCTGTATGAGGTTGGGGGGCGCTTAGACACTCTGGAACCCTGGCATGTCTCAGGTAGTGGGCAAGACAGAGAATTAGACATAGTTAGCAGAGTGCCCAATAACAAGTGCTAGGCTGGAGACAAGCTCTGGTTTTGATTTGGGAATGAAGAGACCAAGCTTCTGTTTCAGTTGGAAGAAGGAATGAGAAGATGACCCTTGAGCCAGGAATGCACAGCCTGTTGGAGTTATTCAAACAGAGCTGGAGGTGGAGTCGGGGAGGGGAGGCCAAACCAAGGAAGGCATCAGTGGCTCAAAGGCAGAGCATGGAGGTTGGGTGAGGGCCAACTCAGTGTGGCTGGAGAGAGGAAGAAGAGCACCTGGTTGTGTTTGAATGGCATTTAAATGTGTGTTTGCGTGTGTGTTGATGAGGGTAATTAAATTGAAGGCTAGAGACAAAGACAAGTTTCTACCTGGTAACATTTTTTCCCCACATTTTAAAATAGACTTCACTTTTAAAGAAATTTTAGATTTATAGCAACATCAAATGGAATATAGATTTTGCAAATATCCCCACACATGCAAATCCTCCCCTACAACCGCTCACTGGATGGCATGTTCAATACAGTGAATGAGCCTACGTGGACATCATTATCACTCAAAGATCATAGTTTACAGTAGGGGTCACTCCTGGTGCTGTACCTTCTGTGGGTTTGGACAAATGTATGTCTAAAATGTATCATACTGAATAGGTTCACTGCCCTAAAAATCCTCCATGTTCTGCCTGTTCACCCCATTCTTCCCCTGTACTCTACCACTGAGCCAAATCCCCAGCACCATTTTGTATTTTATTTAGAGACAGGGTCTCACTGGGTTGCTTAGCACATTGCTTTTTGCTGAGGCTGGCTTTGAAATTGCGATCTTCCTGCCTCAGCAGCTGGGATTACAGGCATGCACCACTGCACCTGGCCAGATTGGCTTCTTTCTCTTGGTAACATGCATTTAAGTTTCCTCTGTGTTGCTTCATGGCTGGATAACTCATTTCTTTTTAGTGCTGATTAATATTCCATTATCTGTATGTGCATAGTTTGTCCATTCACCTCCTGAAGGGCATCTCGATAGATTCCAAGTTTTGGCAGTTATGAAGAAAGCTGCTATAAACATTTGTGTGAATTTTTTTTTTTTTTTTGGTAGGAACATACATTTTAAACTCATTTGGCCAAATACCAAGGAACACAACTGCTGGATAACAGTAAGAGTATGTGTAGTTTTGCAAGAAGCTGCCAAACTGCCTTCAGAGTAGATATATCATTTTGTAATCCCATCAGCAGCAAGTGAGGGTTCTTGTTGTTCCGTATCCTCACCAGCACATGATCTTGCTTGTGTTTTGGGTTTCAGCCTTTCCAACTGGTGTGTGGGGCATCTCCTTATTATTTTAATTTGCAATACCCTAATGGCACACGATGTGGAGCATCTTTTCATGTGCTTATTTGACATTTCTGAAACTTTATTGAGGTGTCTGTTCAGGTCTTTTACCCCTTTTGTGAGTGGGTTGTTCTTTTACTCGTTGTTGTGTTTTAAGAACTCTTCACATATTTTGGCTAACAGTCCTTTATCAGATATATTCCTTAAAAATATTTTCCCCTCTCTTTAGTCAGTGTCTTTAACAATGCAGACATTTTTAGTTGTAATTCCAACTTATCATTTGTTTTACTCATGGATTGTGCCTTTGGTGTTATATCTAAAAAGTCATTGCCATACCAAAGGTCACATAGGTTTCCTCCCCCCTCCAGGGTTCTAAGAGTTTTATACTTTTATGGTACTTGGCATTGAGGTCTATGGTCCATTCTGAATTAATTTTGTGAAGAGTGTAAAGTCCACGTCTGGATTTTGTTGTTGTTATATGAAAATATACAATTGTTCCAACAACATTTGTATTGCCTTTGTTCATTTGTCAATATCAATTGACTATATTTACATAGATCTGTTTCTGGGACCTTTGCTTTATTGATCTTTTTTGTTTATTCTTTCACCATAACCACCTGCCTTTGTTACTCTAGGCTTACAGAAAATTTTGTGGTTAAGTAGTATCCACTCTCTATCTTTATTTTTCTTCAATAATATGGTGCTATTCTGAGTCTTTTCCCTTTCCATATAAACTTTAGAATCACTTTTGCTGGAATAACTTGCTAGAATTTTAACTGGGATTGTGTTGAATCTGTAGATCAAACTGGGGAGAGTAGACCTCTTGATGATAATGAGTCTTTGTATCCATGAACTTGGGATATCTTTTGTTTATTTTACTTAACTCATTGATTTCTTTCATCAGAGTTTCATAGTTCTTCTCATATAAATTCTGCATATATTTTATTAGGTTTGTAACTAGATGTTTAATTTTTAGGGGGTTGATGTTAATAGTATTGTATTTTTAATTTCCAATTCCACTTGTTCATTGCTGTTATATAAAAAAGTAATGGACTTTTGCATCTTTATCTTTGTGTCTTCCAACCTTGGTATGATTTGCTTATTAGTTCCAAGAGTTTTCTTTGTTGATTCTTTTGGATTTTCTACATAGACAATCTTGTCATTTGCAAAGTAAAATAGTTTTATTTCTTTCTTTTCAGCCACAATACTTTTTATTCCCTTTTCTTATCTTATTGCATTAGCAGGACTTCCAATATTATGTTTAAAAGGAGGTTGAGAGGAGTTAATCTTTGCCTTATTCCCGATTTTAGTAAGAAAACTAGTTTCTCACCACTAAGGGTGATGTTAGCTGTAGGGTTTTTGGTAGGTGGTCTTCATCAAGTTAAGGAAGTTTCCCTCTGTTCCTAATTTGCTGGGAGTTGTTTTTATAAATGGGTGTTGGATTTTGTCAGGTATGGATTTTTTCCTGCATCTATTGATATGATCATGTGATTTTTTTTTATCTTTAACCTATTTATGTGAGAGACTACATTAACTGATTCTTGAATATTGAATAAGACTTGCATACCTGGGGTAAATTCCATCCTGGTGTCATTTTAATATACTTCTTTACATACTTGTCTTAATTGAGAGTATGACTCAATGGTTAAGACTAGAGTCAGCTGCTTGGGCTTAAATACCACCTCTCTTGCTTACCACTGTGAATGTAGGCAAGTAATTTAACCTCATTATGCCTCAGTTTTTGCATCTGTAAGATTATGTGAAAAGTACTGATCCCAAAGAGTATTGTAAAGATTAAATTGAACCTAAAAAACTTAGCAGCCTGCCTAGCACATGGTGAGTGCCATGATGGTTTTTAAAAGGTGTCCCTCCCTGTTTGAATGTGTTCTCAGTGTGTTTTCTCTGCTTTTGTATTTCTAGTGCCTGGTATAAAGTAGATACTAGGCAAAAGAAAGCACTATGGAGTAAAATATACATTTTTTCTATTTTATGGTTGTTAAAGATTCTGTAATTCTACTTTGATTATATATTTGACATTCAGATAAGTTATCCCCAAAGAAGGCTCCCAAGGGGGTGGATTTTCTTATGCTATCTGGGCATAATCCCTAGGACATCCTCCAAGGTGTATGCTAACTCTAACTTCCTTTGGATCATTGTCCCAGGCTTGGTTGTTTCAAAGTTCTGTGAACAGGAAGGTCACCAGGGAAGAGTTGAAGATACTATTACCCTATTTTACAAAACACGATGCCAGGAGAAACATGTATTTTCTGATGGTTTTCAAGGGTTGAAACAACTTCTCTGAAGATTGAGCATCACTTGAATTTAGCAGCAAGAGAACACAGCTTCTCTGTTTGACCCTAGCCCCTCTTTCCCTTTTAATAGTTCTAGAGTCAGAATACTCACTATCAACCTAATGGAGAATGCCTTAGGGGTAGACCACATAACTCATAAACAATGATGAATAAGCACAGGCCACAATAATGGGAAATGGCCCTGCCATCAAGAGGAATCAGAATCACACTGTGCTGGCCATGTTTGCCTCATGTGCACGACGTACAGTTGTGAAAAATGGCAGCGCATGGGCTCTTCCCAAATGGAACCGGCACAGAAATAATGTGAAGCTGTGACAGAGAAAAGAGCACATGCTCACTCTGGTAAACAACTGAAGACCTTCTGCATGAACACAGCTCTCCTGGAAGAATTTCCCCCCTGGAGAAATCATGTCACATGCTCTCAAAAGAGGCCACCAAAGGCCAGGGCCTCGGCAAGACAGTGGGGGTTTGCTGGTGAGTTAGGCAGATTGAGGATCATGGACATGTCTGGACTAATCCTGGGAAATTCTGAATGTGAATTGTGAGGGCAGGGTCATTGCATGATGGCACTGTTGCCTTTTGGGGTCTGGTGATTCTTTGTGGTGGGGACTTCCCTGTGCATGGTAAGATATCCCTGGTCTTTACCCACAAGATGCCGGGGGCCACCCTCACAGTCACACTATATAAACCAAAAATGTCTCCAGATGTTGTCAAGGGCTAGTGAAGGGCATAAAACCATTTCCCATCAAAAACCACTTCTTTAGGAAGATGGCTTAGAAGTTCTGGCACATCCATTCAGGAAAAACCAAACCTGCAACTGGGAGGTTTATCCAGTCTCACTGGAAGAAACGATGTTCATTTTAAAAAGCAGAAGATGAGATGACAATTATTTTGTAAGGTGTGACCAGCTTGGTCTAAGATCTGGGTTTCAGGGGAAGCTGCTGAGAAATAGGAGAGAACAGGTGACCCAGAAATCACAGGAGCCAAGGAAGCTCAAGGGACCACCTAGGATTAGGAAGCCTAAAGAAAACACGGATCAGGCAGATGCAAGTAAAGCCACCAAACGTGTGGAGCGCAGAAATTGGCTATCGACATGAGTTTAGTCAAGGCAGACAAACAGGGCCACGCCAGGGTGATACTCACAGTGTCTAATAACCAAGAATATAGCAGAGGAACTACCAATCCTAACAGCCATCAGCGGAAGCCACCCAGCATGGGCAGTCCAGGGCCTGGCAGGGCCTGGGGACACCAGAGAGGGAGCACCGGTTGGTGGCAGTCAGATAAATCAGGAGGGCTCCAGCAGGAGCTTGAGAACCAAATTCAGAGAAGGCCCCAGCAAAGCAGCAGTGCTCAGAGGCCAGGGGCAGAGCGGGAGAAATAAGAGTTCCCAGGGCCCAGATCTGTCAGAGGGTTGAGTCCTGTTTAATCCTGTTCAGTGCCTACCTGGATCCAAAGACACGGGAGCCGCTTCAGGCCTAAATTATGTATACACACGAGCAAAGACGAAAGCGAGCACAGAAAAACGAAAGCCCTTTGATTTGTAGCCTTTCAGCCTTGTAGGTGATTTTCCCCCTTCTTTTATTTAGAGGTCTGTTGATAGCGCTACAATTTTGTTTCAGCAATAAAGGTAAAATATATGTGGATGTTAACAAAGATGAGCCAGAAGAGCCTTTGGGAGGTTGCGGCCGGTTAGAATTTAATATTCATTAAGATTTTTTTAAAAATCGATTAACTTTATAGCAGAAGTCATAAAAACAAACCCGATACCACCAACTTCTTCCCTCCCAGGCACCTGGCAGCGGGACTTCAAAGCAGGCCATGCCTCTCTGAAGGAACGGGCTGTCGAGAGTGCGACTGAGCCCAGGGGCTCCACTGATGTTTCCTGCCGGAGGGAGACAGCTGTCCATTCCCTTCGCCCCTCTCATCGCGGTCCAGCTCTGGCTCATGGTGCATGCTGACCGATGAGGCCCGCGGCCAGCCCTGTCCTTGCCAGGCTGTAGTGAGAAGTAGTCCCCAGGACACACACACCGTCCATCACAACAGATTAGCTCTGATCACAGCCTAATTATGCCAAGTACAGCCAAACCCCTATCTGTGCTTTTCTGGGGATGGGTAGAAACAGAAATGGGTAATTGAGAGACATTAAGAAAGGGACTAAAATACCGTGTGTTGTGCTGAAGGATGAGTACGATTAATGACACATTATTGCGAGGGAGAGTAAAGAGGTTGCTGCCCGCCCGTTCTCCTGCCAGGCAGCCAGCAGACCCTTCTTCCTCAGTGGGGATTGGTGAAGGAGCTGGCTTGCAGGAAGCCAGGCTGTTGGCATCAGTACCTTCTGGAAGGCCCAAGCCTGTTGGGTTGCTGTAGGGCAACTGTACAGCTCCAGAGAGAGCACCAAGATATATAGGAAGCTCCGTGCCTGAGGGCTGGCTTCCAAGTAGATGGCACATCTGTCCTTTATTCTTCCCAGAAATGTATGCTCAACGTAGGAACCTGGCTTGTTATTAATAGACAACAGCAAGTATTGGGGGGAACCTCAATTAGGGAATAATGAGCTAGCACTCAGATATTCATGCACACAGAGGTGAATCACGTCAGAATACCTAATGGAAACGATTTAGGAACAACAAATATATGCTCTTCAATTAGGAGAATTGTTGAATCTACACCGTCTGATACAGTAGCCACTAGGCACATGTGACTGTGTTTAAATTTCATTTAATTTAATTAAGGACACTTAAACATTCAGTCTCTCAGTCACATGAGGCACATTTTAAATGCTCAATAGCCACACGTAGCTAGTGGCTACCACAGAGGCGGTACAGATGCCAGACGTCTTCTTATCATCAAAGAGAGACAAGATGGACACTCTGGGATTAAAAAATGCTGGTGTATCCTTATAATGGACAACTGCCTATTCTCAAAAACATGAGGTGAATGCATGTAGTCTGATATAGAAAGGTGTCCCCTGTGTATTATGTGTCAACAAGTTATAAAAGTTTATAATATTAATTATTCTTTAAAAACAAGTGTGACACATATACAAACACACACACATTTTATGTAAGTCAGAACACAGACTGGAAGGATGTACCCCAAATTGTAAGCAGCGGTTATCTTTTTTTTTTTAATTCCGGGGATTGAACCCAGGGTGTTTAACTATCGAGCCACATTCCCTAGCCCTAGCAGCAGTTATCTTGAGGAGAAATTTATTTTCTCCACTACACATTATCTGAATGTATTCCATTGAGCATGAGTTACTTTTGTAATTAAAGAGATTTAGTGGATGAAAAGGTGTGGAAATGGTTGAGAAGCATGAGCAGAGGTTTTCTCTTTGCCTCTTTATTTGACTAGTCTTGTTCGTGAAGCTGCCTGCACGGGGTTGACCAGCTGGCTGGCTGGAAAGGGCACAGTTCACAGCAGACGCACCCGCTGCCATCAGGACACTCCCGCAGGCCTGTGCTCCTGGTCTGCAGTGTCTCTGCTGGTAGGGGGATGAATCCACTTTGCAGGAATTCGGAGGACCACTCACGACTTCTCTTTGAGTCCATAGCAGAGGAAGATGAGGCAGAAACACATGGCTGCCATGTCAAATAGCACCTGGGGGGCTGAATCAAATGGGTACATGTCAGCCAGGGGACTTCCCTGCCACATAGGAGGGATCGGAGATATGTCCCCCAGGCTGTGTTGTGTGTGTGTGTGTGTGTGTGTGTGTGTGTGCATGTGGGAGAGGCGTCCGTATCCATTCTGTCCCTGGGAATTCCTCTCTCTGCTGCCTTATGTTCTATGTGATGGACCTGGAACAGGACCTGCTTTCTTTCTTCTTCCCCTTCAGAAATCCATCCCTGCCTTCCCTCCCACTTCCACCCTGACTTGCCCTCCAGCACCATGGACGTCCTACTCTGGGGTGTGAGTCACATGAACTCCTGCACTGTTCTGGGTCCCTTCTGCTCTTGTGGCTGTGGGCCACTGGACAGGGTTCCTTGAACTGTGAAATCCAGCTTCATTCTGGGGGAAATGGATGATCACGAGCCCTTACTTCAGAGTCAAGGAGGGGCAGTGAGGAGCTTAGGCAGTGCTTGGCATACAGTATGTGCTAGATAAATGCTCTCTTGCATTGGAATTAGCATTTGTTTTTTGCTGAGTAATTCTGCAGAGCGGCTCACCATTGTCTGCTCTTTATGTGGCTGCGTCTCTCCTCAGATGAATGGAGAGTCATTGAAGGACAAGAACATCTGCTTCACATTTTCTGTCCCTTAGGCTCCTGACAGTGAGCTGCCCCAGCCTACTGGTGGATTCACTTTTGGTGGGGTGCTGGGGGATATTGGGAATCTGACCCGGGGCACTTTGCCACTGAACTACATCCCCATTCCTTTATTTTTTATTTCAAAACAGGGCCTTGCTAAGTTACTAAGAGAATCCTCAAATTTGCAATCTTCCTGTCTCAGCCTCCCGAGTTGCTAGGATTACAGGTGCCCATCACCACACCCTGCTGGTACACTCACTGTTACTTTTGCTTTGAACACTTCGGAGAGCCTGGGCGACATCCTTCCATTGCCCTCCTATGTGACAGGGAAGCCCTCCCTGACCGGCATGTCTGTTCGTAAGGCCTGCCAGGTGCTGCTTGACATTGAGGCCCAGGGTTTTTCTGCCTCATCCAGGTGCCTGAGTGGTGAGGGCAGCTCAGCTGCAACTCAGAGCACAGTGCACAGCTCAGCCCTGGGAAGGCTGTTGGCCACTGAACCCCACACAAACCTGGGCACCTGACAGTGCTGTAGGTGGGCAAATGGGGGTACCCTGGGTGTCAGAGAGGAAGGGCCCAGGGTTTCCCTGTGTGCTTCCTTAGAACTGTATCCATCTCTCACTGTCTTTTAGTTTTCTCAAAGGAAGACAATCTTGTTAGTCTCTGCCTATTGCCATCCAAGAAGAAAGCTGAGGGCTTTCTTCTACTTGGTGACAGATACTGATGTGAAACTGTGATGACAACAACAGTACTGTTTGTGTGTTTCTTAGTATGTCTGAGAGAGACACTAGGCTAATAGCATTTTATGCATGTATATGTATGTATAAATGTGTGTCTGTGTATGTACATGTGTGTGTGTGTGTGTGTTGTGACTGATCCTCATTATTGGTGAATGATGTTTTTGTGAATTAGCCTACCCACTAAAATTTATTTGTAAACTGAAAATCAGTACTCATAGCACTTTTGTGGACATCTTCTGATGCATACAGTGATGAGAAATTTGTCACCTGATGTCAAGTTTGCATCTGATCCTGGTGACACCCTGCCTTCTAATTTCTGCTTGGGTACTGTAAACAAGTGTCCTCTCTATGGACTACTTAGTGCCACATTCTCCTAATTTGGGGGCCTTTCATTGGCAGTTTTGCTGTTTCAAACAGTCTCCAAGTGTGGTGCTGAGTGCTGTCTAGTGTCGCTCAGTGCAGGAAGGCTGTGGCGTGCCCCAGGAGAATGTGACTTGTTAGCAAGATAGTTCAAGCATGAGTTATAGCGCTGTTGGCCGTGAGCTGGGTGTTGTGAGTCACCGATGCCTAGTTACCGAGGTGTCCTTAAACAGAAGCCTAAAACCAGCTCATATATTGATAGATTAACAGAAACATTGAGACCAGAGGCTTCCAGGCTCCCAACGTTCTCTCTGCTGGGAGCAGTGCTTCAGCATTTCATTCATTTGGGTTCAAACACTTGACCAAACAGCTCTGTGGTATGTATGAATCTTTGCTAAATCTCCCGGGTCTGTTGGAGATAGAGGGGACTGTGATGCTTAAGTTCACAGACTCTGGGCTGGAGTCACGGCGTCTCTGACCACTGACATTACACATCTGTTTTGCCAAGAACCGTAGCTGCTGCTGGGGATCCTGCTCCGAGCCGTCAGGACATGTTTGTCCTTAGATGTTTTTCCCTGGGTCTCAGCTCCTGCAATCAGCCACATACTTGGAGGAGTGATGGTTTATCACTTGCTGGACCAACCACACCACAGGCAGAATCTTGCTGTGTGCGTTAAGTAATAAAGGTGGCTCTGTGAGGCACAGCGGGCCCCGGCAGCCTCTCCTCAGCTGGCTGGCGGCCACCTGCTGGCTGGCTTCTCCACCTGGAGAGTCACAGGGAAGATCCAAGACTCAGTGAGTACCCTGGCCGATGCCTCACTCTGTGGAGTCCGCAGTGGTCTGTGAGGGAGAGCCCAGCTCTGAAGCTGGCTTCCCTCGTGCCGGAGCCCAGGCCGGACCACATGACGATGACAAGAGCAGGGGTGGCTGAGTTTGGGGCTGTTTACTGTGGCTCAGCCACCGTGGTAAGTAGGGCCTGCAGCTTGTCTTTGATTATTTGTTGTGCGCATCACAACCACATGAAAGTGGTCCTGTCAATATGCCCATTGTGCAGATGAGAAGATGAAGGCACAGCATGTCACATGGTGTGCCCAAGACTCACAGGTGGAAGCTGGCGAAGCCAGGATTTAAAAGTAGTTGGTTCACCCCCAGAGCCAGCTGCCTTCCCATCACCAGATGACATCCTTCTGTGTCCTCGAGGACCAGCATTCTCATCAAGATGGGGGACATTGCAACAGAGAATCCATGTGCAGTTCCTGACCCTGAGCTGAGTTCAGGAAAGGGTTTCAGTCCCCTTTCTCTTCTCTCTCTTTTTTTGGCAATGCTGTGGTGAAACCCTGGGCTTTGCACATGCTAGGGGAACGCTCTACTCAGAGCTACACTCCTGTCCCCAAGTCCCCTTCTGTAAACACAAGCTCCCTCCTGCCCCAGGCTAGCTCTGAGCATTCTGCTGTTTCTCTGGAGCTGACAAGGATTCAGCTGTTGATTGGGAGGGGTGCTCTGACTTGTGTCACGTATCACAGAAGTGGTCTTACTCCAACTTGCCCACGCTGCCCTGTCTGCTGGCAGTTGGAGCAGGAGTCAAGTGTGGGACCCTGCCCCTGAGAAGCGTCCTTGCAGGTTGTGGCTGAGAAGGGGGAATTTGCCCACTGGTTCCAGTCTTGGATGGGCCAGTGTTTGCCCCCGGGGCTTTCCTGGTTTGCATCTTTGGGTGGTGCAGGCAGGATGGGGCCCTGAGAGCCTGGGCCCTCAGGCAGGAGGCAAGAGGCTTTTAGGCCAGGGAGGAGCTGGGTGCCGCTCCTGCCAGCTGGCAGACCCCACCAGAGCTGGGGCAAGACCCCAGGAGGCAGCTTCGGAAGTGTGCCTCATCGGATCCGAGACAGCCTGCAAACTGAGCTGCTACCGTGGACCCCAGCCCCCTCGGGGCCCCTTGGCTCCTGTGCTTCCTGTGCCCCGGGTTTTTCTGCCCCCCTCACCGGGCAGCCTCATGACTGTGCTATCGGGAGCCTTCTCAATCTTTTTATGCTCCGCTTTCAAAGCTGTCTCGAAATGAGATAAGTGAACGCCTAATACAGTTTCTCCGAAACACCTGTATTTGTCTGGCTGACCTCATATTAACACAGGTTCTCGTCTCAACTTGAACGCTGCTGTATCTATGGCTGCCCCCTTACCATGGCCGCTGCTGAGCCCTTAGCGCTCATCTCTGTGTCTGATGCCGTGAATACCAAGTGAGTGGCGCAGGACGGCTCCCACCCTCCAGGCAGATGGGCCCACTACCCGGCAAGTGTACCCGAACTCGCAAGAGGCAGGATCCGACCCCCAGGCTGGCAGCCTGCCTGTTTAGTTGCTCTGCTAAATCCTGGCACCTGAGACTTTGGTTGCTGCCTGCATTCCCTGAGCCCTGGTCACAAGATGAGCAGTGCCTTCCAGGCTGGGGAAGCAGAGATGACAAGCCCCTGCCAGCCCTGGGAGGGGTCAGGCCAGCTGATAATTAAAGGGCACCTTGGACACATTGCCAAAGCTATTATTGGTTCTAGTGGAGAGGACTTCATTCCACACAGGGCAGAAGAAGTAGATAGTGTGAAGTATTCGGAGCTCATTGTGGTGAGGGCGTGGTTCTTATCCCAAAGCAGCAACCCAGAGGCAACCCTTAGAGATGTTTAATCCTGAGCCGGGGGTCTGGCCCGTGGCTTCAGTATCACCTGGGTGGTGGAAAAATGGAGATTTAGGGCCCTACCTCTGACCTATGGAGTTAGCCTTCCTTGGGGTAGGGTCCAGTTGTCTGCATTTTAACAAGCTTTCTGAGACTCTGGTGCACACTGAAGTTTGAGAACTACAACCTTGTGGGTTGTCAGCAAACCCGAGCCTCCAGCAATGCTCTCAGCTTGCCCGGGCTCAGCTCAGTGTGGGGCCAGAAAAGAGAAAGCCCAGGGGTGGCCCTGTCAAAGAGACGCTCTGAGCACTCACTTTGGAGTCAAACCTGTACCTCTTTGGATCTTTAGCATGTTCCAGAATCTCTGTAAATCAGTGACCTCCTGTGCAAAGTGGGAATGGCTAGCAGGGCCCATTTTTATTCTAGGTACCCATGGCACACCTGGCGTAAGGTGGCCCCAAGGACTGCTTTTGTTGTTCTCGTGACTATCTGCAACCAAGGGACTGAGTTAGCCGGACCCATGAGGATCTAAGCTTTGGGGGCTTCACAGGCTCAGGAGTCAGCAGTGCTGCCAAAGGGCAAGGCCCGAGACCCCTGCAGACCCCTGGGCACCTCTGTGGATGCCACTCCTCCTGTAGCCTTTGGGGCATCCTTGGACCTGGGCACAGCAAATTGAACAAAACTATGTCCCCAAACAAGGACAGTCCCTTTAGATACCTGGCATGTGGCCCTGTCTTGGCATTTGGAGCCTGGACGATCTTACTGCCCCATCAGGCTCATGGACAATGGACCCTGCTGCTATTTATCTTACCCACTACCTCACTGATAAAGTCTACAGAGGAATAGTGGGTCTGTTAGGACTTACCCATTGAGCCTTTTATTTTAAGTGACACATTCTAGTACTGGTTAATTGTAATTCTGATAACATTACTTGTAATACTGTCTCCAGTCCTGAGAATTAATTTGACTGGAAAAATTCCAGAAGGACTTAAATGTTTCTCATTAAAAGCATTATAGATAACTTATTAGACATTGTAACTAATTGTAATACCACCCAATGTAAAGCCTCCCAATTAAGATGCTGTTTCTTCTCCTGTGATTAGTTGGGAAAGCTTTTCCATACGAATATGCCCTCTAGAATGTCGATCAATTAAGCATATATAATTGGACTGAACCGTTGGCTCCCCCAATGATCACTCTCTCTAGTGATCTGTACCCCAGCTGGGCTGGAAAGCTCCTGAAGACAAATTTCCTCGACTCTAGTTAGGGGCTGAAAAATGGTTCTCTGTAAGGCTGCTTGTGCGCTAGATATTTCTCTTGGCCCTGTTGACAGGGATGCATTGTGCTTTTTCAATATGGAGGACGTCTTCAATGCATATATTTTTCCTTAAAAAGATAAAGAGAAGCCATTCTGTGTCTTGGTTCTTGACCTCCCTTGAGGGACACACCTGTGGGAGAGTGGCCCCTGTTGGGCAGCTGCTGCTTGCCCCAGGGTTGAAGGTTCGACCTCAGTTCTCAAGCCTCCTCCACATTTATGGGACTTCAGAAGGACTTCCTGCTTTCCGTGCCTGGGAAGTCACCCTGGAAAGCCTAACATTGCAAGGGAGCATTCGCTAGTCACCACCGAAGTGTCTGAGCTCATGCCACTTTGCAATTGCTCCATGGTGGAAACCTCTGGAAGTCATCAAGGGGGCTGGGAAGTAGCCAAGATTTGTAGGAGAGGCAGGACAGAAGCTGCAGTGAGCCTGGTGTCAGGAGGAAACAGCTCATTGTCACTGCATCCGTCTTTTTACTCATGACTTTCCCCACTGAATTCTCCTGCAGCCATGTGTAGGTGAGAAATGAGGAAAAAGAAAGAAAGAAAGAAAGAAAAACCCACAGAAGAGCCCAAATCAACAGCTCAAACAACTCCAGAATCAATCGAAAGCTCCTCTCTTCGAGGGGAGTGTTCATTGGTGGGGTGACCACAAACTGCCTGGGCTTGCTGTACCTGGGAACAACAGGGCAGATGTCCACAGGACCATCCAGGAGAAGGACAGATGGGGCTGTAATTAGGGGAAGAGCTTCCAGCAGATTCTCAGAATGGGCCAGAGTTTGCAGCATCCAGGATATATAAACAGGTGCATAATCTGGGGTAGTCAGGTATGAAACCTAAAGACACGTCCATGGATTTCCTTTTAATAAATCATCTCCTCTAGTAGTCATTTTTCATCAACAGGCAATTCAGGAAAAGTTGGAATTGAGCATAATGTTGCATATCATTTCAGAACATCTGGTCCTGATATGCAGGAACAGCTGTTTAGTACCTGGGATGGAAACAACATCTTCCCCGGGGCTGCCACGGTTCACCTCCCAGAGGTGCAGTGTCGTTGAAGTAGCTGTATGTCCCAGGTCTTCCTTTCCTGGGTAACAGGGACAGCAGCGTTACCAGTGGGGCACTGAAGGCTGCATATTGTTTTATACACACCAGATACTTGCCAAGCACTTTCCTATGTGATCGCATTAAATCTTCACATCTGGGTTCACTGGTGTGTAGACGGGGAAAGGAAGTCATAGAGCCAGAGACGGGCTCTGCACAAAGTCCACTGCGGGTCTGCGCCATGCCACAGCTCAGGTTCTTCCACCACCACCACGAATTGCTCATAAAGGAGGAAAGAAGACGACTGTGGAGATCCCAAATGAAGAAAACAGCAGGTGGATTTCCTTTATTTATTCTGTGGTCATGTTTTGGATGGGAGATGTTGGTTTTGCTGCTCTGTCATTATGTATAGCCACACCATCACCAGGTGGCAGCAGGATGCCTTGATCACATGAGCCAATCAGCAAGCCCTGTTCTTTACCCAGTGTTCAAGGTGGTAAGCAAAACCTTATTTGTAAGAAAGACTTTCTAAGTCTTTGATGAAAACTTTGAAAACCAAATGTTTAGGAAAAGAATTACACTTATACACCTAATGTCAAAGCATATAAATCTTAAAAGCAAACTTAATAACACAGTCTTAAGATGTAGGTGGGTTTCCTCCTGATCTTTAGCCACATTGAGGTAGCGGGCTGCCCCAATCTTTGCCTGGCACTGTGATAGAAGTGGTGGTCTTCATGAGTCCAACAGAACATTTAACTTGATATCCAGATTTCCCCAGAACTCAGTCTCTTAGATCCAGATTTAAGTTTTGAAAGATTTTCATCATTCACTCGTTCAGTGTTTTAGGACTTGCTTTCTATCCATGACCTATTGGTGTATGCAAGAGCAGATGCACTATGGGGTAGTTGTGCCCAAGAATTAAAAACAGAAAGGGCGTGGCCTCAGGAAGTGGCCCCTCCGTGGCATCGTGTGCCTGTGCCTGACCTCAGACAGAGCTGTTTCCCCGGTCACTCCACATTCCCTCACCTGCCACTGTCACCTGTATTGTTAAGAACCGTTTCTCACCTAGGAAGCTCCTGGGGATCCTCCCTAGCCTCTCACCCACGCTTGCTCTTCTGAACACCAAGGCTGAAGTGGACAACTCAAACTCAGAGCCTGGGTGGAGCTGGGTTCAAATCCTAATGACCCAAATTCCCTCTGTGTGTTTCATTTTATTTTATTTTATTTTTTTTATTTGTTCTTTTAGTTACACATGCCAGTAGAATGTATTTTTATATATCATACATATATGGAGAATACCTTCCCATTTTTGTGGTTGTACATGATATGGAGTTAGGAAAGTTATATCTGATTCATTCTACTATCTTTCCCATTCCCATCCCCTGGTCAGCCAATTGTGAGTCAGCATCCACATCAGAGAGAATATTCCGTTTTTGTTTTTTTGGTTCTAGCTTATTTCACTTAGCATGATATTCTTCAGTTCCATCCATTTACCCACAAACGTCATGATTTCATTCTTCTTTATGGCTGAGTAATATTCCATTGTGTATATATACCACATTTTCTTTGTTCATTCATCACTGAAGGGCACCTAGGTTGGTTCCATAGGTTGGTTATTGTGAGTTGAGCTTCTTGCTATAAACATTGATGTGGCTGTGTCACTGTAGTATGCTGATTTTAAGTCCTTTGGGTATAAACTGAGAAGTGGAATAACTGGGTCAAATGGTGGTTCTGTTCCAAGTTTTCTGACGATCTCCATACTGCTTTCCAGAGTAGTTACACCAATTTGCAGTACCCTGTGTGACTTTTATCACTTAGCCTCTCCAGTCTCTGTTTCTTATGGGAGCTATAACCTCATCAATGGATTAATCCACTTGATGAATTAGTAATAATTTCAGTGGACTGCTGGGTGGTGACATAGGCAGGTGGGGTGTGACTTGGAGGAAGAGGTCACTGAGGATATACCCTTGGGGACTACATCTTGTCCCTGGCCCTTTCTTTTCTCCTTTTCTCCTTCCTGGCTGCCCTGAGATGAGCAAGCTTTTCTCTGTCACATCCTTCCACCATGATGCCCAAAGCAGTGGAGTTGGCCGGCCATGAACTGAACCTCTGAAAGCCCAGTTCTACAATCTGCACAGCTGATCCCGAGAAACTAGCAAGGGGTGATAGAGATATTAAGAATAAAAGGCTGGGATCAGGTGGTCACTGCTCTCTGATGGAGGAGGAGCGTCTGAAGAGTTGGTCCAGCAAGTTTATTTACATGGAGTCTCATAATCAAGAAGTAAAAGGCCATTCTGGTGGCGCATGCCTGTAACCTCAGCAGCTCAGGAGGCTGAGACAGGAGGATCTGAGTTCAAAGACAACCTCAGCAACGTCAAGGCTCTAAGGAACTCAGTGAGGCCCAGTCTCTAAATAAAATACAAAATAGGGCTGGGGATGTGGCTCAGTGGCCGAGTACCTCTGAGTTCAATCCCCAGTACCAAAAAAAAAAAAAAAAAAAAAAAAGTGAAGTACTGTGCAGGCATTGTTCTTTGTGCAGTAGAGACTTTCTAGTGCTGCCATGTTTGGAGCTTCCTGCCTCACTCAGGAGGCCCCTTGTCTAACGTGACTGTTAGCTGGGCAGGCTCAGAAGTAGCAGCACTGGTGAAATACTGCAGGGATCTATGTTCAGAATCCTCTGTTCCCTGGAGGCTGGGTCTGAAATCTAGGTCAAGAATTGATTGGCTCCGTGGCTAGCACAGAAACTCCTTTAGAACAGGGCATCACCCCACAACTGGGCCATCTCTTGTACCAAGAATATTCACAGAAAGGCATCGCCTCTGTCGCAGGACAGTTTCAAAACCCACCATTCAGTCACTGCTCCTGACAATCCAGCCCCTTTCCCTCCTCTAGGTTGTTCTTGTCAGGTGTTTTGGTCACAGTGATGGAAAGCTAATGAACGCAGCACCTTTGAAGGTACAGCTTGTGTTCTAAGTTGCAAACACTTGTAGTGGGAGAGGAATTAGCAGGAACTGCAACCAGAATCCTCTTGGGGCCTGTAGGAGGCCTTGTGCCCACTCACATCAGCCACCCCCATCTCAAATGGCCTGATTGACAGCTTAAATTTCACCCCTTTCAAAACTGTCTTTATAAAGACCTCTTGCTCCAAATCTGGCCGGAGATGGTAACTTCAACTAATATTGGGCTCACTTTTCTTGGTTTTCATCTTCAATTTGTGGTGTTTGAAATGAACGTGAGGCTGAGGCACTTGAAGAAGCATGGAAAGTAAGAGCAGTTCTCGAGCCAGCTAGGCAATTCCCTTCTGTCGGTCCCCACCATGTCACACTGGAACCTCTGTTGACGGCAGCAGGGCGAGTCCTTCATGCGCACATACCTTGAGTCTTACATTCCCGATTCTTCTCCCTGAAGTCCTTGGCTCAGGTACATAACACCAGAGGGAGGTCTCACCAGGGATCACATAGACAGAGGGTATTTAAATTTGGAAAACATTATCGGGAAATATGAGTCGTTTTTCAGCCGTCTCCTGTGCTAACATTTTTTCAAAGTGAATTATTTTGTGGCTGTTCGAGGAGGGGGCCTACTGGAAAGAAAGGCAGACGGGAGGAACAGAATTATTTATAATTATGATATGTGTTGGCGGGACGGGGGCTGTGCCTTCTGAGACACAAACGGATGACAAAGAATAAGTTATCTCCTTATAGATAGAACGTGGCAATAATTGCATAGTTTCTGGCTTCAAAAAGTCATAATCTATTAATTTGATGGATATCAAAAAGCCATAATCTGTCAATCAGTGTCAGAAGAAAGAGTGCCTCGGAGCTTTGAAGCCTGACATTTAGAGTACTGCTGGATACCTTTATTTTTATTCTGATAGTAATAGGGAGGAAGGATTCAAACATGCACAGCATACTTAGGGAATGAATATCATTTTAGTTGTCTTAACAATTTTGCAACTTAAAAGTGGTATTGGATCAGTACGCCGTATTGGAAAAAGTGTAAAAGTCACCCTACAGTGAATTACGGGGAGATAATTTCAACCTACAATTTCACTGGCATTACCCATTATGGCATTGCCTCCTTGGTTTAAATGTGAACGGAACCTGAGATTATTTCTCCATAAATTCCCGTGGCCCATCTATTATTTCTATCTACTCCATGGATACATTCCTGAAACATACCAGTGGGCGCCGAGGAAAATAGTCCATCAGTAGAACGTCAAATTGATGGAAGGAAGGAATCGGAGACGTCACACACAAAGAAAAATGCAGCTTTTCCAGCCCTGGTGCGCTTGCCAGTTGCGGTAAACAAAGGTGCCCCTGCTCTGGTCGGGGAGAACTGGGCTCCACGGCTCCTTGACACTCGCGCAGGTTAGAAAGCTGAGCCCTGTGGCCTTGGCCTCCTTCTTATCCCCCAGCTGAAGATGCTGCTTAGGTATTTTCCAGGGCAGAGGCCGCCACACCCACCTGCCCTGTCTTCCTGTGTTCGCTGGCAGCTTGGCCCTCCTTCCCCCTCTGTCTCTCTTCCTGAGGTCGTGGTTTACGTTGAAGAGGGAGTGACTGTGCACCTCTGGTTCAGCCTCCGTGGCCCCTCCCCTTAGTACAAACACCTGGAAGAGCAGAGAGCAGGGAGGACACTAGCGCTCAGAAGTCAAGAGAAAGGGACATGAGAGGGAGGAGCCGAGACTGCCCAGGGCCCAGGGACAGGGCGAGAGGGAGGAGCCGAGACTGCCCAGGGCTCTGGGTATTCTGGGTGTGGACATGCATCTCGTCTGCACCATGATCTCGCCCTCCAAGCCTGGTCTCCATCTCGCCTTCCTGACCACCAGCCACACCCCTGCCATCTCTGAGCTCCAGGTGACTCCCAGCTGTCACCCTTCCTGATGTCCCAAAGGCACCTGGGACTCAACATTTTCCAACACAACCTGGGGTCTTCCCCTCCGAACCCCAGTGCTTTCTGCTGTTGCCTGCTGCATCCACAGCACCAGCCTGCAGCTTGCCCCTCCCTGGTGTCCACTTTCCATCTGGTAGATGGCACCTCCTGAATGCCTCCATCTGCTTCTCTCCTTCTCCACTGCCAGCACCCAATCTGAGCTCACATTTTTTTTTTTTTTTGGTCTTAAATATCAAGACGGCCCCCTCCTGGTTTCACCATAGTCATTCTACTCTTCTATGCACTCTCTTGTCCCCAACCAGAGGGGACAATAGCTTCAATATCATGCCTGTGACCTATGTAACTCCACTGTTTACCATTTCTTAGGGAATTAAACAATATACTAAATGCTCAAATGTGCTACAAGGTCTTGCATGGGAATCACTGATGGATACCATCTGCTCTTGTATAGCTCTGCACTTGAGCTCCGGCCATCCCAGTCTGTTCAGTCGCTAAGACCATCACACACAGGCCTCTGCCCAGCCTCGACTATGCTGTCCACTGTGCTGTGAGGGAACCCTGAGCATCTCCCGGGTTCCAACTCCTCCAGCCCTTGCATTTCACTCTATAGTCGCTACTTTGGGGAAAGCCGAGCCTCAGTCTAGATTGGTTTCCCCTCCTGTCCTCTGGTACCATGTCACATGCCTCTGCCCCGTCGCTCAGGTGGTGATCGTTTCTCATGTGTGACTAGTGTGGTCTCTGCCACAAGACTCACAGCTGCACAGGGAAGACACTGAAGCCCACTGCTGAGCACAGTGGTTGACAACTTTTAGATAATTAATAAATAATGACTGCATTAGTAGATTTATGGATTAGATATAGAGTTATGGCCCATTTAGCAGATTTGGAACCAGAGTTCACTCTAAGTAAGAGCCTGGCAGAGGCAGAAGCGGGATTTGGACTCAGTTCCCACTCCTCTGCCCATCCTAACACACTAAGATATAGACAGGGCGAGGGTGGGTCCTTTATGAAGTTCTCTCCAGTCACAGTGAAGTACCCCAGCTGTCTTCAGTTTGACGCTCTATCATTTGTTTCACGCAGATGCTCCTGTGGGACCGTGCCGTCCCTCCCCCTTTCCCACTGTCTTGGTGATGTCAGTCTGTCCAGTTGGAGCCTTTCTTTAAGTGCCCAATCAAACTAATCTGATCAAGTGAACTTGGCTTCTGACTTGGCTCTCACAATTTGCCACCTCTGAATGATTGATGTTGTCTTGTCCCTGTGGGAAAAGTGGCTGCAAATATGATCCAGGGACTCTATAGTCGCAATTCCAGCATAATTTTCACAAGTCGTGGTCAGAATAGTAAGAAGCACTGCATGGAAGTCTCGCGTGGACATTACTCGTCTTCTGTCACCTTGGCCTTTACATTGGCCTCCCAAATCCCCGTGTGCAGCAGCCAGTACCGGAGCCTTCTCCCTCCTGGAAGAGTGCTGTGACCGAGCAGACTGGTCTGGGGAGATGAGTGTGTGGGGCGCGGCAGATGATTTATAACGTATTTTCATGTCCACACAATTCACCAGCTCAGGATCCAAGAGAAACTGGGATAAGTGTAAGCATCACCTTCAGGAATGTGGCTTAAAGTTTGCAGGGTGCAGAGAGGTTTCTGCTGGCTTTGAAAGCCCATTTCCCATGACACGATTGCCCCAGCTGAAGGCCTTTGGGTAAGGTGCGGGAATTTCCTGTTTGCTTATCTATTTTCAACCCAGAATGTCCACTCTTCCAGGGCAAGGACTGGGTTCTGTTTATCCTCTTATCCCCGGAGGCTTTCATGACCTGGGTCGGTCCTAGGTACTGAAAATATTTCTTGGAAAAAAGCCTTCTCTCAGTGACAATGGAGCACGGAGGAGCCAGAAGGAGTGGGTGGGAGGCGGCTCTCAGCTGGCTTTGCTTTCTGAGAGACACTGGCCTCTCTGGTGAGGCCACGGGTGTAGGCCTGCTCTTGTGGAAGTAGGCAGCCTGGAGTGGCCTTGGAGAGCACAGAGCTGAAGGAGACGGCAGTGGGACAGCCACATCTTACAGACCTGGCCCCTCTGTTTTTCCAAACAGTGTGAAATGCATCACCTGTGCACAGACATTCCATTATTCACCACAAAACACAAAGAAACCCCCTTTCCTCATCCCCGATGCAGCCTGTACTCAACCTCAGACACGCAGGATCAACACGAGGGATTGTGTGGTCCCAGAAAACAGGGCATCATGACAGGGAAGGAGGGACAACCCACTCTAGGAAGCCGACTTGGGTTGGCACCACTGTGGGTGACAGAGGCACATGCCTCCCAGGACCCTCCAAGGAGAGCCACAGAAAGCACCCCAGAAGTGTTTGGCTCTGGGGTGGTGCCCACACCCTGTTACCTAGGTCTGCCCAGAGGATGCCAGCACCTTTGCTTTCTCAAACCACGGGAGCAGGAGGGACCCTATGGTTGCCTGGGGCATTCCATCACACAGTGTCTGAGAGACCACAGGGCACAGCCCAGGGATGGAGGGTACACTGAGGCCAGCTGGCTGTCACAACATGGGTCATGCTGAAGCTGGTTGTCACAGTAGGGCTGGGCAGTAGGGAGAGAGAAGTGCCCAGCAAGATCTCCTACTTTAGGTGTGGACCATAAAGGTCACTTCAGAGCCCTCACACGCTCCTAGAGTGGGCTTGCCAGCCTGGTAGTTTGCACATGAGCAGAGAGAGGAAGTGAAGTCCTGGTGGGGCGGCAAGGTGTGAAACAGGCAGAAGCCGGTCGGTCAGCGAAGCGCAGTGAATGGGAGCACAGGCTCCTGCACCCAACTCCCCTGGTTGTGAATTCTGCCCTGCTCCCTCCCAGTGCAGAGCTGAGGACATGATTTAACCAGTCTTGGTCAGGGCTTATCTTCAGCAAAATGGGGATACAAAGGGCAACCTCAAGCTGTTTGAATTTCAGATCATTTGTGATGAGAATATGCTCATAACGACCTGCAGAGGCGGAAGTGACAATACCATGCACAGGTATCAAAAATGGACCTGGGACAGATTTTAGGACACTGGAAAAGGTTTTTTAAAAAAAGAACCATATTTCACAGAGTTTCAGGTCCACTAACCAGGAGTGCTATGGGCCCAGAGCACACCTCTGTCCTCGGTGGTCAGGAAGAGAAGGAGGCCCCCCACAGCAGCGCGGGGCAGGGAGGTCTTTGAAATGCAGCGTTCAGGGCTCTCGGGAACATGCTTGTTTCCACGTCCGCCTGTCCCTCTACTAGGGTAGAGGGAATTCGTGCCAGTGTCCTCCAGTGCTGTCACTGCTGGCTCGGCCTCTGGTGCCAGGGGAGCTGAAGAGGACCGGGAGGGCAAGTGAGGTCAGGCCTACCGAGAGTTTCCAGAGCTGGGGTCACCGAGCTGCGTGGCCGTGGTCTAGGAACTTCCTGTGCGTGGACTTTGGTGGTGGATAGTCTGGGCACCCTGTTCACATCCTCCGTGTCATGAACCGCAGTCCTGCAGAGCTGAACTGATTTGCCCCAGGTCCTGCGCCAGGAGCGGCAGAGCTGAGACAGGAACCTGGCGGTGCAGTTCCAGAGCCATACCTCAGACCCCCCACCACCGCCCTGCAGAAATAGCTTCCCAGCCGGCTCGGATCTGGGACATGTGGGTACCAGAAGAGGACCCAGAGCATCTCTAGCCCCAAAGCTACGAATATGCACTACCAATTGACTGCAGTACTGGAGTGGGTTATTGGTGGGCTACTCTCTCATTGATCATTGTTGGAGTGCTGGGTCCCAGCAGGAAAGAGAGGCTCCCACAGACTGGAATAATTTGAAGGGTGCTTCAGGGACTATCTACTAAGATGTGGAAGGATTTAGGGAGAGATAATAAAGGACACTTCAGTGCTTATGACCTCTTCACAGCAGGAAGCCCTCACTCCCTGGGCCTGAGAGGACAAGGGCAGAGAGGGGCCAACAGAACCTGGAGATGGCACTTAGTGGAGAGGACCCCAGAACAGGAGAGTCAGGGGTGCAGTTTCCCAGAAAGAGGAGCTGGAGGAAAAGGTACTGTAGCCTCACTTGCTCCTGTCTGATGTCCTGCCTGCCCCTTTCATTGGCCAATCCATCAGGGAGCCTAGAATAGAGCTAGGGGAGAAGGCAGCCTACATAGGTCAAGGTCTTGGAGCACAGATGAGGATGGAGACAAGTAAAGGATTGATCTGGGAAAGGGAACCGCCAACACTGTTGTCATCCTGCAAGCAGATACTCTTTGGAAACCTTTGTGGTATCCAAAGAATGAGAGGGAGCATATTTCCACTTGATGGAATATTATTCACCCAGAAAAAAAGAATGGAGTACTATACCCATGCTGCAACACAGATGAACCTTGAAAATGTGATGCTGAGTGAAGGAAGCCAGTCACAGAGGCCAATGCTGTAGGATTCCATTTATGTGAAGTGTTTGGATTCCGCAAACGCAGAGATAGAAAGGAGATTGGTGGCTGCCAGGGGCTGGGGGAGGAGGGAATGGAGAGCGTACTATAGGTCCAGGATTTCCTTCTGGGTGTGGAAATGTTCTAGGAGTAGATAGTTGTGGTGACTGCACAACATTGTAAGTGTGATAAATGCTGTCGGGGATGACTATCATGTTGTGTTTGTTTTTCACAATTAAGTAGACAAACAAGTAAGTGAGAGGAAGTAAGTGAGAGGTGCTCAGGCTGGCCCCGTATCCGCATCCCTTTCTGAGCAGGCGCCAATGCGCCACGCCCCTTCCTGCTGGTGGGGGAGGCAGCAGGTGCGCTAGGCGCCCACGTGTGCTCCTCACCTTCACGCCAGCTCCACCTCCGCCAGCTGAGGCCTCCCTGTGCCCTCAGCCCCAGGGCTCGCTCCAGCTGCTGAAGCCCACTGTCCCTACCAGCATTGCTGAGGATGCCCGGGTCCCAGGAGCAGCACCGAGCAAGGACCAGCAGGACAGGCGCATCAGCTCCCTCCATCAGGTGGAGGGCTGGCTCCAGACCCTGGTCCTCGGACTCACTCACGCCCTTCCTGGTCCCTCTCTTCCTTGTCTCACTTCCCCTCCCTCCTGGTCCTTCCTTCACCTCCAAGTCAGCCACCACTCTGAAGCTCTTTCTGGGGATTTATAATAACTGTGAGTAATAGATAGCACGGATGGAGTTCTTATTATTAAAATGCAGGTGAGAAGAAACCTGTTGGTGTTCACTGTGCCTCTCCTGTTCCCCGGGAGCCATGTGTCACATCAATGACTGCCACCGTTTCTGACACAGGTGTAAAGAGAACCCCCTGGGGGGGGGTGCTGAGAGTGCAGATTCCCTGGCCTCACGCTGATTGGCAGATTCAGTTCATCAGGGCGGGGCCTGGGAATCTACACTGACTGACCTCTGCAGGCGCTTAGGCAGGGCGGGGTAGAAGCAGTGTCCACTGCAGAGCACTGGACAGGTGTCAGGGGACTTCCAGGTGTGTCTGCCTGCAGAGGCCCACGCAAGCCTCAGATCAGGTAGCATTTCTACAGCGGGGCTCCCTGGAACTCTGCAGGGAGAAATCCTCCCCTCTACACTGACTTTCTCCTAAACCGATGGGATCCATATCCAAGTGTAGAAGTTAATTTCAGTATTTAATAATCATTAAGTAAAGAGAGAGTGAAATATCTACGCTATGTAATTACATAAAACATGCTTCTGGCAATATTTGCCCCCTTGAAAATTCAAACAGGAAGTCTCCAAGGAGTGAGGTTGTATTCTTGGAGGTGGACACAAAGTAATTGAGCTTAGCTAATGGAGATAATTAATTAGGAAATGGATGTGCTCGATTCTAAGAAAGAGATTGGAAGGATCTCCCCAAGGCCCAGCCCTCCGCCTTCGCTGGCTTTCAGAAGTCAAGGACACCCAGAGGGCTGTGGCCCAGACACACTAAGGAATTAAAGGGTAGAGCACCCACGACCCCTGCCTACATCTCTGCTTGACCCCAACAGTGCCTAGGCCGTAGGAATGCTCCACCAACAGAAAAGTGCCATCGGAGGCCTTGGGCCAAGTCTGGGCCTCAGCCTGTGAAGGCTCTGAACCTGGTCACCTTTCCACCTCCCAGGGGCTGGACATGCTCCTCCTCAGGGCTGGGGTTGCACCAGGAGCAACAGTAATGGGCATGCCCTGCAGGAAAACCGGCTGTAGACAGAAGGGGCCATCCTTTTGGGGTCTTGCTAAACCCTCATCGGCCTCAGCTGTGGACCTGGTGTCCTGCATCTGGGCTTCCTGTCCGACCCTCTGCCCAGGTTTAAGCAGTAGAAACCTCGCGCTCTGGCCCAGTCCTTCTGGCTGGGCTCCCTGTCAGCATCCCTCCTCCCTCTCCCAGTTCCAAATGTGAGACCCCTCTTGCCTAATACGCCTGGCTCGCTGGCCCACTGCTGGTGCTGCCAAGTGGCCAGCTTAGCCCTCAGCCGTGCCACTTCAGTGGAATCAAAAGACAGTGCCATAGCTAGAGATTGTATTCAGACCCGCTGATTCCCTCCCTAAGCATCTCATGGCAGGATCAGCCAGGCCAATATGTCAAGCCCAGAAATACGGATGGACCAGAGGGACCAGCAGCTCTCAAGGGGCAGGAGGGCAGGGGTCAGGTCGTGCAGGTCACAGGCAAGGCATGTGAGCGCTCCTGGGGTGAAGAACACATCCGTTATCCAGGGAAAGTCCATTTGTCTCCTTCACCAGGCTGTCCACACCGTCCAGCACGATCAATAGTTATTAAATGAGAGAGAAGCTGCGACCTGAGCCAAGGAGGCGGAGACTTGTCCTGGGTGACGTTTGTGGCTTCCTGGTGGTGGCAGATAATATGTTACATATTACTAGGACCCAGCACAGGAAGGCATTGGTTTCCTATGTTGATGAGAAATGTGTGCTTTTTATTCCTTTACCGAATCGGAATCGATAGAATCATAACGCATTTACTTTTGACTTTTCTATTCTCCCCTCTTTTATTAAATCTGCCCTGGGCAGGGAATGCCTCTCCTCCTGTGAGTCCCTTACCAAAGGCCATTTATACTGAGGTCATCAAAGTGAGCAAGGAAGGACTCCTGATGAGCTGAGGTTAAAGTGAGCTCTACTCAGTTGAGGGGAGTTAGGGACACAAGTCTTGATGGAGAAAATGCCCAGGTTCACGGAACACAGGGTTAGGATTCTTAAGAAGAAGGTGACCTTCCAAGTGGGGCATGGAGACCCATGTGAGAGTTCCTGTGACTTATCTCATGGGGGCCAGATACGAATGTGTCTGGGGCATCTGTCCCTTAGATGTAATCATGTTCTACATCTGGGATACGAACCAGGTTCCATTGTGTGGATCAATTCTCATGTAGAGGCTGCCTAGGTCTATGTGTTGAATAAGATCTTGAGATTATCAGAAAAGTGTGCTGCATTTGATTAGTGATGTCTGTTATGAACGTTGCAAAGCCGTGGTGTCCCATGTGCCACATACCATCTCAATTTAGTGGATGTATAATGAAGTCAAGATTTGGAGACCTATCTCCTTATTTAAGGACAATTCCCCAGATACTTCTTTGAAAAACATGGATACTAGACCCTAACTCAAGTGTATAATGGTTCTGCAAAAAGAAATCATTTAAAATTGTTGTTGACCCCTTTTCTAAATGATTGAGTTTGGGGCATAAAAAGCAGGGTGCAGAAGGCACAGCATCTTGGGAACTGCTTTCTACCAACATGACTTGCAGGCATGCCAGTGGCCGAGTCCGAGCCCAGATCTTAGCCCTCCCCCAAGACCACAGCCTCCTTTTCAGAGCTGAGGAATCAGAGGCTAGAGGACAAAAAAACATGTTTGTTGAAGGGGAAAAAATATTGCACTTCAAACATTGCTTGAAAATGACCAAACTCAACAGTTCTTGGTGTACTCTTCTAGGGTGTGTGAATTTAGCCAAGGCAGGTGCAATTTAGGACAGAGGGTTCAGGGCTTACTACAGAGCAGCAGTGTCTGTCTGGACACTCATGTGACCCAGAGTGCAGCACTATGACTGAGGCCATCAGGAGCAGTGCACCCACAGGGGGCAGAGGTGCAGTGGCTTTGCTGAAGACCACCTTGGACTAGAGGAATGAGGAGACTGTCTGACCAGCACTGTCTCTTGCAGTTCTAAGGTGGAAAAGCCCAGATAGAGGCGCTGTAGGTTGTGCCCAGTGAGGCCTGCCTCTTTATAGATGCCGTCTTCTCATTGTACCCTGCCAGGGGGAGGGGGGCGTTGCTGCTGCCATCCAGCCAGCTTGGCTCAGGGAGTGTTCACCACCTGCATTGGCTGTCTCTGCCTGCCTTGGTGCTTTCAGCCCTGGGGTTTCAGGAAGAGTCTAGAATGTTCCAATGTGTGGGTTTCTGCTCAGACGTCTTCAGACAGGACCTTTGTTTGAACAGGCCATGTACACGAGTGGTGTTCAGGTGCTTCTTGGGAATGGCCTCCACTGACCTGTCATGGCGCCCTCTGGTGGTTATGTCATGACAAACATTCCCAGAGCCCAGGGCAGAGGCAGGAAGTCGTGGATTTCACTTCCACATCATTCCTAGTGAATTAGAGTGATCATTTTCTTTCTAACTGCAAGTAGCCATTATAATGGTGCTACCACCACCCTCCACACCCTTCTCAGAAGTCCAGGTGACACATCAGCTTAGTCATCAGGGTGGATAGCCACCATGTGCAGAGGACATGCTTAGCGTCTGTGGGGCTGAAAAAAGCCATTGTGCCCTTTCTAGTTCAAACAAGAGCATCCTTGAGAGTGAACCAGGACTTCTTGGTTGAATAGGACCTTAGCTCTGAGCTCTTCCCCTCCTGGTCCCGCAGAGGACAGTGAGAACACACAACAGGGGTTGCTGATTCCTTAGGGTCCACACACTCACAGATGCAGAGGGCTTAGCGAGTATTTGGTGCTGACTTCAGTTGTGTGATCAGTAACTGCCATGGGCAGGGAGTAAGGGGCATGGGAGAGGTTGGGGGGCTAAAGAATGCAGGTTCTAGCCTCTCTGTATTCCCAGAGGCAGCAGTGTGATGTCAGTCAGAGAATGGCACTTGGGGACAATCAAGCCTGTGATTGACTTGCTCTGGAACCCTGGTTTAGTTACTTAATTACTTCAACTTTCAGTTTTTCAAATCTGAAAGTGAGAGTATTCATTTCCTCTAGTGATTTTTGTGATACATGTGTGGAAGATTCCAGTACCCACTGCTTTTCTTCCCTGTGTGGACAACCCAGGATATCACAACCCAGGGACTCAAGTGACCAGGGAGAGCAGTAGAGTTTATTTATAACTGCCGGACTGGACAAGGTGGCACCCGTGACTGTGGCCCACAGGGAGGAACAATGCCGAGGAGACACTTGCTCAAGCTGCACCAAGAAAATTTCTCCTTGGATCTCTTAAAGATAGAAGCCACTGGAGAGTTTTCTATTTTATTTATTTATTTTTTAATCAAAAAGTTAGAATTGAAAGCTCATCCTTGGTAAGTTCTTGCTTAACTCAATAGAGACTTTGCGTTAGGGCCATCCACCACTTCTCTGGCCTTACAGCTGCAGGACTCTGCCTTGAGCAGGACACACATGGGAGAGAGGAAGCAGAGGGCCTGGCGTTACTGCCAGCTGTCGGGTGCAGGCAGCAGTTTGCCTGTGACACAGGTCCTCTCTCGCCATGGTAATGGCTTCAGAGCTGGTGCAGAGAGAGGTTAGTGCCCAGGAGCAGTGCAAGGGATGGGGGGAGGGTAAAGAGGAGGACGGAGGGTTTGGCACAGGAGAAGCTCAGTGTCCTTAGGGTGTGGGGCACTGTGCTGTGGGCTTTTACTCTTCCGAATTTTTTTCTTTTTTTAAAATTTATTTATTTTTATTTATATATGACAGTGGAATGCATTACAATTCTTATTACACATATAGAGCACAATTTTTCACGTTTCTGATTGTATATATAGTATAGTCACACCAATTTGTGTCTTAATAGATGTGCTTTGGATAATAATGATCATCACATTCCACCATCATTTTTAACCCCATGCCTTCTCCCTTCCCCTCCAACCCTTCTGCCCTATCTAGAGTTCGTCTATTCCTCTCATGCTCCCTCTCCCGATCCCACTATGAATCAGCCTTCTTATATCAAAGAAAACATTTGACATTTGATTTTTGGGGATTGGCTAACTTCACTTAGCATGATCTTCTCTAACTCCATCCATTTACCTGCAAATGCAATGATTTTATTCTCTTTTTTTGCTGAGTAATATTCCCTTGTGTATATATGCAACTTTTTTTCTTATCCATTCATCTGTTGAAGGGTATTTAGGTTGGTTCCACAGTTTAGGTATTGTGAATTGTGCTGCGTCTACATTCATCAAACAAACTCTTCTCAAGTTCAAGAGTCAAATAGATCACAACACAATAATTTTGGGTGACTTTAACACACCTCTTTCATCACTAGATAGATCTTCCAAACAAAAGCTGAACAAAGAAACTATAGAACTCAATAATACAATCAATAACTTAGACTTAACTGACATATATAGACTATTTCATCCTTCAGCGAGAGAATATACTTTCTTCTCAGAAGCACATGGATCCTTCTTTAAAATAGGCCACAAAGCAACTCTTAGCAAATATAAAAAAATAGAGATACTACCCTGCATTCTATCAGATCGTGATGGAATGAAATTAGAAATCAATGATAAAATAAGAAATAAAATTCACTCTAACATCTGGAGACTAAAAATATGCTACTGAATAAACAATGGGTTGCAGAAGACATCAAGGAGGAGATTAAAAAATTTTTAGAAGTGTATGAGAACACAGATACAACATATCAAAATCTCTGGGACACTATGAAAGCAATTCTAAGAGGAAAGTTCATTTCATGGAGCTCATTCCTTAAAAGAAGAAAAAGTCAACAAATAAATGACTTAACATTATATCTCAAAGCCCTAGAAGAAGAAGAACAAATCAATACCAAAAGCAGTAGAAGACAGGGAATAATTAAAATCAGAGCTGAAATCAATGAAATTGAAACAAAAGAAACAATTGAAAAAACTGACACAACAAAAAGTTGGTTCTTTGAAAAAAATAAATAAAATTGACAGACCCTTAGCCATGGTAATGAAGAGAAGGAGAGAGAAAACTCAAAACATAAGTGATGAAAAAGGAAATATTACAACAGACACTACAGAAATACAGGAGATAATTAGAAATTATTTTGAAAATTTGTACTCCAATAAAACAGAAAATATCAAAGGCATTGACAAATTTCTAGAGTCATTTAATTTGCCCATATTGAATCAGGATGATATACACAATTTAAACAGATTGGTTTGAAGTGATGAAATAGAAGACACCATCAAAAGTCTACCAACCAAGAAAAGCCCAGGACCTGATGGATACACAGCCAAGTTCTACAAGACCTTTAAAGAAGAACTAATACCAATATTCTTCAATTTATTTCAGGAAATAGAAAAAGAGAGAGCACTTCCAAACTCATTCTATGAGACCAGTATCACCCTGATTCCAAAACTAGGCAAGGACACATCAAAAAAAAAAAAAAAAAAGAAAACTTCAGACCAATTGATATCTCTAATGAACATAGATGCAAAAATTCTCAATAAAATTTTGGCAAATCGAATCAAAAACATATCAAAAAGATCGTGCACCACGATCAAGTGGGATTCATCCCAGGGATGCAAGGTTGGTTCAACATATGGAAATCAATAAATGTAACTCATCACATCAATAGATTTAACGATAAGAAGCATATGATCATCTCAATAGATGCAGAAAAAGCATTTGACAAAATACAGCACTATATTCAAAACATTAGAAAAACTAGGAGTAACAGGAACGTATCTCAATATCATAAAGGGTATCCATGCTAAGCCCCGGGCCAACATCATTCTAAATGGAGAAAAATTGAAGGCATTCCCTCTAAAAACTGGAACAAGACAAGATGCCTTCTTCCACCACTTCTATTTAACATAGTTCTTGAAACACTGGCCAATGCAATTAGACAGACGAAAGAAATTAAAAGGATACACATAGAAAAAGAAGAACTCAAATTAGCACTATTTGTTGATGATATGATTCTATACCTAGAAGACCCTAAAAGTTTCACCAGAAAACTTCTAGAACTAGTAAATGAATTCAGCAAAGTAGCAGGATATAAAATCAACACCCATAAATCAAAGGCATTCCTGTATATAGCAGTGATAAATCCTCAGAAATGGAAATGAGGAAAACTACCCCATTTACAATAGCCTCAAAATAAAATAAAATAAAATAAAATATTGGGAATCAACTTAACAAAAGAGGTGAAGGATCTATATAATGAAAATTATAGAACCCTAAAGAAAGAAGTCAAAGAAGACCTTAGAAGATGGAAAGATCTACTTGCTCTTCCAAATTTTTAACAGGTGGTATTAGCAGGAGGCCAGGTTCACTGGGCTATGAAGGATAAAGGTATCATTGCACTCTGGGTCACTCCATCAAGACTGGAAGATCCCAAAATGGAGGCCCAGTGAGGGCCTCTGTTCACACTCGCTATCCAGTGGGTTGGGTGCAGAGCCAGGGTAAACTGTTATGGATGGGCTTCTGGCAGGCATCCTACAGACACAGATGTGCTTGGGATTGGGCTGGTGGACAATTTCACCTGTTCACTGCAACACTGCAGTGAGGGATTTAGATCCTTGGAGTCTCAGATCTCCATGGCAGCAATGGTTCAGAAGCAGGAAGGAGATCACCATTTGTGCTTATCTTTTGGTGAAGGCCTGGGATACTGGGGCTTCTGTCCTGGGATCTCTGTAGTGCAACACTCCAGGGAAGTTGCTTGGCTTTTACCTGAAGTGGGTGTCGCCAGTGTCACCTGTCAGCAACCGCTACCTCCAGGCTGTGTCCTGGATGCACTGCTGGGCTCCATGTCTGCTAGGAACATGGTTTCATCCCTACAAATCCAAGCACCAGATACCCAGGACCTACGAGAAAGTCAACCACACAGCTCAGGCACACTGGGCAACCTCTCTGAGCCCTTCCTGACACAAATTAAAGAAGATCCTACAATCACAGGGATGCTTGTTTATAAATCAAATAACAACAGTGACAAGTTCACTCTGGTCGTTATCATTACTCAAGACCCCCAAATCCATCAAAGCCTGTTTGCCTTTCTGGGCTTGGCGTCTGGTGGGACTCACATATATCTACTGAGTAAAGTGTTCACTGTGACAACATATTTTAAAGACTCATAATTAAAGCACCACTTTCCTGATGATGTTTCCTCTACACCATTTTGTGAGGTTCCTGACAGTGACTATAAAAGGAAATGAGAGTTCAAGCATGATGCGAGGGACTACTCTCAGTATCTCAGTATCTTATTCTCACTTATTCTCAGTATCTGTGTTTGCTTTTCTTAGTAATTAAAAAAAAATGAAATGAAAGGTGGAAGGAATGAAGACTGGAGAGGTCTGGGTTTGTGGTTTGGTGATCACACAGGCAATGGGAGGAAAACGGACCAGGATGACCATGTGACCACTTGCTTCTTGGGAAAGGGGCCAGAGTGAGAGGAATAGGGGCCCAGGGCAGGCTCCCTGGTTTCTGCCAGTACTGGGAACTCAAGTTTGGGTCCCCTGGAGAACCAGGGTCTTGAGATTCTCATTGCCAGGACCAGAGGCATCAACTGGGTCAGCTGTCTTCCACAGCCCCTGGGTTCGTGCATGGGGGAATGACATGCGTGAAGTCATGGGTACTTTTCCACTAGGGTTAACACACTTATTTAGGCTTATTCCTCTAACTTGCCTGCATCCAAACATATTTTTCAAGATTAAAGAGGCATGTCAAACTGTTCAGCTGACATATCCTGGTAGGTTGGAAAAATATCTGAATTAGAGATGGGTCCACTTGATTTCCAGTGGGAATGACTTTCTTGGCAGGTGTAAACCTTGCTATTAAAAATTTATTCCATGGATACATTGTTAGCCAGCTATTCCATGAATCCACCCTTACAGAAAGCCAATTTTATCATTCTGGACTATTTTTAAGACTGCCATTGTTATAGTCAGTTTAGTAATTTCCTTTTGCCTACTACTGGTTGCTTGTTTTCAAAGCTCTCCAAAGCGGAATCTCAGAATGTCTGAGGCCACTTGGCCTGACATCCTGTGGACCATAGGCGTGACTTCTGTCACTTCCTTACCACTCTCTAGTTGCTCCATGCTTGAAGATTGTCGTTGGGCTGATGCTGCAAATGGCAAGTGTGTTTGCTGCCCTAATATTGAACATAAATCCAGATAGGGGCTGCACGGACCCACCGTTTCTGTGAAGGGATTCCTGTTCTCAGAGTGCCGTGCCTCTCATTTGCATTCTGGACGAATGCGGCTGTCTGTTGGAAAGGGCAGACCTACCACGAGCTGAAGCAAACACAGCTGCCGCAAGAGAGGTGATGCCTTTCCTGTCCCAATAAATCACACCTGACGAAGACCTGGTCATGTCCCCAAGTGGGGAGGCGAGAGGGGACTCAATACATAGAGGAATGGGCGTAGGTGCAGAAGGACTTGCAGAAGGCTTTGGAAATGTGTCCACCATAAAGTGTCATTATTTTTTATATTTTCTATTTAGTTTTAAATATGGAACTTGGCTTAGTCACAAGAATAACATTTTAGAAGATTCAATATGTAATAGTGTTCTCTGTGGAATGATACCAGGGCTGGTCATGTATGTGTTTATCAGTGACTTGTAGGAGGGGTGCAGAGGTCTGTAGATTAGTTTATAACCATCTAGACAGGAAACACACAGCACCCCAACAACAGCCCCATGGGCAGCCGAGTTAACCTAGTGAGAATGAGTGAAGAAATCCTTGAGGGATCCCAACAGCCTGCATGGAGATGGCTGTCTTAGCTCTGGGATCACCCAGAGCCATGTATGGAAGCCACTGCCACCATTGCTAAGGAGTGAGGAAAAGAACCACTCACAGGAGGGCATCCTGATGCCTGGGGCCCCAGGGTGTTGGCCCACCCAGCCTGGCCCCAGCTGTGCTGACCGGTGGTTCCAAGTCTGCATGTCCCATCAGGGAGCAGGAGCACAGCCTGGGAGGAGGTGAATGCTTTAGTTGCCTGTGGCAGATAAAGAATCAGTTTCCTACCTGGGAAGGTGAAGGCTAAGAGGAGAATCCTCCAAGCTCCATAAAGACACATGGGGAATGTCGGTCGGTGGGGGAGATCTAGGTAGACTGCTCAGACTTTGGATCCATTAATGCACTTAGCAGATGTTCACTGGGCATCTGTGCAGTACCAGGCACTGCTGTGGGTCTGGAGCCCCTCCCAGGTCTCCTTTTCAGGGTCAAACCACCCATCTCCAAAATAATCATTGAGGTTACCTGCTGTGGTGAAAGGGAGACCCAAGTTTCCCTTTGTTACTTAATTACATCAGGTACAGCCCAAAACAATTTACACAAAGAACCTATTTACGGTGTCATATATGGAAGGTAAATTTAAATATAATGCAATAATTAAAGTCTAATGAAACCCATTTTGCAGAGGAAGAAATTGAAGCACAGAGAGATCAGGAAGTTGCTCGAGGACATGCAACTGACAGGGAGCAGAACAATGTGTGGGCTGCAAATACAGGGAGATAGACCTGCTTGAGATCAGTGGGTCTTGGCCTTTGGCTCACAGATGCCCTGGTGTAGCTTGTGAGATCAGTGGCTGCATGCAGCAACCCTAGCCTTTTGGATTCCACATGTTGGAGAGGAGCCTGAAAGTTTGCATTCCCAGCAAGTTCCCAGGTGACATTGCTGCTGCTGCCAGCTGCGCATCACCAGGCTCCCCCCCGCCCCCTGGCTTGAGACCACTGCTACTGCTCTAGGTGGGGTGGTGGACTCTCTCATGCTCTCTCCTCATGCTTGAACCCTTTTCAGGGTCAAGCCACCCATTTCCCAACTACAGGCTTGTTGACAGCCACATCCCTCATTCATGGCTCTTAGTCACTGCCTTGTTTAGGGCTATGCTCCCTCACAGGGGCAGCTGGCTGAAATGATGTGGCTTTGTCACCTCCCCTTGGGACTCCAAAGGGTCCCAACTGAGAGCTTGCAGCAGGGTCTGCAGAAGTTCAAGTGCCTCCTCCCTAGATGTGGGTCTGCCTGTCACTTTGCCCAACCCTGCCTTCCTTACCACGTTGTGCTCCATCTCCAGGGAGTAGTTCCCCAAATCTCTCTGGTGACAGCCATGTCTCAGGACAGCTCATTTGTGAAGGAGGAGAGACTGGCAGCAGTGCCACTCTGAGGCCTTGATTCTCAGGGTAGATCTTGCTTTTTTTAAAAATTATATAATTTAGTTATATATATTTTAGTTGTTGATAGACCTTTATTTTATTTATCTTTATGGGGTGTTGAGTGTCAAACCCAGTGCCTCATACATGCCAGGCAAGTGTGCTACCGCTGAGCCCCAGCCCCAGCCCTCAGGGTAGATCTTGATGAGCAGAGTTCCAGATAGCGTAGAGGCTAGCAAGAGGTGGTCACTACACGGAGGCCATGGGGAAAGCCACTGGTGGGCTTTGATGTGTGATGGGACTATGTCTCACTCTTTTCAAGTTTCCCCTGACTGTGGGGAAGTGGACTGTATGGGTGTGGTAGGCCGACTAATGGCCCCCAAAATGTTCCCCTCTCTGGAACCTGTCAATGTTACCTTACGTGGTAAGAGGGACCTGGCAGATGTGATCACCACAGGATCTTGAGATGGGGAGATTATGCTGGATTTTCTAGCAAAATCAAAGTAATCACAGGGTTCCTTGTGAGAGGGAGGCAGGGCCCAGCATGGAGATGTGATGTGGAAGCCGAGGCTGGAGTGATGGGGCCCAAGCCGAGGCATGTGGGCAGCTCCTAGAATCCAGAAGAGACAAGAAATAGACCCTCCCCGGAAGGCTCCAGAAGGAGCCCTGCCAAACCCTTGGCTTTAGCTTCATCAGACTCATTTTGTATTTCTGGTCTCCAGAACCTTAAGAGGATATGTTTATGTAAGTTTAAATTGCTTTAGGTTTGCAGTAGTTTGTTACAGTAGCAACAGGAAAAATAAATAGGGGCCAAGGGAAGGAGGGAGTCGAGGCCAGGAGGGCACAGTGATGGTGGTGGGGAGCAGGGGTGTAGCACAGGTTGGATGCCATTGTGAGGCATAACCAGGGGACAGATATGATTAAAAACCCAGCCAGGACAGAGCTCCTAATCCAGCTCCACCACCTCCCCAGCAAGTTCAGGAAACGCTGGAAGTGTAGGCCTGTCCTTGCACAGAGGTGATAGCACTTCCCTCCTGGGGACTTTGGAGGCTCAAGTTTCACACACTGCATGGATAATTTAGCAACCCATGCCCCCCAAAGCTGACCTGTATACTGGACTTGGTTGCAAATAGTTTAAAATGTGATCCTCCCAAGTAGGAATTGAGACAGGGAAGGAGGAAATGCCAACGAAGAGTGTGTTAGTGACAAATGGCTTCTGGGGACCCTCTGAAAGTGGGACCTCAGAATTGTCCCACCACAGGGCCGGGAGGCTGGGACACTCACCACCATCTCTCACCACCAGCTGTTGAAGATCACCCCTGGGCATCAAGCCTGTGCCAAGTTGCATCTGCCACATGCTCAGGCTGTGCGGCTGCTGCTGGTCAGGAAACAGAAGATGCCGGAAGCCAAAGCAGATAGGGAGACGGTCTACAGTAGTCTTCGAGCAGGGCTAGCTAGGGGACATGGCTGGGCAGTGACAGTGTCTGCTGCTAGGTTATAAAATGCCTGAATGGTGCTGTGGATGGCAGAGCTGTAGTGAGGTGCTGAGGGGAAGTCAGATATTTAGGGCACAAGATGCAGTAAAACGTAAGCAAGCAGCAGGCTAGGCCAGCCAGCATGGTGACGTCTGAGTCCATAGGAACAGTCAACCTGTTCCTGAATGTCATTAAAGCCCTTCTTAGAGACTCCTGGATGTGACGGTGTGGTCTTTAGTAGTCGCGACGCAGGGTCCTCTGTGAGAGGACTAGCCCTAGTGCCCATGGAACTGCATGCCTGAGAGACCCGGGCAGCGCACAGGACCTGGGAGGAGACCTGCAGAAGCACTGGGTTTAGCACCTGGGGTAGGCAGCTTCCAAGGTGGCCCAGTGCTGCTGTCCTCCTGGAACACATGGCCTGTGCCTCTTCCCTTGAGGAGCTGGTTTCCAACCACTAGAGTTCCCCAGCCTGGAGGGAGGTCTCCTCTGCGACAGGATCACACAGCTCTTGCTTCCACGTTTCTACTCGACTCTCCTTGGCTGGCTTGCATGAAATATATCAGCACTGTTGGGGCCCATGTGATGTGGCAAGCAGCTCAGGTGGCCTCCTGCCAGCAGGGAGCTAGAAACTGTGGATCTCAGTTCAACAGCACAAAAGGAAGGGAATCTGCCAAGAATCAGGCCACAAACTTCTATGTGAAGTCCCAGTCCTGATGAATCCCTTGACTGAAGCCACTCAAGAGGTCCTGAAACAGGAACCAGCCAAGGTATGCCCAAGTCCTGACCCCAAGAAACCACGGTAGAATAAATGTGTGTTGAGCCTCTTAGTTTGCAGCACTTTGTTAATCAGTGACAGGTAACTAAATCTGACCATCAGGGGACCCGTTGGCAGAATTCATGTCCATGATCACATGGTTGTGTAGGACCAGTGCCCTGAGCAATGTCCTTAGTGGCAAGAAGAGCATCAGCATAGGCAGAGTGCAGGTCTGAGCTCTGAATATGTGGGTACCACTGACCCCCTGTGAATGCCTGGTGGCCAAAGGACTCCTGCCTCCCTACCTCCGGGGCTCTGTAAGGACTCTAAGTAGACAATTATGTAAACATGCCAAAATGCAGGCCCACATCAAGAAGATCTTTGCTGTCAATAGGACATTAATGAGCCCTGCTTTGCACACTGCCATGTGTTAAAAGGCATAATTATATTCCGAGATTTCTCTGAGTTACTGTCACTTTAGTCATATTTCATGAAAAGGCAGGAGTAGAAAAAGACATTTATTTTGTGCTATTGATCCAAGGTGGTGTCAGAGTCGTAAAGTGTCCACTCAAGTTCCAGCAGACTCTTGGGCTCAGCCATCTTGGAAAATCCTACTACTCCTGTGGTTCCAGCTCTTCATCTGTGACTCCAGGGGGTGCAGCACAGACAGTGTAGACCTGAATTGACATGCTGTCTCTAATTTACTAAGTACGCAGCCCCCAGCAAGTAACTGAAACCAACTTTGAATTTCAATGTCCGCATCTGGGTAAGAATGGAAATAAAGGGCACACTTAAACAATACCATCATTGAAATGCAGTGCCTGGCACTTAGTTGGTGCTCAATAATTTTTCCTTCCAAATTAATTATTCACAAGTGCATAGAACTATTTATGCAGAAAACTTTAGGGGACAACTACAAGTTTTGCATACTTTTGTAGAAACATCTCAGCCTTCTTCTGCCTTACAATAATAATAATAATAAATAACATTTGGCTCCAAGCAGATGAGATTGAACAAAGTTATTTGATACTTATAATAAAATGTGACAGGCAGACTTTGGTATTTCACCACCCCTAGTTTTTTATGGACTGCTCACTGTTATTGCAACGTTCAGCACTTTTTTCTGTGTCGATGTGATAGACAATATTCATATTCTCCCTGGGTAATTGCCTTTTCAGCTGAATCAATGGCTTGCAGGCACGAGGAGGAGGCTGTTTTATCTCAACTTTATTTATCCTATGATTATATGAAGACTATTAAACTGAATCTCCCCCGCCCCAAGCCCATTCCCTGCCATCTTCCCAAACCTCTCTCACTCCTCAGCTCGTTTGTGAATTTTCCCACCGCTATGCTTCACATGACCAAAATATTTCCCTTTTCTGGCAGAATCCCAAATTTAAACAAAGGGCCACTGGATGGGTGAAGCACTACGATGAGTCACTCAATCACTCATTAAAAAAATATTTTTGGAGGGTTTACAGTGGGCAGACCCTGGGGATGTAGGAGGAAGGGAGGAGGGTGCCATTATCCTCGTGTGTAAAGGGGATGCAGCTGTGGTAAGTTCTACAAAGGACAATTTCTACAAAGGAACAGTCCGAAGTATCCTTAGTGAGCATAACAGGGGGACTGGTCGGTGAGGGAAGGCTCTCCAATGATGTGAACTTTGAGCTCAGATTTGAAGGAAATGCACACGGGAGTGCATATGAGATATGAGGGAGGGGACAGAAGGTGGTGGGGAGTTGTGTGCCCCAAGGGATCAGCGTGAAAAAACTCCTGAGGGCTGAGCGGGGAGGATCCTGAAGGGAATCTGGGGCAGAGGCCAAATCTCAGGGGTCCCTGTGGACCCACTTACCCTTCCCAGACTCCAGCCTGGGGGGCTGGGGGGTCCACCAAAGGGAAGCAGGAAGAGGCTTTGTTAGAAGAGGGTTTGCACTTTACACAGAAGTCTCTGGTTGGAGGGAAGGGAGTGGATTGGAGGGGACCAGTGTGGATGTGGGGCTATTGCAGGATCTAGGTAAGGAGTGAGGGAGGCTTGGACAGTGGGGCTGCAGTAGGAGCATGAGGAAGGCGTTCAGAGACTCCCGGCTGTGGAAGGCATGATACAGTGGTGGTTCGGAGAGGGACGGGGCAGGAGGGATGGCCACCAAGGATAACTTCTTGGTTTCTGGTTTCCCTAGTTGAATGCTGCTGTTGCCTGCCAGTCTGCTGTTAGGAACCACTGAAGGAGGGCCAGATTTAGGAGAGAGAGGCTAGATCCATCTTGTAGGCAGCTTTGGCTTTCCAGAATGGTTAAATTTCAGGAGCCAAGGCTGAGCTGGTCAGAGCCACGTGGAGGCAGCACAAGGTGGCCCAGTCTTATTTTGCCACCTTCTCCTGGCCACATCCCCTCCCCATCCTAGTCCAAGAGCAGGCGTTTCCCGTTCGTCCCTGCTGAGCCTGTCACACCATCTTTATCTTATTAGAGATAATCCAAACAATAACTCGAGACATCTGAGCCTAATCTGTCTTCTCCCAAGCCGTGGAACTACTCTGCATCTTCCTCTGATTTTTTTCGCTGTAAAAATTCTACCCCTTCCTAAGTGTGTGCGTGTTTGCAGCCTCTCCTTTCTCGTTTCCTGCCCAGTAGCCTCAGTGTTTTGAAAGTCATTGTGGAGCCTTTCAGGATGCTCTGAACCAACAAAATCAGGCAAATAAGCTCCATCGTACAACCAGGTCAGGCTGCAGGGCAGGGACTGCCTGCTACGTGGTGTAGAAGGAAAGAGTTCTGGGTTAATAAGTGACATCTATCACGGGCTCCGAGGGGAATGTGGCCCCCTGTGAGCCAAGTCAGTTGGACTCCTGCCTCAATCTGCCCAATTCTAGGAATAATCTTTTAAATCTATATACATATATTTACAGAATATTATTATCTATATCATATATTTACAGAATATCAAATTATCTCTCAGTGTGTTGTTTGGATATTTCTGAATTTTTTAAATATAAAATATTTGGAAGCAAGAACCAATTGGTCTGCTTTTAATTCTGGGTTTCCTACTCTGCACTTGGAGGCCCAGAAGGGGTTTAATAAATTCTTTTGCTCTGTTTCTCACCACTCTCTTCCCCTTCCACCTGTCCCTACACCTCTACCACCCATGCTCTGGCAGTATCTCTGCCAATGAGCAGGAGGACTTCACTTTAGCTTTTGTGTGTGCAGTTTCCAAAAGTGCTTTGGAGTAAGAGTCAGGAAGAGGAAAATATGACTTTATTGGTGGGCTGGGTGTTATTGTCTGGGCCCACCCACTCAGAACACTCTTTCCAGGAACAAGAAGCTGCTTTGATGACCTTCAGGCAAAGCCCCTGTCTGAATTCTTGCAAGAAGCCTGATTACGAGGTCATTGATTGACTCTCTGTGAGATGAGCAGCAGGAGATTTGAACATAAGGCAGGGTGTGATCTTATGTGGTGCAGTCTGGTAGAACTGAGCTCAATAACTTTTGGATTTATAAAAGACTACATTTAATTTTTAACAGATTATATACAAGATACTGAGTGACATTAAACACAGAGTTAAATCAACCATAACCCATTTAAAGCAGCCTTGCAGATAAATGTCTCAAATCTACTAGCCTGCCAACTATATTCCTTATCTACACACATCTGTCAATTATTTCCACAACACTAAGCCTTTCTAATGATTCTCTCAGAGTTACTTTCTTCTCCCAAAGCCTGAAATACAGGTGACATCTACTCTCTGTGAACTAGATGGAATTGCCAAGGGAAAACCCCTAGATTTGTGATTGTGAAGGTTTGGTATTCTCAGAGCCTTCTGGGACTCATAAAATCTTTGTACTGTTCCCCATTTGGAAAATAAATGACAAAAACATATACAGATATATTTAGCTCAATCTATTGTGTTAAGTTGATTTCATTTACGTCATTGCACTTTAAAAATCTTCACTAAAATGTGCACTCACTGTTTATATTTCATATGAAAATTAAGGATTATTAAAACTTGGTTAAAAACACAAACTACACAAGTTAAGGAAAAAGTAAACCTTAATTATGTTCAAAAGTAAAAATTAATAAGAACATAGTTGTTCTGGAAGTGTAAGAAATTTTAATAGTCACAATATCTTTGACATGGCAACATAGATGCCATCTTTAACATCCAGCCAGTTTCTGTACCTTTGATTTTGATGCCTTAACATGTAAAAGAGGAGTCATTGATGTGGGTATCAGAAACAAAAATCACAACTCCTGTAGCTCACATTGCTGGAGAAATGTAGATGGTGTCATGAAAAGCAGGGATTATAAGATCTTCCCATTGGATTCATGTCCCGTGATATCTTTGTTGCTGGGCAATTTCTTTTATGTATATTAATGATCTACTGCCCCCTAATTTAGTGAGTTCAAAAGCAAATATTTATTATCTCAGCAATGGTTTAGCAAGGCATATTTAGTTCAGAGTTTTTCCTGATTGTTATTGCTGTCAAGATGTTGGTTAAGGTACCAGTCATGGGCAGGATCCCCTTCCAAGATGGTGTCCTCACGTGGCTTGTGGCAGGAAGTTCCATTCCTTGCCACAGACATGACAACTGGCTTTCCCCAGAGTGAAACATCCCAGAGAGAGAAGAGCAAGAAAACAACCAGAGTGTCGTTTATATCCTAATCTCTAACGTCACACACTGTTATGCTCCAGTCAATGGAAGCAAGTCATTGGGTCCAGTTCCTAGGGGAGAAGAATTGAAGTCCACTTCATGAAGGAAGGAGTGTCAAATAATTTGTAGACATGCCTTAAAACACCACAATATTTTATCAAATAAATAATTGTGAGTTCACGTTCCAGTTTTAAGGTGGTTTGAGCAAAGTAAATTGAAGAGTCCATCTGTATTCCCAGGTACTGCAGACATGTGTCCACAGACAAAGTGATAAGGCCTTGTCTCTCTCTCTCTCTCTCTCCAGATTGTCCTCCCGATGTTGTTTCTTTAGAGAGGCCTTTTTGAAATTTGTTTCTATGTGTATACTTGTATTTTCACATGCATTATAAACATCTCACAATGGTTTTGACTGTATGGAGTCTGTGCTTGTACTACTGTGTCAGTGTTCTGGCACGGTGTTTGGCACACAGGATCTTCAAAGAAAAATATATATTAGATGAATGAATGAATGAGGACTCCTGGGCGAGCAGGCTAAACAGGCACCAGCAGCCTAGTAACTTCAAGGGCAGCTCCCAAAAGATTGGAGCATGCTTAAGGTTGAGAATTCCATTCCAAGGCGGTGACCACTCCACCCTCTTCAGTGTTCCCTGTCCAGTAGGAAGAGCCCATGGGTCTCAAGTGTACATTTTCATTGAAAGGCAAAACTGGGAGCAGATAGGGTAACTGGCTTTTAGTGAAGACAGAGGCAGAGTCCTATCTTCCTTGGGTGGAGGGGGATGCAAGGGAGGGTGTCCCACAGATTTTGGTGTGTAACAAAGAGCCACAAACCTTGGTAGCACAAAACAGGTAGTGTTTGTTGCCATGCACATGCGGTTAGCCGTCATCTAGGTGGCTCTGCTGATTCCAGCTGAGCTAGCTCGTGTGTCTGGAGTCAGCTGGTGTTGGCTGGCCCATGCTGGCCTTGGCCACGATGACCCGGGAGACTAGTCTTTGCTCCACATCTCTCAGATTAGAGCAGGTCTGTTTGGGTGTGATCTTGGAGAGAGGGCAGAGGCACATGAGAGACAAGCTTGACCTTTCAGGTGCCCTCAGACCTGTTGAACCAGTGTCCCTCAGCCACAGGTGCCAGGCCTGAGCTTGTGTTGAAGTGGGAGGCCCAGGCAGATGTGAAGAATCGGGCATTTTTCTTTTTATTCTATTTTGGGAAGGCCAAGAGATCGCTGACTGTTCCTCCTTTAAGATAGGGGTCTACAAATTTTTCTGAAAAGGGACAGATAGAAGATGTTTCAGGATTTGCAGGTTCTTAGGTCCTGGCCCATGTTCTCCTTCTGCTTCTCTCTCCTATTCTTCTTCTTTTCCTCTTTTAAAAATCCATTAGAAATGGAAAAGTCAATCTTAGTTTTCTGATTGTACAAAAACAGGGTGCAGGCTGGATTTGGTCCATGAGCCATAGATTGTCAACCTCTGGGTTAAGAAGAAAGAAAATCTTCCTTCTCCCACTAACATCCTCTTGACACCTGTCATTTAATCGATCCTTACAACAGCCTGGTTGTCGAGGGAGGTCATTACTCACTGCGCCCCTTCCACACTGGGAGTGACGGGAAGGGATTTGATGCCTCTGATCCAGGTTCAGGGTTGTGCTCGCTTCCCCTGCTGAGGACACTGCTTGCATTTGGGGCCCTATTTGCTTCCAGAGCACTGCCAGAGCACCTTGCTTCTGCCCCACCCTCCCCAGAGCCCCACTCAGCAGGTGGGGGGAGCCACCTCATAATGTTAATTCTACCTCCACCCTGGCTGATTGGAGGCTGATTTCAAAGGGCCCAAGGAGAGGCACCCGATTTCCAGTCTCCTCCCAGCCTCCACCTCATTAACCTGGCCGCCCTTCACGCAGGCCTTAACTCTGCCTTCCAGAAGGCCTGCTCCTCCCTAAGAACCTCTTAGACGTGGTGTTTAAAAGGATGTGTTTAAAATGAGTCTTCGTGGTGATTACGACATTTGTTCCCTAACCAAAATGTAGTCAGTAGGCACATGTTACACCCTTATACTTAAGTCCACAAACACAGCTTTTACTGGTTTTCCTTGTCCAGCCCACAGCCCAAACAATGTATAGAAAAACCAGAATAGAATGTGAGCTGGTCTCCTTATCTGGGCCAGGTGCCACTTGCCCACTGGGAGGAGGCATCCAATCTATCTTCACAAACAGGAAACAGGGTGGCTGGTGTAGGTCCGCGTAGGTGATGCCGATGCATGCTCAACAGGCCTCTGGAGAAGGGAAATGAAGTGAGTCAGCCCCTGAGGTGGCCAGGCACTGGCCTGCGAGCCGCCAGAGAGCTTGCTCATTAATCCAGAATTGGCTAAGACGTGCTTGCTCTAGAAGTTGACTTATTTTAGAACTTTGTCCTATGGTGGTCTTTTCTGGACCTACCCAAAGTATAATTCATGCGTATTTGTTATGTATACTAGCATATTATAGATAGGATACCGATGTTTTGGGGTCGAATATATGTATGGCTAACAAATTGGAAGACAGTTCAAAACATTAAATGAATTTTTTCCTACCGAACTTCTCAGAGCCTTCAATATGCAACTGAGCGTGTTGAATTTCCAGGAAGGGGTTGGAGTGGGCAGTGGTTTCTAAGTCGCCTTGACCTGGGAATACCTCTGTTCACAGACTGTATGATGAGGTAATATTTCCAGAACAAACTTGGACAATCGCTCCTGTGAGTGGAGCGTCACCAACACTATGCCAGAGGAGAGCTCTGGTGACACTCACCAGGGAAACCTGATGGTGTATAAGCTAAGTGGATGTTAGCCTGTTTTTTCTTTTTTCCCCCAAATAATCAGATCATTCCCAGTGTTTTAAGAAACAGTATTTTAACAAAAATCAGGGCTGGTGATGGTAGGGATTAAGAGTCTGAACCGTGGCTTCAACTTAATCATTTCTAGGATTCGGAGACTCCAGGCCTGTTGTAGAACTGTGAAAGCAGCTGGAGAGAGCAGCTGTGGGAACATCACAGCTTCTCCTCCTGCTTCGAGGCTTGCTGTCTGTCCTCTCTGCCCTTGTGTGAGTTCTCACTGATGGCGTTGCTGACAGGATACATTTTAATTGTTTGCTGTCTGACTTCCCAGGATAAAGAGCCCCATAGATGGTGATTACCCACGATGACGACTATTCAGAAAACTATTCTGGTCTCTGAAACTACAAAATGGGGCTCTCCCTCTATGGTGGCCAATCTTTTCTCCTTAAGGAGCATCAGGAACACTGTTGCCAATGCTGTGCTCCCCGACGCTGGGCATCTCCAGCCTGCTATCCTGAGGGCAGCCCCAGCTCCTGTGACCCACAGGAAACTCGTTATCTCCGCCATGAGTCAGCTCCTCTTCCTGTTTATATTTTAACTCATCCCAGCTAACGACATTACCATCCCCTCTGTCTCCAAAGTTAGAAAGTTCTGAGTAATTTTATTTCTTCCTCTTCCTTGCCTTTAGTGAGCTACTAAATCCTGTTGACACTACCCTTGAATCACTTTTCAGCTCCACATCTCGCCTTCATTCTCCTGGGCATCGCCCTAGTTCAAGGTCCCTTCGTCATGATCTCTTTCCCATCCAATAACCTAGATATCTATGCTGTTACTGAGCCCTGTGACATTTCTGAGCACTGAGAACATTTTCCTTTTTTCCCCTGAGTGTTTTATATGCATAATCGTTCAGTCTTTCAGTACCAAGTGACAGCATCCTACCCCAAACTAGCGTAAGTGGCAAAGGACGGTGGTGTGTGAGGCTGTACAACTGGGCAACCTGGAGTTGAGATTCAGCTTCTGTAACAGCTGGACCTTCAAACTAAATTTGTCACAGGAGAATGTCTTATGTGTTCCCTCTCAGCAGTCCTCCTCTTCATCGCCTCCACCCTGACGTGAGGCTGTAGCCAGGATCCAGTGGCAGCCCCAGACTCGCAGCTCCCCCGCCCCCCAGCAGTGGCAGTGGAAGGGCTCCCTCTTCTCGGCACATTTAATACACTTCCTAGGACTGAGTCCCATTGACTCCCATCAGGTCACATGCCCATCCTTCAACCAATGCTATGAACAGGGGACAGGATGCTTGATTAGACAAGCTGCAATCACGTGTCCTCGTCTGAGGTCAGGTGAGTGGGACTGTCAGTTCTACCAGCCACGTGGACGCAGACCACAAAATGGTTATAATTTCCCAGGGAAATTGGAACACTGCTATTGGAAGCAGGGAATGAGCATGTGGCTAAAAATGAGCAAGCGATCCCCACTCGTGGCACTCAGGTGATGTGTCACCACATCCCATCCCTCTTCCCCCCTGGTCTTCTAGCTCTGAAAGCTAAGAACCACATTCCCCGTCCTCTCCGGGTAACTTAGGCCCCTCGTGTGCTGTAAGTGTCCCCTGGCCGCCTTCACCCTGCTGTCCTCCTGCCTGCAATGCCGTCTGGCTCTCATAAGCTCACACACCTTCCACCTCGGAAGGCCTTCTTAGCTTGTCCCTGCTTGAGCCCAAACTGGTCCCATGGCACACTGCCTGAACTTCCCAGGCCCTACTGTGAGATATCTAATCATAGGACTGGCTTTGTATGACCTGTCTTCCCCTCCCGGATGCTGACAGCGTGACAGCAGGGCCTCTGTCCTGTTCATTTCAGCGCTCCCTGGAGCCCAAGTGCGTGGCTTTTACACAGTGCAAGCACCATAAATACTTATTGATCCATCCTGGACTTTCCATCCATTAAGAGAAGTTAATGGAGGCTTTCTGATTCCCATCAGATGACCAATTTTGGATTGTCATATCAGTCAAATTTCTAAGAATCAATAGTCTTCCCTTGGACTTTTTTTCCCCCTCACTCTTAAAAATAAATTTATTGTATTCTTCCCCTCTGATTTTAGTGGTATGCAAGCATTTTATATTTGCAAATATGGAAGTAAAAGATGGTGAAAAGGTCCTTCCCGGCTCAGGACTGTATCATGTGCCATTTCCTCTGCCTGGAGCCTGTGGTCCCCATGTGGTCAGCTTACCTGATTCCTCAGGCACATCTCACTAAGAACCTCACCTTCACCTCCAGATCTTTCTGTGCCTCTCTGTTCTCTTTCTAGCACTTATTCTGATAAAAACATCCTCTTTGCTTTTTTGTGTGTTTGTCTCTCCTGACTACGTATTAGCCCTGTGCATGCCTAGGTGTGTACGTTGGTATGTGCTACATATACTCTGTGTCTTATTCTACAAACACACAGCAGCAAAAGGTCACAGGGCAAACTCTGGGGCTGCCCCACATTCTCTCAGGTCACTGTCATGTTCTTTCCTCACCAGGCCTTCTGGTGAGGAAACTACAAACCCAGAGCTCTGGTGTGCTAGAAAACTTGAGCCCCAAGGATCAGCCCTCACCCAGGGATAAATGGGGATGGAGGATAGAGGCCCAGCTCCCTGGCCCTGCAGCATCTGTCTCCTGGGTGTGTTCCACACCAGTTCTGAGTCCTCAGGGGACAGGGCTCAGGTTCCCACAGAGGTAGAAAGACTGATGATCTGCATGGGCTTCCTCTGAGTGTCACTCTTCCCAGAATCCCCTTCCAAACAGGCCACCTGAACTCAGAGATGCATCCTGAGGGTCTGCTACCTAAGGCATGGAAACCTGCAGATACAGCTTTGGAAACTCTCAGAAAATGGCCTTTGCTTCCTCTCAACTCCCAGCCCATAGATTTTTGGCTTCTGGCTCTCCCTTCCTCTCTGCCTCCTGCATGTGCTGTGTGTGTGTGTGTGTGTGTGTGTGTGTGTGCAAGTATTTCTTCCCCCTTCAGAAGTCACTGGGACAAAGCCCCATCAGTGATGTGGGGACCCAGAATGTAGGCCTAGCAGACATCATCAGTGGCTTCAGAGATTCTGGAGCCTTCCATGTGCATCTGCATTCAGCTTCGCATTTGTCTGTCCAATTTATCTTCCAAGGCGTTTGGCTTTCTCCTTTCTCCTTCATCCCCAGGCCCCGGCCCCCCGCCCGCCCTTGCAGCACACACAATGGAAACCACATCATGCTGCCGCCTCAGCCCATAAGACCTTTGAGAAAGGCAGGCAGCAGGGCTCAAATGTTTCTAAACTTCAAAACTAAAACTGCAAGTTGCAGACAAATGTGGGGGAAGGGCTGGAGGCAATCCCCAGGCCATTTCAGGCTCTGCACAGCGCAGGCCCCCAGCACGGCTCCAACGCCTTGGTTTGGGCATCTGTCTTTCTGAATTCAGGTCTGAATTATAGATGTTACTGAATGAAACATTAAGGCTCCATCCACTGAGACTGCCCTGGCTCTCTTGTCTGTTAACTTTCTCACAGTGCCGTTCAGTTTATCTGAGCATTTCTTCCAGATCTCAGGGAGGCTCCTCATTCACTTGTTCTTTCACTGGTGCACATCAACATCAACGGTGACGGCAAGGCCCGGGACTACAAAAGGCTGCTAAAGATTTCAAAATCCAAAGATGATAGACAAGCTAATTAATCATGCCAGTGTCTTGCAGTTATGTGTCTCTCTGCCTAGGAGCATATGCTACAGGCCCAGGCACACCTGGGTCCGTGTCCTGACCTGGCAGATCCAGGGAGGTCTTCCAGAGGAGGAAGCAGGGCTCAGTCATCAAGACCGGAAGACATGGAGTCAGATAGCCCCGCTTGTTAGAAGTCTGCTTTGTACTAAGCTGACTGACTCCTTGCCTCCCTGAGCCTTAGTTTTCTGATCTGCTAAATGGCTAGAAAAACCCCTACATCACCAGTTGTGTTAAATAAAGAGGAGAGTGTGTGCACTGCACTTCAGCAGATGTGACAGCACATGATAGGAACTTCCTGAGTGAGTGTCAGTTGTAGCAATTAAATCAAGCCCTGGATATCAAGAGATGCTGAGCACGGACTGGGGAGGTGGGCGTCAATTTGCTGGAGGGGGCGATGTCTCCTTGCTGCATCCCGAGGAAGGTGAATGACAGAGCATGGCTGCTGGACAGGCAAATAAATGGTTTCCTCTTTCTATTCTTTGGGTGCCAGTGAGACCCGCCATGTACCTATGTCAAAACCTGCAATTTATCAAGAATAAAGCCAGAGATAGTAACAATCTTGCTGGCCACAAAATCAGCAGGATCCAGGCAAAATAGATTGCTTCTGGGACCGTTGTTTCATGATGGGTTTTCAGTTATGTATCACGAGGCACAACTGTGCTCCTCCAGGTCCCATCGAGCAGGTGGGATGCCCAGTGTGTTTGTCGTTAAGATTTGATTTCCTCCCTCCTTCTCTCCAGCAAAGGGATGTTCAGAAATATAACAATTAGAATTCAGCATGCTAATACAATGTCTCATTAGCAGAGCCAGGCAGTCGCCTCCAGTGACTCATGTGCAAAGAGGCACGGGTTCCCGGAAATTAGCTCGGCTTCCCGCCGTCCCCATCTGAATCTTTCCTCAACTACTTTTTGATTGCGAGGAGCCAAGCTCATTTCAGCAGTGGGAATTTCACTGGGCTGCGTGATCCCTAAACTCATTCAAGAATTAATACATTTTCCTTTCCTTTATTATTATTTTTAGGAACATATTTGACAATACACTCCCTTTTCTTCCTTGCAAATATTTCATTCAAACGAAGTCCTCCAGCTTTCAAATTTTAAAGACTTAAAAGAAATCAACTGTGGTCCAGGAGGATTCACGGGCTTTGCACCTGTCATCCTTGCATGATGCTGGAGAGGAGACTCCCTCACGGTGCGTCCCCTTTTCCATCTGCTCCGGGTTCTCCTCTGCCTGAAGTCTGGTGGTGCAAGGAGGGTGCTGCTGTTCCTTCAACAGGATTGAGCACCTGGGTGCTGGCTGCTGGCTTCAGTGGTGTTCCCCTTTGGGAGCTGCCCCTCCTTCCTCCCCTCCTCTCTGCCCGGTTTCTCCATCCTTCCCTCCCTCCCTCCCTTCTTCCGTCTTTCTTCTCCTCCTTCCCTTTCACAGGATTTATTAACTCCTGTTCTACACCAGGCACTATGCAAGGCACCAGAGACACATTGAAGAACAGGAGGAAGCGGCCTTTCACCCTGATGGGGTTAACGAGGTAGAAGTGCTTCCCAGCAAGACTTTGAGGAAATAGTCGCATATAATAGGGAGTCATGGTGTGAGTGTGTGTGGCGGGGGAGGGGAGGGGTGACATGTGGCCAGGAGGAAGGGACAAAGAAGAGCCAGCCCTAAAGCACCGGGCAGAGCAGAGGTTCCTGGGCTGCCCAGCAGGGAGCAGGGAGAGGGGCTGAGGGGGAGCAGGGAGTGGGGCCGGACCCCACTCGTGGCTTGGGAGAATGGAGGACTTTTTTATTTAAGATGGTTCTCAGAGAGGTATATGTGCTGTCCAAGTTTTATGAATCTAAAATCTTTTTCCTAGTATTTTGGTTCAAATCTCTCTTCCAAAGTTATAAAATTACTTAGCATTCCTCTCTACATTTCATGAGCTCCCCTCTTATCAAAAGGAAAAAAAGCATTTAAATGGGGACTATTGTGGAAACCTCAAGTGGAAGACGGAGGAGGAGGGTACAGGCCACATTTCAATGGGAAAATACCTCATGTCACAGGCAGTTACTTTGCTTCCCAAAGCATAAACTCAGAGGCGCAGCAATTTAGTCAAGTAGTTGATCTGGTTGTGCTCAGCTTAAGGAATTAACACCAATTCCATGCCCGGTTTTTGTTTTCCATTAACTGAACGAAAGCCATTACTAACGAGGCTATGGATACAGAGCCAGGGGCTAATTTTTTTTGGGAGATTTCAATTGAAGAAACAGGTTTTAAATATTTGTAGGAAATAAGGTAGATATGATTTTCAATAGGCTTGACATTAGGTGTGATAGAGGCACTGACAATCAGGGTGGACAGTGGCATGTTGGTGCCACCAGGACATGGGGAAGGCATAAGATGTGTCATCGAAACATGGGGTGATGGAGGGACACATGCCCTTTGCATAGGGTTCATCTACGGACACAATCTTTCCCCTAATTTTATTTATTTTTTTTGGTACTGGGGATTGAAAATAGGGGTGCTTGACCACTGAGCCACATCGCAGCCCTTTTTACTTTTATTTATTTTATTTATTTTTTAAATTTCAGACAAGGTCTTGCTGAGTTGCGTAGGGCTTCACTAAGTTGCTGAGGCTGGCTTTGAATTTGTGATCCTCCTGCCTCAGCCTCCTGAGCCACTGGGATTACAGGCATGTACCACCCTGCTCCCCTTACATTAAAGAAACGGAAAGGAGAGAGATCTTCACAGAAGCCAGGGCCTGTGCTGGATGACAGAGGGCTGACCAGGCCAGATGCGGAGGGCATGTGGCTCCTGATGGTAGGATTCGCTCCACAGTGATTTCTGTGACACCATCAACCTTTTCCAGTTTGATGTATCTCTTTCCATGTAATTAGTACAAAGTAGGTACTCACTGAACATCTGTGAAGAAGATCTGGATCTCAACCATAGAACAGCCTCTGGGGCTACCATCTTTACGTCATTCAAGATTCTTTTGGTTAGAGAATAGAAATTCTCCGAAATTTACTCAAAGAAGAAAAGTTTAGGTGTTAGGAAAAGACCGAGCTTTTGTAACAAACAGACTTCCAAATCCTGCAAGACAGACTTTATTTGTTTTGGCCCCTGGATGAGCAGTACCCCCGGGCAGGCTGGCTGTGCCCTACGTAGTCATTCTCTCTTGTTCCCTCCAACTGCTGCTCAGACACGCTCTGGGAGCCATCTCTAGTGTTGCGGTTGGCTTTCCTCTAGTCTGTTTGCAGAGCACAGGCAGGAGCCAGTGGACGGCCTCTCAAGCTGGGGTGACGTGGATGCTGCACAGAACACTGCTCACAGCCCATCTACACCCCCTTGCTCATAGGGCTGCCCAGCTGTGTGGGGGCTAGGAGTGCAGCTGGCTAGCTTGGACCCATGGGTACTTAGTCATAGATTCAAATCCCGCTTACACATGAGAGAGAAGCTGAACAACCAGGCGTCAGAGTGCAGAGCTGAGGGGTTCTGCTGGGGGCTCTCCCACGTTCTCCTTTTGCAGAAACTCTATTCTCTCTGGTCTCATGACAGCTTCTTCTATCTCCTGTTGATGTGGCCCCCAATGGCAGCTCAACTCTCTTGTACTTGGGGGTCTCAAAGCTGGCTAGTGTCTCCTAGCTCTGTCTCTTGGTTCACATTGCCCAAAGAGAGGATCTGATTGGCCTAGGTCCAGGTAGTGAAGGCCCAGCACACTAAGCAGGAGCACTCTGAAGGGTGGGGCCGCAGCCAGCTGTTCAGGCTCCTCCAGCCACTGGAGCCTGGCAGGCGGAGGAGAGGTTCAGTTTCTGAGCTATCCTTCCCCAAACTGACCCCACACAGCTTAAGCAGCCTGCGGATTAGGGCAGCACAGGAGCGGGTACTGTGTAACTGACCAGAATCTGAAAAACTTCCGGGGCTCTCTTGCGAATTGATAACTCATTTCTCAGTCTTTTAAAATTTGGTGACTATGAGGTGTCCTGAATGATGGATTCATAGAGTAGAGAGACTGAGAAGTGGAGGCCAATTCAATAGTAAGATTTGGAGAGAGCTCCCAAGTACCTCCCTAGCTCTCTAGCCTCATTCCCTGGAATGAATGTGAAGGGCGGGACAGAGGATGCAAGCCCCAGTTCTGTCTCGCTGGTGGTGAATGAGGGTGAGATTTTGAATATGTCCTTAGCAGCTCTCAAAAGCTGATTAGCAGGACAAGTCCAGTCATCTCCCTCTTACCATGAACATGGTCATCAAAAGCAATTTTAATCCTATGAACCAAGAAAGAGATGAAAATTCTGGGCTGAACTTGTAGTTTTTTCTGGTTTGTGTTTTATGCCGCAGGAACAAGTTTTTAAAATTGTTGAAAACAAATCCAATTTTATGTCTTATTTAAGGCAACAGATATGAAGCAATCTGTTGACAAAAGTCGACGCGACGTCTCAGGCAGGGCCTGGAGAGAGCTTGCTGGGCGTGCTCAGGCTCCCTCGTGTGCCTGCTGCCCCACCTGGATGCGTGGCTGGTGCTGATAGTCACTTTGTGAGGCTGTGGAGAAGAATAAATGAGGTGATCCCTGCCAAGACTCGGGGGCTGACTGGCACGTGGCAAGTGTTTGATTAATTTGGCGCATCAGGGCATGAACGTTGTTGGAGGAATTTAGGATGGAGCAGTGCAGAGAAGGGACAGGGTTGACGTCATGGGAGCTCTTCACCATAGGCTCCAGGGTGAGGTTGGACAACCCATGAAGTGCCATCCCATGCCAGCACTGCCTTCTGGGCTTGGCAACACCTGGGCAGGATAGGCTGAGAAAGACAGCCTTAAAAAGCCTATGTACTCTTTAAATATATATTCACATACTTTATATATAAGTATTTTTTATGAACTACATACATAGTATTTATATTCACATGTAGAATCAACCAGTCTCATTCCAAGCATGGGTGAAAGAACAGCTCGATCTGGTGTAACTTGTACATTGTAACCTGCTTTTTAACTTTTCTAACTCAATGTTAAAAAAACAACAGCAACTGGTGTAAGCAGGGTGGAGGAAGACCCCAGCCTCCAGTCCCTTCCTGTGGGCTCCAGTATTATGGCACCTTGCACTGAGGGTCTGGGGATTTCAGATTCCACTGAACAATAGTGGAGGGCTGTAATACTGCGGTTGAGAATTCCAGGCCCTCCCTCCTTTCCACCGGACAAAGAAGTGAGGCCGAGACCCCGAGGGCCCCTCCTGGGAAAGTCAGGACTGTACCCAGCCTGCGGTCAGTTTAGATACCCAGGACAGACCCTCAGGTGGCCGTACACAGGTGATGCTCTCAGCCCATTTAGCAGTTGGAGAAAATGAGGCTTAAAGAAGTAAAATCACTTGCTCCATGTCACACAGCTGTCAGCAGTGGTGCTGGACCTGAAGCCCGCTGGTCTTTATCTGGAGGCCCCAGCCTTACCCACTAGACTCTCCTGCCTCCCTGTCTCACTCTCCAGACTTCCCTCGGGAGACTGATATCATCAGGTTATTCTATCTGACCATGTTTCTAAATCTTAATCTTACCATATTTTTAAAGATTGAACAGCATGAAAAGTATCCAGTACCTTCTCCTCTATGGAATGCTCTTCTTCTATAGTGTTACGTCAGGATTTAACATGACCTTGAAGAAGATATCAACCCTTCTGTAGCAAAATGGCCAATCTTCTTCTTCTTCTTCTTCTTCTTCTTCTTCTTCTTCTTCTTCTTCTTCTTCTTCTTCTTCTCCTTCTCCTTCTCCTTCTCCTTCTCCTTCTCCTTCTCCTTCTCCTTCTTCTTCTTCTTCTTCTTCTTCTTTTAACTAATTAAAGGGTATAATTTAGAAAGAGACTAAATTATAGAATAAATTATAGAATACATTTTATTTATTACTTTTAAACACATACCTTAACAAAAATTATGTAAGAATGCTCCCTCCTGGGACTCACTTGGATGATTTGTTATTAGCATTAATAGTACTTACATGTAAATGAAAGGGAGCTTAATATGAGCACCTTGCTTGTTTCTCTCTTTTCTAACAAGTCCTGCCCAATACCCCGGGAGAGTGGCTTAATTATCTCTGGCCAGGCCTACTGTGATGGCCTCCAAGCTCCGTACCCTGTGCCTCGCCCGCCATGGCTTCCCCACGCACCTGTCAAATGGCTTCCAATAAAACTTAGCCTTAAAGTACAGCACGGTCCACACTCCCCATCCCTTCCCCTTGTGCCCCTGAAGCTCCAGCTCGGGTGGCTGCCCCCGGGCCCTCACATTCTGGGCTCTCTGCTTCCACAGGTACCGCTGGTGCTGGGTCTGTGCACCCTTCAGGAAGTCTTGCTGGGTTCTAGTTCGCACTGCATCAGTTTCTCTTGTGAGCCATGTCCCCCCACCAGGTGTGGCCCATCTCTGGGGGCTACCATCACTTCCAGCGACATGTGAGTCAGGTGTTGACTTGTCTTCTCGACAAGACTTCAAGCTCCACGAGGACAGCCCTGAGCCTTACTCAGATTCCCTGCCACCTGGGTACCCAGCAAATGCTTACGGAGGGACAAGAGTCATGGGAGGGTGTATGTGTGTGTGCCTGTGCACGTGTCTAAAAGGCAAGAAAATGAGTCCCCAGAAGGAATAGCAACTCTGTCATTGCCCCTTGATTTAGGGTCCCTGTGCCACCACAGAAGAACCTATAAATCTATAAATCCACTGAATAGACAGGCAGATTCTCCATCCTGGCTAAGACCTGTCAGATGGTGTGGGTCTGAGGCTCTGCATCTTGAACATGTGCTCCAGTGCATCTAGAAAGCACTGCCCAGGTCTGAAGTGTCTACGAGTTCCAGTGTCATGCAGCCCAGGACAGCACCTCTGCCACCTCTCGGGACTTGATCATTGCCTTCCTCAAGCAGGTTGGGTGGCCTTCCCCTGCACCTCCTCTGTCACAATCCAGGGAATGTTTCTGGCTGGCAGTGGAAGAGTGGTCAAGAGCTTGTTCTCTGAGAGAGCAGAAATGTGACAAGGTGAGCCCCAGTGTTAGTCTGAGGTCCTCCTCTTACTACATTTTGGGATTTGCTGAGTCTCCATTAAAAAACCAACAGATATGCCCATAGACAAATATGGCACAAGGTGGTGTGGACTTTAAATACTAGAAAACCTAGTTCAAATTTCACTGAGGTCCCCGCACTGCTCTGTGACCTTGGGCGAATTCCTTGGGCTTTTTAGGGCTTGTGTAGCTGCGATGAGGGGAGAGAACAGTTTCTGTTGCAGAGGGATATTATGGGAATCAAATGAGATCAGACATTGATTAACTGGGGGCCAAGGAAGACTGAGGGCTCTCTAGATGTTCCCTGGGATGGTTATTATCAGCTTCATCAGTGTTCAGATGGCACCCTGATTTTCTGTGTGATTAGAGTCTGCCAACCCATCTCTGTGCCCAGGCTTAGAGCCCAGGGCTCAGAAGAACCAGGCTGTGCTCAATAAATATCCTCTTGAACGAGAAACAGACTGACCACAGTGTGATCAAGATGTAGACCTGGGGGCAGACTTCTGCAGCAGCCAGGTTGTGACTGTCTTGAGCCAGGGGACACTGCTCTGGCATCTGTTCAAACCCAGGGGGGCATTCCTGCCCACGTCGTTATGCCTGGATGACAGAGCCCTGATTGTCCCTGTCCCTCCTTGGGGACTTGAACAAGACATGAGTCCTGGAGCCTGCATCATGCTAGGGCCCCCTCTGCCTGTGGCAGTAGACAAAGAAAAGCCATCTTCATCACGGGCTGAGCTGGAAAGGAGCTTTGGGTGGGTGGAGTCTGGGCTGATCAAAAAGAACTTGGCAAATCCACAACTTGCTTACCCGGCAACAGCAAAGCCCTCCAGAAATCTGTGCAGGCAACTAATGATTTTAAAACTCCTGGTAACCCCCCTCAACACCCACTCTCCCTGCCAAATGGTTGAGAGTAGAGGCCAGCTGGGTGTCTGCTTATTTACATAATTAATCTAGTATGAAGTCTTTATATGTCCCTCCTCAGCCTTCTCTTTTCCAGGATAAATAATCCCCAATTCCTCCATCCATAAGCCCCAATTTTACAACCTTTTAATCATTTTTGTGGCTCCCTTCTGGATTTTCTTTTGGACCCATTTAAGCCTTATCTAAATTTAACAGACAGGCTACAAAGGCAATTAGAAGAGATGGATCCATCAGAACCTGGGACTGTCCCTCATTTGGATCCGAGTCTTTCTCTTTCTAAGTGCGACATGGAGAAGGCTCAAGGCTTTCCCACTGACAAATGGGCTGGATGTGTGTCCTGCTTGCCCACAGGATGACTTCCAGGATCCTGGAAAGCCAGTTTCCATGGAAGCAGGAAGCAGGAGCCAAGCGGGAAGTCTTTCTCCAGTGGTTTCTGCAAGCAGGTCCATGGGGTGGAGATGGAGGGGTCTGTTGTTGGAGAGAAGTGGCGCAATCCAAATTCCGTGACCTCGAGGGCCTGGGCAGATTAAGGGCTCAGTGCGTGTTCCTGTGATGGTTATTATCAGCATCATCAGTATTCAATCAATTCAGGGCTTAATTTTGTGTGATTAGAATCCACTTACCCATCTCTGTGCCCAGGCTCAGAGGGAGCAGGCTGTGCTCAATGAATTTCCTGTTGAGAGGCAGACCCTCCATCCCCGCTCCTGGACGTGAGGCGTACCAGTTGGTCTCTGATAGCTTTTGAAGAGTCCCTAGGCCAGGCAGTCCTGCTGCTCTGTGTCCTGAGGCCTTATCTAACTGTCCCCTGAAAGCCATTTCTTATCTGACATCAAGCAGAGCCAAAGAACCAATCCCAGAAGCTGCAAAGCCATTGACTTGAGTTTTCAGCACTCAGTAGTGACCATGACGTGGCCATATTACGCAGCTGGTAAAATCATGGCCCAGACGGGAAGAGAGGGTGGGGCTGGAGCCAAGGGACTGAGGAACTTCCAGGGAGGAAGATTTTGAGAGACACAGAAAGAACAGGAAAAAAGAAGGTGGGGCTGGGCAGACACTGTGGCTTGTCATTGTGCAGAGACAAAAGCCGTCACTGCCGCTGGGTGCTGCAGGTCATTGTCCTCTTATGGTTCTAATCTTTCCTGCGCTGCATTCCCCCTTGCATGGTGTGGCTGCTACTTCCCAGGGACTCGCTTGACAGGGCGCAAACAGCAGGGATGGGTATTTGAGCAAGGATTAGTAAATATAGACATTCCTGTTTGGCTACCCTGTCAACAATTTCAAGGTGACACCCCCACCAGTCAGCAGCTAATTTGGTGAAGGAGATTATTGTTTTGTGCAAAAATCAAATGCAATCCTTTGGGGCTCTTCTTAGGTAGCAAACACGTAGCTCTGGTCTGAAGATCAATAAAGCAGAACCTACTCTTATTACACAGTAATAGTGCGCGAGCAGAAACCAGGGCAGGGGCGGATGTCACTCACCACCCATCCTGAAGACAGTCTGACTCTGGGGTAGGCAGTGCAGGATGGTTGCGCACGGGTGCTCAGCAACTCTTCTGTGGCTACAATTGGCTTTTGGCCTGCAAGTCGCAGAATCAAGAGTCCCTTCTGAAGCCCAACCAAGCCTGAGGCACTCAGGGCCTCTTCAGAAGAGCTACATCCAGCATCAAGTGCTTCAGGATGCTCACTGACCAGGCATTAGCAGAGTAAGTAGGTAACAATTAATAGAAGAAGGCAGCCGTGGTACTTCCGGGATGAATGAACTTGCCCAGTGCTACAGTTTGGACCTTGAGTTCCCTAAAGCCCATGTGCTAACGGCTTGCTTCCCAGAGTGGCACTATCACAGGCAATGGGACCTCAAGAGGTGGGGTTAGTGGGCGGTCCTCAGGTATTTGTGGCATGCCCTTGAAGGGGACAGTGAACCCTGGTCCCTCCCTCTCTTTCCCACCTGCAGGGAGCTGAGTGGTTCAGCCATAATGTATGTGCTGCCTCACCACAGACCAGAACACCAGGCTCATCGTTCAGAAGCAGAATCCCCTGAACTGTGAGCCCCAAACCCTTTTCTCTATAAGCTGATTATCTCAAGTACTCGCTATAGTAAAAGCTGACTCACACACTAGGGTGCCAAATTCCCAGGACTCCCTGAAGCCAGGCCACTTGGTGGCTTTGGATTCAGTATGGGAAGAGCTAGGGACTTTGCATCACTTTCCCAGGGCTGCTGAAACAAGGTGTCACAAACGGTGTGGCTTAAAACAGTGGAAATTTATTCCCACAGTCGTGGGGGCAAAATGGCTGAAATCATGTCCTCTCTGAAGGTGCCAGGGAGACACAACTTAACCCTTAAGAGACCTGGGAGCAGGGGCTTGAGAGCCAGAGGCACGGAGGAGCAAGGGTATGTGGTTCATGGTATGGTATGTGAGTATCCTGTGGCTGCTATAAAAAATGGCCACAAACTTGGTGGCCTATAGTTAGTCTCTTACAGTTCTGGAGGCCAAAACCAGTTTCAGCTGGTAAATGTCAAGGTGTCAGCAGGCTCCAGGGGAGAATACATTTGCTAGCTCTTCTAGGTTCTGGTGGCTCCTGACATTCCTTAGCCTATGGCCACATCCATCTGTGGTCACAGGACCTTCTCTTCTGTGCCAGACCTCCTTCTGCCTACCTCTTAGATACCTGTGATTGCATTTACTGTCCCCCAGATAACCCAGGATCACATCTTCGTCTCAAAATCATTATCTTGATCACATCTGCACGGTCTTGGACACATAAAGGAATATTTACATGTTCCAGGGATCAGGATTTGATATTGATGGGGGCCACTGTTTGATCTGCTATTGAAGGGCCTCACTAGTCGGTGGGGAGATAGTCACAAACCAAGGGCAGGTCCTCCCAGCAACAGAAGAGGCTCACTGCCCTGGGGGCCTCCACCAGAGGCTCAGGCAGGCTGTGGCAGTCTGCATCATGGATTGCTGTGCATGCTGCACTTTGGGAGGTGATGGCTAGGGCGGCAGGAGCAGTGAGACAGGGAGGAGAGGCAGTTGAGGAAGGGGTTGCTATTGGGCTTCATTCTCGTGGCAACTCGAGGAGGTGTAGAGAACGCCTCCCGCCTAGCTTCACCTGTGAGCCATCCAGCTGGGTCTGCATTGGCAGCTTGTCTGCCATTGGCTGGGACGCTTCTGCAGCCGCCACAGGTGTTCCCAGTAAGCAGCCTCTGTAGGCAGAGCCAGTGTCCAGGGGATGCACACAGGCAGCTCTGCTCCAGGTGCCCGGGCAGCAGACCTCTGGACGCCACAAGGAAGCACAAGTAGGCGTGTGATGGAAGGAATCCGAAGGCTGGGCCCAAGGTGGATGAGCGCCGCCCAATCTCAGCAGGACTCAGTTCTCCCAGACCTGAGAATTGGCGGGTGTGCCCTGCTATCCCATATCTCCTGTGTGTAGCTGGTTTCTGTTTGGACCCGCTTGTGCCTATGCTGTGACAGTTGCTAAATATTTTGCAAACACTTCATGTGGAGGTCAGTGTCTGGCTGGGTGGCTCTGAGGATTGAGTCAGAGATTCCATGTGACAGCTGTTTGCAATTTGTGAAGTCCTACGTGAAGGTTGTGGCTGCTTTGCTGCTAGAGCTGTTTGGCAATGAAAACTGATAGGGTGGAAGGAGTTGAGCCCTGCTCCTATGATTGGGGGCCTCCATGAGCAGAACCAGCACGTGACTTTGGCCAGAGGCTTTCTGGGGCAGAAGTACTGAGAAACTCTGTTGTCAACGACAGAAAGCTTGGAAGTTAAAAGTCCATGTGTCCTCTGGAGTCAGGCACTCCTGAGTTTAGGTCAAGCTCCAGGATCATCACTGACTGTTTAGTGGTCCTGGGCAGATCTCTGGGCCTCTCTGAACCTCAGTTTTCTCATCTGTTACCCGACATAATGCTTCTATCAGATACATGAAGAATACATGCAATGAGGGACAGAGCCAGGGCCAGGGCCACCTCTGTTTTAGTTAGTTGATTAAGTCTCCTTGTGTTTATGTCCAAGCCAGCCAGGTCTCTGTGGAATGTCCTGAGTCAGTCACATTGATAGATAAACAGCCATACAGGGTAGCATCCCTGAAAGCCACTGACTTACCTTGAACACAGATTCTCAAGTCCAGTGCCTCGGTCCCCCTGGCTTTCAGGGTGCTCTCAGTTGAGCAGCCTGGTACAAGAGGCCCAGCTGGGAATCAGGCTCTCAGCCAGTGCCTCCACTCCCCGCAGGTGTGGTGAGGCCGCTTTACCTGACCAACAGCACTCTGCCTCAGTGAGAAACAAGAGCCACCTCTCAGGGCCATGGTAGAGCTCAGAGGATTTAATCAGGCAAAAGCATTATTTCAAGGGTGGCTTGTCACATGAGCTCAGTAAATATTAGCTGATACGACTGGTGGAATAGACGCTCCATGAGGACAAAGCCCCGGGCTGGCATTTCAACTCTGGTCCCCAAAAGGAGGCTCGGCAAAGAGCACGGAGACATGAACTCAACAAATGGAGGGATGAACGTGGCTTCCTGGAGGTGGGGTGGAGACCTGCACTTTTTGGCTCTCCCACATCACTATGAGATGCAGCCATGATTGAGAACCACTGGCACAAAATATTCAATTTATAGAGGGTGAAAGTATGGCCAGAGCAGTGAGGGACTCCCCCCAAGAGCTGTTGATGAAGTTACCAGATAGTCCTCTTGTCTGACACACATTCATCCCGTATTTGCAGTGTCACTGCTGCTATTGAAGCTACCGTTTCTACCAAAAAGAACAAGGCACTGCCCCCCCTTGATAGGCCTGTGGTTCTCTAGAGGTTCAGATGTATGAGAGGTTCAGCTGTGTGGCGTTGTGGCATGGCCTGGCACCCATGGTGGTTGGAGGAAGGAGGATGAGGAGCATGGATTCTCCCCAAGGTCCAGGAGACTAGCCAGGAGATTTGCATATAGGACAATTCAGGACAGAGAAGTCCAGAGGTTCTCAGGCACCTAAGGGTGCAGAATGATAGAAAGCACAGGGGCACAGATGCAGGAGAGGTCACAGATTTGTGCCTCATGCAGTGAGGTGGGGTGGAGGGCGGACCCCTGCCATGGTCATCTAGATGGGAGGAGGGCACCCCAGGAGGAAGTAGCAGCAAAGAGATGAATAAGTTGAGGAGTTGAACTAGGAAACATGTGAATGAAGAGGGAGTGGCCAGAAATGCAGTGTGACAGACAGACCAGGGTCACATGCTGCTCTTTGTTGGCCATGGAAGGAGTTCAGAATTTATTCTAAGTACAATAAAAGCCCTTGGAAGTTGTAAGCAGGAAGCATTCAGGAGTTAAGCTTCAGGGTCAGTCTTGTTACTTTGATGGAGCAGAGTACGTCTGCAGCAAGGAGAGCCATTGGGAGTGATCTACCACCCAGGGCGAGCCAGGGAGGCAGCATGAGACCACGCAGTGGAGATGCATGGAGACGCATGTGTAGTGTGCCCAGGTGAGAGTAGTTGGGGTGTGCCTCCGGTTGGGACCCCACTCGCAGGGGAGCACATTGGGAGGCAGGGACATGGAGCCAAGGAAGACTTTTGCTTGGGGTTTGCAGGGTATCTCTGGAATAAGACATTTCCCAGCGTTATTTCAACCTAGTACAATGGGAAGTTTGGGATATATTTTCATCAGGACCTTCTCAACTTTAAGGATTTAATGTCCACCCCAAAATGGGAAATTCACAGTTTGCTTAACTGGAAAAATCCAGAGAGCCACACTTTAAGAACAACTAAATATAGGGGCTTGGGTATTGCCAGTTCGAATCCCCCCTACCCCCAGGCTATTTCTAATTTGGCGACTTCACTCTCCTCAGCCTCTCCCCATAAGGTACCAGCTGCTGGTGGGCCCAGATTTGCCAGTCCATGGTTTTCCAACCCCAGCAGAAAGAGAGCTGCTGCCCTGCACCAAGCCTCCCAGAGTGCTGACAGTGACTCACCCTGCTTGAGTCCTGTGAGCATCTCCAGCCCAGGCACTATGTCAGGTGAACTCTTGGGATTGGCTGGGCCAGGGTCACATGATGAGCTTTGCAGCTCATGGTAGAACCATCCTTAATCTTGTGGACCACAAGTGAAAAACAAGGCAGGAGCTGCCTGAAGGCAAGCTGTGTGCATGGAGAACCTGCAACAGCGTGGGTAGACCAGAAGGAGAGATGTCTACTTCAGCACCTGGCCCCATGTGCGAGTTCTGCCCAGCTCTCCAGTGGGATCAGAGATGAGTAATTCAGAGTACCAGGAGGCCGGCACATGTGTCTCCAGCACCATAGAGTTCTGTTCATTCAATTGATACCTGGGGCATGGTATTGCTTTCTCACATTTTTGTTTCAGAGGTCAATGACTTATTTCTGATAACTTAACTGGAAATTAAATCTGGGCATTTTTCTTGTACCTTGATTATGAGATTCATCCAAAGATGGCCACAGTAGCAGCATTGGGTCTCAGCCTAACCCAACATCTGAGGATATGGCTCCAACCACAAGGACAGGGATAAATGCAGAAGAAGTAGCCCTCAGGGACCATCCAGGGAAGAACACCATGGGAGTTACCCACAGGGAGCAGGCAGGTGGCCTGAGGGACAGCCAGAGAATGGTTGCAATGAGTGTCTTCAGGCATGGATGTCCAGGGCCACTTTTCTCCCCCTTCCCTGAATGTCATCTTCTCTTGGGGCTACATTCTTCTTATAGGCACTTGCTTTTCCATTCAGCACATATTTATTGCATGCTCTCTGGTTATTCACCAAATCATTGCCTTTTTTTCTTATGAGCACACAGCTAGGTCACATTTCCCAGACTTTGATTTCCGTGTGGCTGGGCTCTGACCAGGGAGTACGGACAGATGTGAAGTCGGCCTCACTTCTGCAAAACCAGCTGAGAACCCTGCTCTAGTGCCCTGTTTGGTCCCCTGGAGGTGGAAAACCCAGTGGGGGTACTTGAGCCACAAGATGGAAAGAGAAGGCTAGATCCTTAAGGGATCACAGGGAATCGTCAACCTCTCCGTGCCCAAATAAAAGCTCCACATCAGACTGTGATAGGATTGACAGACAAATCTTCAGAGTGGTCACTTAAAATTGGGGAGTCCTGTTTTTTGTTTTTGCTGTAGAATAAAGCATTTAGGTACCCTGACTGACCAGAGCTCCCAAATACCAGCAATCATGCTCTGCACTGGGGACTCGGTGATGAGCAAAGTAGGTGCAGTTCTTGTCCTGATGGAATTTTCCACTCCTGCAGGTTATTTTTTCCACTCCACTTCCTCCTCGCCTTCTTGTAGGCATTAATGGATGACGGTGGGAGCCAAACACTTGCTATAACTTTGGTGAATCTTGAGTAAAATGAGCTGCTGGGCTGGGCTTTGGAAATGAATGTCTTCATTGGTACTTTTCAGAGAGAAATGGAGCGGCACCCAGCCTCATTCTGCAGGCCTTTTGGAGCTTAAAATTCTTTAATTTTGTAGGTTAAAGACTTTTTAAAAAATGTGGATGAAAACTACTTTTTTCCTCTTTCATTTTTTAATTCTAAAATCAGTGCAAGAATTTCACCCATCCCATCTGCTATCCAACCATGCATCCTTCCAGACTCCCTCCATCCATCATCCGTCCTCCAGCCTCCCATCCATCTATCCATCCATCTGTCCTTTCTTTCTACCTCATTTTATTAATCATAGCTGTCTTTTGACACATGCTCATTTGCCAGGTGCTGTGGTAAGATATTGACATTAATAGTCCTTTTTAATCCAAATGACAATCCCATAGGGTAGGTACCATCATTATCACTTAATAAATGAGGAAACTGATCATCTGAGACACAATTTGTCTAAAGCCATAGAACTGGTGAGTGGGGAGGCAGGGTGTGAACCCCACGTGTCTCTGGTGGAGCCAGTCACTCCACATTTATCAGGATGCTCTCAAACGCTGTGCCTGAGGGAGGGCTCAGCTGGATTACCTGGCTAGAAGGCGGCCATCCTCTGTGTGGACCACGTGTGTGCACACATGTGCCCCTATGCTTGTTGAATACAGAGTGGCTGGGAGGACTGTCCTATAAGCAGGTAATATAATTGGCAAGATGCTGTGAAAAATGGTGAGATGGACAGAGCCCTGAGAGACACTGAATGGCATTCTGATGATCCACTGGGCGGAGAAATGGTACCCAGGCCCCAAAACAGGGGAGTCAGGCGAAACAGGGACTCTTTGTGCATGTTCTGGAGTCCGACATTTCATCTTATACCCAGCGTCCTCCAGCTGGATGCCTTTGGACAGGCCACCCAATTGCTGTGACTCAGTTTCTCCACGTATAAGATTGAGATGAGATAGTTCATACCTAGGGGGTGATGGCATTGTAAGGACTAATTGAGGTAATCAGCAGGCCAGGAATGCTGTAAGTTCTCAATAAATATTAGCTATATCAATGATGATAATGGCGTGGAATCAGAGGCAGCAGAATAAATGTCCACTTCCCTTTTACAAACAAGGTCAGCGTGACCCTCTCCCACACACATGATCTTCTGTCCAGTTCTGAATTGTCCCAGCTCTGTCATCAAGCAGTGTTGAGGTCCTCAGGGTAGGGCGCAACCTGCTTGTCCCATTTCACATCTCCAGGGATGAAGGAGGAGAGCCATGGAGGACTGCGTGGATGCACCAGCTAGTCCTGTCTCTTGCCTGCTCTGTGCCCTTGGGCGAGTCAGTCCACCCTTCAGAAACCCAGATTCTTGCAACTGCAAGATGAGAAGGAAATACTCCCCACCCCCCTGAGGTGTTTAGGGACCTTTGAAATGACCACAGGAAGCTGGTGGCCTAGTCCCTAGAACATAGTAGCCTCCCAATGAACGCTACATATTCTCTTTGTAAAACTAAGAGGCTCCTTCGGCTTTACTCAGAGGGTTTTTAAAATATGTGTCTTACCTCGGTTTTTATTTGGGAAATTAATATTCAGTGCCCCTGGCAGTGCATTCTTGATTTGTAAACTGATTTTGACACCATCTCCATTCCAGTTGGCTCTCTGAAAAACACTCCTCTTTAATGATATGATGGCAGGATTACTCATTACCGGTTATTTTAGGCAAGAGTGGTTTTCAACTCGTTACCCAGATAATCATTGCGGCTCTCTAGTTGTCTTTCTGTGCACAGACTTAATAAGCTCAGAGCATATGTGGTGGAGCTCTTCCTGGCTCAGATGGGAATATTACCGAAGCTCTGCAGGTGAAGGTGTGGCTCTTTGATGTGTGTGGAGTAGACACAGCAGCAAGTGGCCCCCCAACCACCAGAGGGGCTCGGCTGCTTTGGGAAATGGCTCAAGGTTTCCTCAACACGGGACATTCCCAGTGTGCCTGAGGATGTTACTATGTGCACACGGACATGTGCACATAGGGAGTTAGGCACAAACAGAGGGCCCATCCTAGCTGCTTCCCTTTGGCTGCTCCCGCGCCCAGGAGTCAGGTAGACTGGCTGCTGTATCCTGCAGTGGATTAGATCAGATTGGCAAAATTTTTCTATAAATTAAATATTGAAGCCTTTTCAGGCCAGAGGCCTCTGTTGCAGCGACTCGATTCTATTAATGCAGCATGACAACTGTGAAAGCAGAGTAGAAGTGAATGGAGGTGGCTGTGTTCCCACAGAACTCTACCTGTGGATGTTACAACTTGAATTTTATGTAATTTTTATGGGCCACAAACTATAATTTTCCTTTTGATATTTTTTTTTTTTGCCATTTACAAATGTTAAAACCATTTCTTACTCACAAGTTATACAAAAAAGGGTGGTGGCCAGGATCTTGTTGGTGGGCCAGTTTGCCAATCCCTGGGGTGGAGTCTGCATCTGTTTATGCCCTACACCTTCTGTGACTTTCTCTGTGACTCTGGAAATGCTCCCTCACTGTCCTGTGTCTCACCTTCATTGGGCAGTAGAGAAACTGAGGAGTGAGCAGAGGGGAAGTGCTCAGAACTGCCGGATGCACGGTGTGCCCTTGGGAAATACTAGTTTCATCACTTTGATTGGATTATCATCCTTTGGATTCTCACAGCCGCACTGGGAGGAAGGTAACATTATCATCCCCGCCTCCTACATGAAGAAACTGAGGGACAGAGGTTTCAATTAATTCACCAGAAGCCAGAGTTAGACCTAGGTTGGCAGCAGGGACCCGTGGTGACTAATGCGGGGAATGCCGCAAAGCTGCTTGGGTTCTCCTCAGGCTGCTCCAGGGACCCTAACATCCACCGGAATTTGACCATGACCAACAGGAACTTGCACTTTGGGCGAGGTATTGAAGATGGTCACAAGGTCAGCAGGTGGTTCTGAGGAGGGGTGGCAGTAATCCAGTGGTAGCAGTGGAGCAGTCACTATGTCACTATGCATAGTCACTATGCTTTGTCCTTCCTTCCCCGGTTCTCTTTGGACACGCTCTGGAGTGTGCAGCAGTGATATACCTGGGGAGCTTGCAAATTGCAGGAGGTTCCAGTTGCAAGATGTGCACTTAGCCTCTTCCATCACATTTTTCTTCCTCCCTAATGCACGAAATTAGAAGATTGGCTGATTTTCATTTTCCCTAAAAAATAAAATTTCAGTTTAAATCACAACTGTCTTTGATGCACTTAACAGCCACAACAGCTTCTAACAGGTATCTATTCCTCCTTATTCCTTCTCTCCCCAAGAGAATAAGCAGATCTATTGTGATTTAGAGATGCATTAGCTATACTTAGAGGTAAGGACCAACTTTGACTTCTGGGGAAGTTACCCAAGATTTAAATGGTAAGAATCCATCACATTTAGAGCATGGTATATCCATTCCTTTCCCTTCTTGATTCTCTCATTTTTGAAAGTATCAGAGTAGATTCTGGAGGGGTTCAACTACTGGGACAAGAAAACCACATGTGAGCTGTAGCTGGCTAGTTCTGCATATTCCCCTGTGGTTCACGTCTACCCCCAACCCTGGCCCTACCCAGGGCTGCAGCATTGGGACAGACCTGTGCTTTCCATATCATGAAATGCCTCATGCTCTTTTGGACACAGCCCTGTCTCTGTGCAAATTCAAATTCCCTTGAATTAAAAAAAAAAAAAGAATCATTAGATTTTTCCATATATCCCAGCTTCACTGTTCTCTAATCAAATCATTGGGCAAATTTTTAAATTTCTTATTATCTTTGCATCCTCTGTAAAATGAGGGGTAATACTGATACCTTATCTCATGAAGTTATGAGAATCAATATTTGTAAGATGTCTCTAGTGGTGCTTGATACATTAAAAAACAAACCTCCCCAAAGCTTCTCAGAAATTAAAAGCATTAGATAACAGAAAATGGGAGCGATCATATGGCTCCCCACTTTAAGCCTTCAATGCCATCCCATTTCTTCTAGGATAAGCCGTGATCTCCTCAACCTGGTGCACAGGCATGCTTAGTTCACCTGCCTGGCCTTATTCCATTTGCCTTCCTCTGCTACTCCAACCAAATGGTAATCTTTCCCTTGGTTTAGGCCAGTGCTGTGTGGGAGCCAGCTCACACCACCCCAAGAGTGACTTGGTACATTTCCAGAAATTTTGCAAATTATTAAATGCAGGTGATTGTAACTATATTGAAATTAAATTATCTCAACCTACAAATAATAACTGTATTAAATGTAAGTGTAATAAATCCCCCACATGTATCTGTTCCTGATTATTTTTCTGCTTTTTGCCCTTGAGGCTGTGTAGTCTGTTACTTCTGTGTGGTGAACTCCCGTTGGAGAGTTCCTGCATACATCTTCCTAACATGCCATTCAGTGACACTGGTGGCAGGAAATTGGCTGTGGTAGGACCTTTTACACCACAGTGATTGGTAAACCCTGGGAATCATGGCCTGGTTCCTTGTTTTTCATTTTTATTTTATTAGTTATAGATGGACACAATGCCTTTTTTTTTTAATTTGTTTGTCTTTTATGTGGTGCTGAGAATCGAACCCAGTGCCTCACACATGCCAGGCAAGTGCTCTACCACTGAGCCACACCCCCAGCCATGATTCCTTATTTTATTGATGATCTAGAGTAGTGGCTAGCAAATGCTTTTTTGCCATGTACTAAACATCTTAGGCCTCATGGACATTAAACCTTCTAGTTGCAGTTACTAAGGCTGAAAGTAGCCATAAAAAGTATGTAAATAAGTGAGCAGGTTGTTTCAATAAAACTTTATTTACCAAAATAGTAGGCTAATAGTTGGCTGAGGTCTCGTTTAAATTTACAAAAGTGATAGACAAAAAAAAAAATGTTTAAAAATGTTAACAATGAAAATTAAATTCTACAATACGCTGTGTCTGGTAGCTGTTACATTGTGTGTAGCCCCCAAAGCCCTGAAGACACATTCTGCCAGCATTTGAAAATTATGATTCAGCAAAGAAGATGCTTGGGTTACTGACAAACGAGTCAAGTTCTGACTTCCATATCACTCACTTTTAATGTAAATGAAAATATCAACAAACTTTGATATGGGAGCCGTAATTTGGTCATCAACTGTGACCTGAGGTTGGCTACAGATCTAAGAGTTTGGCAAAAATCAACAAAAGCATTCTCTAAGAATCAGTTGGCCATGTGAAGAGTTTATAGTAGAGAATAGTTCTATTTCATCATTATTTGTAAACTATGTTACTTAACTTTCAACCTCAGTGGCATTTATACTAATGTGTTTATGGCTAGATGTGCACCTAGTAGCCTCTGTCAAGAGTTGCTTGGTAATGTTTACCAGTACACCACACCACTGTGGTTCCCTTGGAGGGGGCAGGTACTTTCTAGCCTGCAAAGGAGGCTCCTCCTCCTGAAACCAGGCCCCTTTCTTCCCCTATGTAACTAACTCCTGTTTATCCTTTGATTTGCAACTTAAACTTCTTCTAAAAAGGGCTTCCTTGATCCCCCCAAGACCAAGTGAGTTCACTCCAGAATGCTCTCTTGTCCAAGCAACTTGCTTAATTTTAGTTACATGATAAATTATGTGCTGGCTTTGTATCTGCTCTTTATCATGGTGTCTCTGGAGCTCAACAACATTTCTTGAAAATAGTGTGCACTCAATATTTGTAGCTAGACTGAATTATGATTGTTTGAAAAACATGAGGTCTGTATTTAAAAGTTTTAGCCCTGGTTTCATCTGGCCCAATTTAAGTACACATTCAGCAAGTTAAATAATAAATGGTGACCACTCTTGTACAACAGGTTTGAAATCTAGTTTTGAGGCCACGTAGTTGCTGAAATCGATGCCCACTGTCTCCAGGTATAGTAATTATTTCTCATATTGTTATTGACTGTCTCTTTAAAGCTCGGCCAGGACAAATCTATTTCTCAGGCTCTTGTAAATGATGTGAAGCAGGAAGATGAATGGAATGGAATGAGGGCTGCTTCAAAGAGATTTATCCCTCCCTAGCGTTGCTGGAGAGACCAGTGGCCAGTTGCTCCCCGCCCATCTCATGTGAAAGCCAGGAGCAGTTAATTTTCTATTCCATGGCTAACTGCTCATTTCCAAATGTCTATTACAAATTCTGACAATCTGCACATATTTTCAGATACAATGGAGATCTGTTTACTTCCTTTAGAATTCTGGTTTCGTCAAAATTTCGTATCAGGTGTTTGAGAAGGGACTCCACAGTAGAAAAAAATAAAGTCTGTTTGGGAGATTTGAGGGAACTTAAATGTAAATTTGGGACCTCAGGAGGAATAATGGTGTTGAGGCTCTCACAAGCAGGTGTCCTGTTTTTCTTTCTGTTTTCCTACCTGAAGCAAACGTCAGTGGTGACCATGTTTATTCCACAGGCTATTCTGCCATGAGTGGGTAACCATCTCCATCAGTTGTGAGGAGTTCTTCAAGTAGCTTACATCTCAACTGGGTCCTCAGCAGCATTAGCATGGCAACAGGAGGGGCCCTCATTGGCTGATCATAAGCATGCAGACAGGGAGGACATACAGAAGCTGCCCACTGGTCCTGTTCCCTCCCACCCATGTTATGGTCATATGGAGGTCCAGCATGCAAGATCATCAGGCTCCCAGCCAGCCATGCCTCTGTCATCCCACATGCTCAACCAGAGGACTAGGTCATTCTGAGATATGTTTATTTTTAAAAACACCTGTCATTTGTAATTTATATTGGTTCACTATAATTATGGGATTCATCGTGACATATTCACAGTGTGTGATTTGGTGTGCTTCAACGCCCTCTGTTCCCCTCTCCTCATCTTCCCCTGATCCCCACCCTCTAGTCTGCTGGTCTCTTGATTTTCATACCGTCCCTTTTCTTTCCGTTTTTCTCTTGGTCCTCAGATGTCAATGAAGCAGCGTGACTTGGGTGGGGAGACTGAGACTATCCAGGGCTGCCCGCTTCTGCACTCCCAGCAAATGGGACTCTGGGTCCTTCACAGAGGTGGCACATCCTGGTGGCACATCACAGTCCCTTTATGTAGAGGGGATGGGAAGCAGGGGCCAAAGCAAGGAAGGCCGGTGGTTACGGAAGCCAGTGGAGATTCAATGCTGGTGTCAGCCAGCAGGTAGCAACTTTGAAATGTCTTTTGAAGGTCAAACTTTCACATATTCTTCATGGCCTAAGATTGCTTCAGAGGAATAGAGTGAAAGGGAGCAAGCAAAAGGAAAAGATCCCAAGATTCAATCTAAATTATAAAATCTCCCAATCCAGTGACAACTGTGTGTGGGTGGCTTTTGGTTCAGCTTAACCTGGGCTCAATTTTTTTTTCCAGCATCTAGAGACGAAATGTGATATAATTACAAATGCTTCAGTGATAGGGATAGAACCTGTCAGAGAGACGGGGCATATAGGTCCTTGTTAAACGGCTGGCACTGTCCCAGCAGCAACCATGCTATTCATAGACTGGTCAGTGAGAATGTTGTGTTGCTAAACTTGGCATGAAACAATCCAGTTATTTATGCATCTTCATAGCATCCAGTATCGCCTTGGAATTGAGATTCTGTTATAGCGACAAGAGTGGGCAAATCAAGAAACTTTATTCCATAATTTATCGCCAATCTGACAGAGTATTGCATGTAATAGGGGGAGTAAGTGTATAGATTTCAGCACATTTATTGCAGCGTGATGTGGTTTGACATGGTGTCTATGAGTCGTGTGGGGTGAAATGGAAGGTTTAAATGGATTCCAAATTCATTATCCCACTGTGATCTGAGGAAAGCTGAGACCAAAATGTTGCCACCTGGTAAATCACTTTATCAAATTCCCTCCTAGGCTGAACAGCATTGCTTTGCCAAAGAAAGCTATTTGCTGGGTACACTCTTTAGCAGGTTGAATTTGTAACTTGGGTTCCCAGCCAGCCAATAGAGTCTTACAGGCTTTGCTTGCAACGTGCACGGCTTGGCTATTTACATGAGATTGACAGTATGAGAAAAACCCAACTCTGAACTCCCCAGGCTGATTTAGAGGCATCTCTGCTCATTTGAATTCAGCCAAGCTGGTTAGGCTACCCAGGGAAGACCTCAGGAGTGAAAGAGAACCAATAGGAGTGATGCAGGAAATACCCAAAGGGCATAGGAAATGAATTCCACTGAGTTCCCAAACCAGTCGGTAAACCACACTGAGGTTTTGCTTTCCACATCTCTCCTGTGCTTAGGGGCTGGTAAAAATACTGAAACTACTTTTTGATTTGTTTTTCTTTCTTTGATGGAGGGATACCCAGGGTGTAATGGGCACCCGAGGTGGGCGCCTAACTCAATTCTGGAGATAGAGAGTGCATTCTTGGAAGAGCAGTGCTTAAATGTAGACCTGAAATACAAAGGGGGTTCACCAAGCAAAAGACAGGGGAGAACTTCATAAGGAGACGCTGTGCTCTTCGCAGATTCTCTGGGCGCTTGCACAGGCTCTGTGCTGGCCTCTGTGGGGAACCAGTTGCGGATCTTGTTCCATGAGCTACTGGTCTAACCAGAACACTGCAATGCACAGAGTTAAGTCCACAGTGCTGAAGGTCAGCTCTGTTTACATCGTAGTCCAGTGCCTGGGACACAGTTGAAACCCACAGAATATTTGTTGAACTGAAGTTCTTTCCCAGAATTTTTTCTCTGATTATCTTCGGTTCAAGTTTTCCTTCACCTTCTACCAATTCTATCCGTTTTTTCATCTTTTTCACTGATGAATTTTTTAAAAAGCAGGCCACGCCATCACTAGTTCCTCCTCCTCACGACACATTTTTTCTCTTGCCACTGCGTCCCTGTCAGCAGCCCAACTTGATGTCACCCCTCACCGGAGACGGGGACTCCCTGGGCACCACAGCTTCCTGTTGTTGGGTCAGAAGCCCCCTCTGCCCCCCCCCCAGCTCCTTTATTGTGCTGTAGTTCCAGTCCCTTGGCTTCTCAGATGTGGCAAAATTTGGGCTCTTCCTCCTCCTGTTTGAATATTCCTTCTCTGCCTCTCTTGGTTCCTTTTCCTCTTCCTAACACCCAAGTGATTTCAGAAACTTCAGTGTTAACTTCCTATGCCTCCTCCATTAGCACTGGTTTCAAGTGCCCTGTCACGCTTTCACTGAGGGGATGATGGCCAGACCTGGACCTTAGTCCCTGGGCTTTCTAGAGGAGGTCCAGCTGTGTGCTGGCCCCTGGGTACCAGCCTGGACCAAGCTCATCTGACCTCACAGTCCCATGCACGGCTGTTTCCACTCCTGTCCTATCAAGGTTGAGAGCCAGGGGGTCCAGGCGAGCCTTCCTCTGGTCTTCCTGGTCTTCCCCCGGGCAGCCCTCAGTTGACTCCGTGGCCTCCTCCTGTGCAGTGGCCGACTCTGGATTTCTCTTGTTTGTCTTCCCATGCTCTTTCCATTTCACACACCCCTCCCCTTGTGTGACTCCCCAGAGCTGTGCTATTCCCTAAGGGATAAAAGAAAGGGAACTTCAGAACTGGGCGCCTCCCTGTGGGAGAGAGGGATGATGTGAGGGCTCCTTGAGATGCCTTTAACATCCCCCAGCCAAATCTATGAACCTGTCCAGAGAACACCCATCCGTCCTGCATTTCCCACTTAAGCACCATATTGTAGGGCGGAGAAGGTGCACAGGGAGGTGGGGAACCGAGGGGAGCATTTTGATTCTGGCCTGTTTGATTCCTGTGCACTGCCCTGATCAGATGTCTGTCCCTGGGTTCTCCTGAGACCACCTCCCAATACCTTTTCCTTTTCCTCTTCCTCTAGAGTGCCCAAGTTCTTTCACTATATTTCTCTTTTTTAAAAAAACCATTTTAAGTAAAATCAATACACAAAAACCCATGCATGTTTAATGTACACAGTTGGAGTTGGAACATAGGCACACACCCATGAAACCATCACTACCATAATCAAGGTGACAGAACGCACCATTACCTCCAAACATTCCCACATGCCCATTTGGGTTTTGCTGGTTCCGATGCCTTATTCTAAAGCAGAGTTGACTTCTTCCTGGGCTTGCATCACATCCCTAGAGCCCCTCAGTCTCCTTGGTGTGAATCTCCAGGAAAGCGAAGGTGTGGAAAAACCCACCCCAAACAGAACGACTCCCTGGAGTCCTCGCCAGCGTCTCTCACTCTGACCCACCCACTTTTCACAGTGTTCTTTGGACGCGCCATTCTCCTGTGCTGAAACTTGTAGTGGCTCAAGAGCTGGTTTCTAAATTCCTCAGCCCAGCATTTAACCTGCCGCCAACCCATCTTCTCTTAGTGCCTGTGCCTGATGGTGTTCCCATATCCCCCAGGTAAGCAGCCCGACCTCCTGTGATAGGAATGCACCGCACCAGTCCCTGTCAACTCTCTCCTAGGGTGCTCACTCGCTTCCCTTACTTAAATGTCCCCCACTTTACAGTTTATTTGGAGACAGCGCCGCCTCCTCACTAGGAACAGCAATCCGTGCCCTGAGATTTCGCTGCACTTAGGTAGTGCCATCGATCTCACACTGATCACGAGTTTCCTTGACTATCATCATCCACCAGCAGGTGTTATCTGTCTACATCCTCTGCTCCTGGCCGCCAGTGACTGTCTTACAATTTTAATGTTCCTTGTGATTCACATGTCATAGGCCTTCCAGAAACTTTTGATGGAGAGATTTATTATAGAAATAAATTAAGAAGTAGTTAGAAAATATATTTATTATTCTTTGTCATGCCCCACCCTCAGGAACTAAGCACTAGAAATGATGGTTCCCCATCACTCATTCTTTAGTATGGTCCCAGTTATATAACATTTTATTCTTTCCAATAAAGATAATTTGCTAATAGCCTAGCCAGATGCGATTTAACTGTTATATTTTTTGGTAATTAAATAATCAGGGGAAAAAGAGTCCTTTTCAAATGACATATCTTTGTGACTGGTTCAGACAAGCTGTCTACTTTCAAATAAAGAAATTCTCTACCAAGATGACCCAGCCCCAAAGGGCCAAATCCCACCTGTAATGGCAGACAAGTTTCCTACCAAAAAATCCCACTTAAATTCAAATTTAGAAGCAGTTTTAATTACTGAATCTTGCTCCATCTCAGATATTTTGGTTTTCATCATGAAACATGCTTTTACTGTTTCCATAAATTGAAGGACAAGAAGACAAAGTAGCAGGTGAGAAATCATTTAAGCCTACTTATGTTCCCTCTTTAAGCAGTGGGGAGGGTTTTCTTTATTTTAAACAAGTGGAAGACGAGGAAATACCACTTCAAGCTAATGAGAGACAGAGAATTTGCCCTCAGTTATTTAAAATAGTTTCAATCTTGGTTCAACTATGTTTCAAACAACATTTAGTCTCTACAAAAGGAAAGGGGAATACAGTGACATTCCAACTTCTGTCAGCCTTTTCAAAATATTAGTAAGTTAAAAAAAAAATAGTTGATTCTGAATTGCAAGCTAAATATATGCCAAGGGTAATATTTACCTGAAGAGTGTGTACTCAGAATGGAGTATTGTTTAATCTGTTCTAACTTTCAAAGAACCTTTCTTTTCCCTGAAAAGATACTTGAACTTTTGGTGTTGACTACATATAAAAATATGTCAAACACACGGATTCTGCATCTCCAGATATTCAAACTAATTATTCCTTAATTTGCATGTGAAAGCAAATTGCCATCTAATAGACCATTTCCCTGGCAAACCTTTCTTTATTCTAATGAGCGGAATGAAGAAGCCTATTACAATCAGGTTAGAAACCTCCATGCCACTCCACAGGTTACTGCTTACATACAACACTCCTGGAGGAGGCAACAGAGATCAAATATGCTTCTAACATGGAGCTGAGCTCATGTCTGTCTACTTAGCATTTTATTAAAATGCATGTCACAGAATCACTAGTCGATTGATTTCTTATGTAAAACATGTGAGTACTTTAATTCTGGATGGAATTCATCAGTGACTTCCAGTTGATGAGATGAGGTTTTACAATTAGAAGCACTGGGCTATATTTAATTATTATATTCTTCAATTGTATTATCCCACGTTCTAGATAATGCAGAGAGTATCAGCTCAACCTAATTTCTCTATTTAAATAGAGATGGGCTATATCTAGAAGAGGAATGGATTACGCCCATTTATCAGCTAGTCTTTGTGGTGATAATGCCACCTAACCAGCATGCTAAAACTTCATGGCTTAGGCATCTGTTTGGCCAAGGGCTGGCTGATCCAAACTGTGTTCCAGTGGGCTTGGCTCTAGAGTTTGAGTTTCATTTAGTTCTGTACCATGTGCGTGTCTGTTCTTCCTGGAATAGCAGGCTCCTGGGGCAAATTCTCTCCCTGATGGAGACTGAAATGTCCTCAACTGGCATAACACAAATGCTTCATGAAGCCCAGGCAGGAGCTGGTGCAGAGTCATTGCCACCACTGGCCAAAGCCAGTCACCCAGCAAGGCCCACCACCAGTGGGGGAATCTTCTCTTTGGGAGAACTGCTGCGTCACATGGCAAAGGACTGGGTGTGGTGAGTGGTGAAAAGTAGGGGAAGATGCTAAATCCTTGACCTGGATGGAAATGTGCTGTCCCCCATCACAAAAGAAAAAAGATGACTCCAGATCTTCCTTTACTTTAATACATTTTTTTGTCTTAATTAGTTACACATGACTGTAGAATGCATTTATGACTTTGATATATCATACATAGATGGGATATAATTTTCACTTTTCTGAGTGTACATGATGCAGAATCATATTGGTCCTGCAGTCACATATATACATACAGTAATAATGTCTGTTTCATTTTATTGTCTCTCCTATCCCCACATCCCCTCCCATCACTTCCCTCTACCTGATCTAAGGTAACGCTCTTCTTCCCTAGTGCCCCCCCACCTTATTGTGAATCAGCATCCACATATTAGAGAAAACATTCAGCCTTTGGTTTTGTGGGATTGGCTTGTTTTGCTTAGCATGATATTCTCCAACTCCAACCGTTTACTAGCGAATGCCATGATTTCACTCTTCTTTAAAGCTGACCCCAAACTTACCATGTTCACTTTCTGCTTGGAAGCACACCAAGGATCCCGGTTTGCCACCGACACAGCTCACACCCATGGGTGCCTCTGTGACAATCTCCATCCTCTCTGAGAGTTCACCTCTGTCATTTCTGTGGTGGCTTCTCTGCAGGGACCCTCTTCTCTCTTCCAGCTGCCTGGTGAGGTCAGATTCATTTAGAGTCAAACTGTAACTTCTGTGCTGATTCCCCAGAGAGTTTCTGCTTCCTTCTGTCTGTGGTTCCTAGCATGTTAAACTTATGTCCAGGGAGCACTGATATTAATTGGAGTTAGTTGTTTACGTGTCTGTTTCTCTGTGAAGTCCCTGATGATGGGATCTGCGTCTTGTTCCTGTCCCTCCTCATACTGATCTGGACGGCTCTAGTGAGATAGACTTTACATAAGGTGGTTGGATTGAATCAAAGGTGATGTTTGAAATGAACACTTAAAAAAATAGAAATAAAACTGCCTGTAGATATGCTCAACCTCCTTAATAAGTGAATAATAAATAATCACAAATTTTAGGAGAGGCTATATTTACATTTCAGATCACCAATTGTGTTTTGAAAAAGATAAAACAGCATTGCAAGAATACGGATATCTAGAATTACCAATGAGAATCCAAAGGACAACTTTCAGAGATTCTTTATCAGTTTTCCCCAAATATTTCAATACATTCATATATGCTACCTCAGAAATTTTATTTTAAGTGATTATCAAATAGAAACAAAGTTGTAAAAATTTTTTTCTATAGGGTTATTGATTGTAACATCATTTCTAATAGGAAAAGTAGAAACAATAAGTTTCTTACAATATAAGATGGGTTATATGGTAATAGAGTATTGAGCAAAGATATCTGAAGTTATTAAGAGGGATAGTTACAAACAATGGGGGGAAAGTTTACTATGTATTTTCCACGAGAGAAATTAGGTTATAAACCAGAGCTACAGAGTCTGTTGTATGATGTCAGTTTTTTAAAATGTAAGAGGCTATTGATATTTACATCTCATGTGAGCCCCCAAAAAAATTAGACTTGAAGGAAATAAAACAAAATATTAACAGTGATTACATTTGGGTGTAATGATCATAGGGTGGCTTTGATTATTTTTGTGCTTTTATCTAGTTTCCAAATATTCCACATTGAGCTTGCATAACATTTATAGTGAGTGGGAAAAAAATCTCAAAATATTTTTCTGAACCTATAATTATGATACAGTGACTTGTATTCTTCAGTGGGTTTGTGAGAACTCTAAATTATTGATTATGTGCAGCACTTTATATGTGAGACCTACTTTTGAGCCTTGACTATTGTTTATTTTTAGATTGGCTTCCATTTTTCTCTTGTAATTAACTAAGAACTGAAATGAATTTCCTAAATAGAATTGTTCTTAATATAAATGCAGAATCTTGTTTTCTCTAATGTAATTGTACCTGAGTGAAAATCACCACAACAAGGACTATAAAAGAAGATAAAGTAGGAATATGATGTATAATTTCCCTTCGCATAATTGTAACTCCACAGAACGCATGCTCCCGGCAGAAAAGTAATTTAAATTGTATCACAACAAATGCCATATTTTAAAATAGAAACTATCCATCAAACCCTGAGTAAAGCTGGTAGCAACCTATAAGTCAAGAATGAACTGAAAGTTCCTCCACGAGTCCATTAAAAATAAATTGATTGGTTTAATTCCAGCACATGCTGAAGAGTAAGTGATGTAATGTAATTTTTAAGTGCATAAAATTACTAATTACACATTTAGAAAAATATGATTTAAGAGAGTAAGGAATCTTTAAAAGTATTTTTTATTAAAAAATATTGGAATCCATACAATGTCAACAGAGGAATATAGTAAACTCAATGTCTATCAAGCACACCATCTCTTTTGGCACCATTTCTCTTTTGAAGATGAGTCAGAAAGGCTAAAACATAGTACCTGATGCTTGCTTTTTGGCCTCATCTATGAGCAAAACTAGATCTGAACAACACTGAACATTTTACTAACTATAGAGCACAGATTATGGCACATATTTTGAAGGCATTATTTGGAACGTCTTGGAACAATTACTGCAGGAAGGATGTGAAAAGATTTTTTATCTAGACAAAGAATAGACACATCTTTAATTTGTTTACACAATTTAAAATACAGAACCAAATGTTCAACACTCTTCTCCTGATCAGCACAAAAGCTGTGAATATGAAGAGCAGTCATGCCTTGATCTGACCAGTGTTAATGTTCTCATATTTCTCTCCAGAGATTCTTCTCTGAACCTTCCTTTACATAAAAGAATCATGCCATATAGTGTTTTTCACACACACACACACACACACACACACACACACATATATATATATATATATATGTATATATATATGTATATATATATATTATTTCAAAACCATACTTTGAAGAAATGTCAAGTATTTCAGGTGGATATCTTGATTTTTATATAGAAAAATTTGAACTAGTTACAGTGGTTGATGTTTTCATCCAGCATATATTAGGCACTTATTGTATGCCACATGCTCTTTTAGATTTTGGAGAAAGTAGCAAACATGATGGGTTATAGAGCCTATCTTGTTTAAAGTGTATTTTTATTCATGTTTATTTGGTGCATTGTAATTATACACAACAGTGGGGTTCGTTGTTACATATTCATACCTGCTTAAGGAATCTTGAAGCTCTTGGTAGATATACATGACAGTCGGATGTATTTGACATATTATACATGGGGTACAAGCCATTACAATTTTGATCCCATGCTTGTTGAACATGATGTGGAGTTACACTGGTCATGTATTCATATATGAGTATAGGAAAGTTATGTCCGATTCATTCTTCTGTCTTTCCTATTCCTATCCCCTCTCCCTTCCCTTCATTCCCCTTTGCCTAATCCAATAAACTTGTACACTTCCCCTCTGTACCCTCCCTGTATTAGTCAGCATGCACATATCAGAGAGAACATTTGACCTTTGGTTTTTTGGACCTAGCTTATTTCACTTAGCTTGATATTATTCTCCAGCTCCATTCATTTATTGGCAAATGCTATTTCATTTTCCTTATGGCCGAGCAATATTCCATTGTGTATATGTACCATATTTTCTTTTTCCATTCATCTGTTGAAGGGCATCTAGGTTGGTTCCATAGTTTAACTATTGTGAATTGAACTGCTATAAACATTGATGTGGCTGTGTCACTCTAGTGTGCTGGATTTTAAGTCCGTTGGGCACAAGCTGAGGATTGGGATAGCTGGGTCAAATGGTGGTTCCATTCCAAGTTTTCTGAGGAATCTCCATACTGCTTTCCAGAGTCCCCCTAGCAATTTGCAGCAATGAATGAATGAACCTTTTCCCCCAAGTCCTAGGTCCAAATTAAAACTACACTGAGATTCCATCTCACTCCAGTCAGAATGGATTATCCAGCTCTTTCTTAATGGGGAGACATTAAGAGAAACATTCAACGCAGAAAATTTGGGGTCTAGCTCACCCTTTATCTGTTCAGGCCCATTTTTCCATGTGACTCTGTTGACAGAGGAGTCACACACACTATGGCTGGTGCCAGGTCTCCAGCTATGTCCTCAGGAAGCCACAAGTAGCCACCTGGGACAGTCCCCCTAGAGCAAAGCAAGCTGAATGGTGACCCCAGCCATTACAGCAGACATGAAACACAGAGTCTCTAGGCTTCTAGTCCCTCCCCCATAGTCACTTTTCACAAGTGGAGCTTCTTGCTTTCCAGGGTTGGAAAGTGATGTGCATATGTCTGTGAGGAGCAGTAGCTTCAGTGTGGACTGCTCCTTCAGGTCCTAGGGACTTTTTGGAACCAAGGAGTGGACCAGTTGATCTGTTGGTCACAGATTTCTTTTCAGACATAAATTTCTATGGGCTGGCTTCTGGAATACTGGGTCCTTTGCCCTCTCAATCCATAACAGGGCAAAATGATCCCCCCTTTCTACAAATCCTGGATGAATAGTAGTGGCTGTGATTTGGGGCACTTACCATGTCATAAGCACCTATGTGCACCTCATCCCACTTAAGCCCCACCACCTATCCATGGGCTCTGTGCACTTATTTCCTTGTGACACTAATGAGAACACTGAGGCACAGACAGCTTGAGTCACTTTCACAAGGTGCACAGCCTGTAAAATGGCAGCCTGAGGACACTTTGGTTGTAGGACTCTACTCCTGCGGCCACCAGGCAGGACTGCCTCTCACAGGGTGCATACATACTCCAGCTTCTCACAGATGACATCAAGGGTCAGCTGTTGTCCTGTGCAGACAGCAGTGAATTTTGAGATGTTGTTTAGTGGCAGAGATGTAATCTAGTGGCACAGTAACTAGGAATAGAGCCCAGATTCTAATTCTGAATCTCACCTGCAGTCTACACGTCCGTCCAGCATACTTTACAGGTGCTAGGAAACAAATGGGTGTTAGTGCTGTATTGACCACACGAGACCAGGCCTAGCTGGTGACCCAGGTGGGGCAGGGCCTGTCAAGGGTAGCCACTTTCATTGATGGGAATTTGGGAAAAAAATTCAAGCTTTGGTAGATTTCCCACCTTCATGCATTATTAAATAAAGATATGATGTGTAGGGACTGATTTTGAGATTTAGGAACATGATTTCCCTCCATTACTAGAGTACCATTGAGTCAGTAGTAACATTACACAAAGCCTGGGAAAGAAATGAGAAGCCAATCCTCCTGCCCTGATGCAATTTCTGTTCTTTTCTCAGAATTTTGTACGTGGCCCCATCATAGATGCTTATCAAAGCTCATCTGGTCACTTTCTTCCTTATATATAAACATTTTCTCATCTCACTTTTTCTTCAATGTGGGTTTTCATTGGGCCATATATAATGATAAATTAATCATCATTTAGCTATTTCCAGATTTCTGAGTATTTAGTTCTTTTATTCTACAATTTTTGAGGCTGCGATGATAAAATTTGGTCTATTATTTTACTTCCAGAAAACAGTTTTCTAGAAATAAAATTACCAAGTCACTAAGTACAAATGTTGTTGTGCTTTTGAAAGTACAACTGCTTTCCAAAACTATTATAATATTTGATAACACCATCAGAAGGTATCCATTCACAAGTTTAATTATACAGTCCTCGGCATTAGCCATTACCACTTTTAAATACAAAGGCCAGCACAACGGGGATTTTATGTCTACTTCTGCAGTAGAGAGGATGTAACTTGGACTTTTCTTTCAAAATCCAGGCAACTGTAGAGTGCTTTCATCACTGAAAGCAGGTGTCCCCATCATTCAGGGACACAGACTCAGAAATTAAGGATTCTTGTCAAGCCAGTCGTTAAAAATGAGGACTATGGGGCTGGGGTTGTGGCTCAGTGGTAGAGCGCTTGCCTAGTACATGTGAGGCACTGGGTTCAATTCTCAGCACCACATAATAAATAAATAAACATATCTTGTCCATCTACGACTAAAAATATTTTTTAAAAAAATGAGGACTAAGAAATTCATATTTTCCCATTTAAAAATATAGTGTTTTTAGCCAAAAAAGTGACTTTTTGCCTTTATAATTACCTATAAAAATTTCATTTATGAATAAAGTTGTCCTATTAAATAAGATTTTCTTAAAAATGCCTAGAGACATATTAGATGAAATCACTTCATCTTCTTAAATAAGTGGTTAACTCAGGCACATGTGCATATACACAGTCACACACACATATGCACACACACAGGTACACACACACACACACACACAATCTCATTCTTTAAGACCCAGGAAAAAATCCTAAATCTTTTTTCTTACATTGTTATTTTGAAAATTTTTTCAAATTTTTGCACAAAACCTGTAGAAATAACGCCATGATGGAAACTATTCTTAACCTTTTATTTTATCTCAGTATGGTGTAGACTTTTTGTGATTGCAATCAATAATTCATCTTCCTAAAATATCAGAACAATTATTAAGGACGTGGTGTTGTGATTGGCGGTTCCTCTTTTATCAGTAGATTCCAATAGTGAAAAATCACTGTGCAAATAGATGCTCGAGGTATGTTGCTGAATTAAATTGTTACCTTGGTGTGCTGGCTTCCTCCATGCAAGGTGCTTCCAACAGTATGTGATTGTCACAGAAATGTAGAAAATATGCTCTTTTCATGCAAGTTTTGTTTCCAGTGGGACCCTTTAACCAGAATGAAACGAGGCACTGTGTAGGATTGCCACCTTCAGTGGCAACTTTCCCTTGGTGGACAGCCAGCTGTGGTCCTCAGACCAGAAGTCTAGCTTCACCTGGGAGTGGGTAGAAATACATAATTGCAGGCCCTGCCCTAAACCGACTGAATTGAAATCTGCACTTAACAAGATCCCTGGGGGATTTGTACAGACTCCAGGCTTGAGGATCACTCATTCAAGTAGCTCCGATCCCCACATAAAGGAAAGGACAGGCTTTTCCCCGTATTGGCAGATGTGTTCACTGCTAAGTTCAGAGCTTCTCAAAGGGTGGGCCCTGCACCAGCAGCTTCAGGCCTCCCTGGGAACTTGTTTTCTTGGTCCCCCAGACCCACTGCGTCAGAAGTGCCAGGGAGCTGCAGGAGTATTTAACAAGTCCTCCAGGTAATTCTTTTGGCTGGGGTTTAAGAATAATTGCTAAATAGACATGAATTTAGTTACTTAAATTGATTCAAAGCCTCTAAGACTTCCATTTACAAATTAGTGTCTCCAAAAGTGTTTTGTCATGTTTTAACGTCTGCATGATGTGAATGTTGTGAATTATGTCAACTCTGGGGATTTAGGAATAGCATAGTATCAGTATTCCACAAATAGAATTGTAACTATCTTTTCTGCTTGGATTTTGTTATTTTTTTTTCCCAAAGTGGACCAAAGACCCTGATTAACAGAAAACTCGGGCTCAAGTTGAACTGGTAGGTTCCACTTGACCTTTCCAGATGCAGAAAAATCCAGTTAAAATGTCTTCCGTGGGTCCGAAATTTCTCGTTTGTTCTCTTGTCTCCAACCCCACCTGACTCAGCAGCAGGATAATGGATGAATCACCTCTTTTCAGCATCACAGCCAAAGCACTCGCTGTGTCTCCACTGTGTGATGCATAACTACTAAGCAGAGACGAGACCCACAAACCCCGCAGGAAATGACTCTCATTACTGCAGCCTAATTCATGCTCCCATCCGGAAGAGGGCTTCATTGCACATGGCAGCTAATTCACTAAGCAGAGGGTGTTTTGCTTGGGACCAGCTTTTATTCTGACTTGCAGGACAAGATGATCGCCTGTGTCCTTAATTACAAAACGGGCTTTGCGTTATCTCCGGGCAGTGTCATGAGCAGAGAGGGACTCTTCCCTGAACTGAGTTTTGATTCCATAGGACAATGATCTGGGCTTTTTGATTTTTGTTTTCCCTTGAATTGTGACTTGAATATGAGTCAGCAATGTAATACAGCTGCTAATAAGTAAATATCAAAGTGGTAATTCCAAATTGCTCGTAACTGCACATTGTATGCCAGAAAGGCAGGTGGGTCTCACTGTTATGGTGACAGATGTCTCTGCCTAGAAAAGTAGGACACATCTAGGAGCCTAAGAGTAGCAGAGGAGCCCCAGACAAGGCCCAGCTGACAAGAGTCCTGGGTCCTGAGCCTCAGCTGTCTTCTCATTTGCCCAGCATCTTGTCCTGGCTGCCACTGCCGACTTCAGATATGTGGCTCTGCCACCCCAGCAGATTCCTGCATCAAGCCGGCTTGTCAGATCTCTAATTGCCTGGACTCAGCCATGGGTCTAGAGGCCCACCTGAGACCCGCATACAGCAGTGGGGAGTTGTTTGGTGTAGCTGACTTGAATGTGGCATGGAGTCGACCCTTCTCGTTGCCTTGAAGTTATTAGTTCCAAGGACTAGGCAAATGCAGAGCTGGGAGCCCCACTTTCTTCCACAGATACAGTGAGTTGGATTAAAAAACCCAACAGAGCCAAGAAATGGAAAGAAAAAGAAAAGGAAAGAGAGGAGAAAGCAGAGAGGTGAGAGAGACACCAATGGTATTATTCAACCCCTGGATTCAGTTGCACCTGAAGTCCATATCTTGGACTTTCCAATTACCCACAGAGATGTATTCTCATTTTAAATGCGTTCAAGTTCACAATACATTCAAAGAAGTCTGACTGATGTGATTTGGAAATGCTATTTCTGAGGAATGGTTTAAGGATCAAGGCAAATTTCACCGAGAGAAAACAAGACTTGATGGGAGCGATGGTGGAGCCAGAGAATGCATTTCATGTATGTCAAGGCATGGAAGGAGGGAGGAGTGGCTTCATCGGGGTCCTTATGGGGAGCAGGACCAGGGGCCACTTTGGAGTAGAGGAAGGAACATGACAGCAATGGCAGGACTGACCCCAGTTCCAGCATCAGGCAACAGAACTCACTGGCTCTATGTCCGCCATGTGTAAGCCTTGCTCAAGCGACCTCACCTTTTCTCATGTATAAAATGGTCATGATGCTATTCGTCCCTTGCTTATTTCAAGTGAAAATGACATTTTAAAAAACCTTGTTGAATGCCCAGCCTGTGTCAGGCACTGTAATAGGCATTAGGGACCCAGGGGCAAACAGGAAGACAAAATCTACGCCCTCACGTGGCCCAGGGATAGCGGTGTTGGCAGTGAAATAGAAGTTAGTGTAACAATCGTGCACATGGATGTAAAGTTGTCACTGTAGGAGGGTGAAGAAGTGTGGGATGTATGACATCCAGAGAAGGCCACGCCTTAGATCTTAGAGTCAGGAGCAGCTGAAGCGTCATGGGAAGTACTTCTGCCAAGGGGGACGGCACGTGGGGTCCCTATGAAAGAGGATCAGGAAGCTGCCAGCTGCTTTGGACTCCCTGAGGGGAGGTGCATGGAGGCCAGACTCTGCAGAGTCATGGAGGCCAAACAGTCAAGTGACAAGGGAGGTCACAAGTGGGATAGGCACGGAGGGCACATCATATCATTTTGGTGGCTAGAGGAGGATGGATGGAAGGCGTCAAATTGAATGTAGGAATACACACTATCAAAGAATCATTTATGAAATTGCATTGAAAATCACAAACGCTCTGCCTTGTATGAGTCATCACTGTGGTGATGGTGGTGGTGACAGCTGCCCCTGAGCTGGGGCCAGGGTGACAGCAACCGAGTTGTCATTAGACCCTGCTGTCAGTGGAAGTGCAGCCTAAGTTGGTAACTTGCTGAAGGTCATAAAGTGGAAGAACTGGGATTTGAGCCTGGGGTGGTACGTTGCTGTCCCCAGTGTCCCTTCTCTGAGTCCTCCTGGCCTCCCCTGCACACTCACTTCTTGCAGTCGCCTTGACAAGATCATTCTCATCTTCTCTTTCTACTTTCCTTCCTTCTTTCCTCTTTCCTTCCTCACTTTCTCCCTCTTTCCTCTCTCCGTTTATCTTCATTGGCATCTGACGTACACCCAGACCCACAGAGGGTGCTCGGGGATATTTCCTCCAGAAACTGAAGGCAATACCTAACGTGTGCTACGGAAAGCTCTCCCTGTCCCTGAGTTCTGCAGCCAAAGCTAGCAGGCTTCTGTGTGGACATTGTGGGCAGGATGTTCCTGGGTTGGCTCAGAGACTGGACTAAGCATAGTCGATATCCCTTGTAGCCAGTAGTCCAGGGAGGTGCTCAACCCAAGCCGACATTCCAACTAAGCATCTGTGGTTAAGTGGGGTGCTGAGGGGTTCACTCCCAAGGCAGCAACGCTTTGGGGTCCAGTGGAAAACAAATCAGGAAGCAGGTGGTGGGGATATCTGTGGCCATAAATAAGAACATTCCTTATTGCAAAGTAAACACACCAGGTTCTGATCTAAATGAGCCAAGTTTCCTGGATATTCAGGAAGCATGTCTGTCTGCTCTTTAATACGTTTTTGGAAAACCAGATACTCGGGGCCAGATTCTCGTGTCTCCCAGCTCCCATCTCTATCCTGTGGCTACTGGCCGCCCCCTTCTCTGGGAGCTGGGTGGGTTTCCCTTTTCTGGCCCCTATACAAGGAGACTCAGCCGCTTCCGGTCTGGGTCTGAGTGTTAGGAGACGATTGATCCGACAGGACTGAAGTGGTTGCCGAGGACGTGCCTGGAAGCTCAGCTCCTCTTTGCTCGCTATTGTCTTAAGAAGGTCTCAGGTGGAGAAGGAAGACATTAAATAATAGCACTTCGGGGTTTTTCGACAATGAAAAGGGAAAATATCTCAAAGAATGCTTCCAGCTGATGACGGCTGGACAGGGTGGGAAGGAGAAAAATCTCTTGGTCCAGCTGGAGCTTGTTAACACTGAAAATGGTAAGAGATTGGCCTAAGCGGCTGCTTTTTCCCAAAAGCACAGGCAGAGACTTTGATTTCCAATTTTCGGTTTTGGTTGAGTGCATTCTTTTAGCAAACACTGAGTGAGCATGTTTAATGCCAGGACTGCTCCCTTAAAACAAGTGCCATCGACGCTTCTTCCGTCAGACGCAGAAGCTTCGGACCACAGCAGTGATGGAATGGAAACCGTCCATCAGCAACCTGCAGAGATCAAGGTGCTGGTCCTCTCCCAGCCAAGGCACCCGGGTGGCTCCTGTCCTTTCTCTTCCTGAGCACCCTTCTCTCTTGAGCCTCTTTCCTGTTTACTGCTTGATCATCCATAATATTCAGCATGTGCTGTTGGAAAGCCAGGTGTGTGGCAAGACAGAGGACTCTACAGTCAGGGGTGGCTTTAAGGGTGTGTGACATGCACAGTTTCCCAGTGCACAGTGCTCACAATGGGGCCCCGCGCTGGGACGGAGAGTGTTAATGCTCTGCCATCACCATCTTTAAACTCTTGATGTATTTTTTTAAATTTTTGTAAATGAAGTTCAGTGGGGTACGAATGGGTATTAGAGCCCCTCCTCCTGGGACAGGCTCTTGGCTGCCTGCTCCCAAATCCTGTCCAGCAAAATGCAGCACCATAGGAAAGAACTCTAGGTACCTGGGGAGGGCCTGCACTCGCTGCTCTGACTTCCCATGTCTCAGAGAGCATGGCATCAAATAGCAAATTAAAAAAAAAAAAAACAAAACACAAAAACAGCTCGACAGGTTGAGAGACAGCCTGTTTTTAAAACAAAGGTCCCTACATTTCATTTTGCACCAGCCAAATTCTGAGGCCAGCTCGGGGCACAACTTTTACGTTGACCAGCACACAGCATCAGGTGGCCAGCCATTCTTGGGCCTGAACAAGCCGAGAGCCTTGTGATGGAGGTCGGCGTCGCTCTCGGAGTGCCCATGGGTTGTATCCTCCTCCTGGAAACACATAAAGCACCACCAAATAACGACCATGCTTAACTATCCAAATAGTACTCTAGAATAATCCACTGCCAAATTGGAGAAACAAGATGATAACCGAAATTAGGAGAGCATCCCCCACCGCAGCAGTCTGGGAAACAAGCATTATTTACAGTATCAACTAGAAAGGCAGGCCGCCCGTGATAATCAATACACCACTCTGCTCTCCATCCAATTCTCTTCTCATTATGTAAATAGGATGGCCCGAGGTGCGAGAACAATGAATAGAATAATAACTGGAAATGTAATGGAGCTAATAGTGGATTTCTCGGACTGTCAACTCCTGTTCAAAGATCCTGGCAGTGAAGGATGGCGAGGGGCCTGTGGAAAGGCGCTCTCCGGGCTCTGCTTTGGTGTGCTGGCTCTGCTGACCCCTTCTCCTCCTCCTCCTACCCCTCGCCGGCCCACCACACCCCTTGTGTCTAGAACAATCTCCTCTGCAATCCTTCATTTCCTAAATGACCTGGCCCGGTGCCTGGTTTTGAATAGATACTTAAACATTTCTTGATTGGTTGCTGCAAGTCTAAACTGATTCAAGTCCGAACTTTGAAGCGTGTGACCTTTCCCTCTGAAAATGTTCAGCTCTCAGTCATTGGTTATTTGTTTGCAAGTAGAAAACATGCATTTAAACAAGTGTAAGAAAAGCAGGTGGTTATTGGGAACAAGGAATTCATCTGGGCCTTCCAAAGGGCCAGAACTGGGGTGGGCAGTTTATCTGTTCCCTGGGAGTCTGGTCATCTCTCTCCAGTGATGTGCAAGCCCTGATTCAGAGATGGTGCCTATTTGCATGCACTAAATGCTCCCACCATGGCTGATTTCAAGAAGCCAAGGATGCATTAGTAAATGTAGGGCCAGGAAGAGCTGAGAGGCTGCACCCCATGATATAGTGTCACCACCACAGGCTTGTAACAGGCAGAATAGCCTCAGAGCACAGAGAGCAGTCAATACAGCTAAAAAACTAAGACACAATACATTTTGAGGATCCACTCATTTAAACATAAATGAGCATCATTTCATTTTGAACAGTGTTTAAAACTGTTAAAAATCTAACCTATCTTGAGTTGTAACGATGATGACTCCTACACATTGCCCCCACCCCATGTTGCCCCCAGCCCACCCGTAGGATGGGGAGCAGCCTCCCTGCCCAGCAGAAATGTCCACAGGTAGAGGAGGAAGTGACTGGCAAAAGAGGTGAACGGATGGCATTTCAGTCCCGTCTCCCTGCAGATATCTTAATGCAATCCAGGTAGCATTTCACTGTGTTTCCAAAACTACCTCCAGATCTTCCCTCGCCCTCACTGTTCTCTTGCCCCCTCAACCATCTCTGACTCTGCTCCCTGACAGGGGGCTTTCAGTCTCCCTGTTGGATATCCTTTATCCTGCCTATAAAGGCAAGTACTCTGCCTAGGGAGTTGGGACAGTTACCTGCTGAGCTCCAGCAGGTGTCCTGAGCTACTGCCTTGATGTCACTGCATGCATGTCACCATACCTCACCTTCAAGATATGCCAAACAGTCTGTGTCCTACTCCCACATAACCCTTCTCTCTCAAATGGCAGCGTGCTGAAATGGAAAAGTGGATTTCCACTCTAGTGCAAACCGCAACCCTTGCTCAGCTCCATGACCTTGGGGCAGGTTAGTAATCTTCCTAATCTCAGTTTTGCCACCTGAAAAATATGCTCAACGTTCCTTGATGGTTTTTACTCCATGTCCCAAGGAGCCTTTGATTCTGTGTCCACCTTAAATGCTTCCAAGCATGAAGAGCAGGGTCCCGGTCCAGTGCTGGGCACCCGTGCTTCTTTCCGCCAGGACCATCCCCTCTCGTGATTTCCAATTTCGTGCTGAAGTTCCCTGACGTATTTGTTTCATCAAACAGTGACCCAGGGAATTTTGTGAATCAATGACTTAGTTGACCTCTCAGGTCCCCCTGGCTCTAGCATCCCATGAGTCTTCGATCAGGCTCAAGCTTCCGGGACAAAAGGGCCAAGCGACAGGGCTGAGGCGAGGACTCCAAGACAGGCCACTGCTCTCCAGGTTCACTGTGCGAGGTGGGGCCGGGAAGCTCCTCGGCCCTGAGCCAGGCTGGGTCAGTTCCAGTGCCTCATGCTCAATTCACATTTGGATTCTACAAGAACTTCTTGTGTCTGTTTCTGCCCCAATGTCCTGAAATATAAATGTTAACACTCATGCTTCCCCTTGGCGGTCATTTCCAAACAGAAGCGGGCCTGCATTAATAATCATCGTTGAATAAATGAATAAATGATTGTCAAATGAATGGCCAAATGAATACCACCGGGGAATATTATTATTTTGGATTCATCCTGGGGCCTGAACTTTAGAAGAGTAAATATTTATTGCCCTCCAGTTGTTGAATCCGGCTTCCTAACCAACTTTCTATTTTATGGAAAAGGAGCAAGAATCGTTTGAGGTTCCTGAGCATTGCTACAAAACGTACACAGAGCTTTCCCTAATTCTCAGCATCTTCAGGCAGAGATGAGGCTTCTGCGTGAAGGGAGGCGGCGGGGCATTCTCTCTCCAGGGCGGCTGCATCAATATCATTAGAGCTGGGCTTATCTGTTAGTTTCTTTGGGTTCCTAAGCAGCCCTACCTTTGTTGTGATGATGATACGGCAAAATGCAAAGCAGCTTCCAACAGACCTTTGCTATCCAGACTTTTGATAATGATCTCTAAAAGCCAACTCATTTCATTTGCATCCTTTTATTAATAATACAAAAAAAAAAAAAAACCCAAACCTCGGCTAGTGCTTGTCACAGTCAGTGGGTACTTCACAAGCCAAGAGTGCACAGGCGGGTGTTTTGGGTTCATTATTGGGTTTCTTTAATTGAAATGACATTTTGTGAGAGCAATCATGTATTTTAAGGGGAAACTCAAACAGTGCATTAGTTTCTAAGTCCTTATTACTATAACCACAAGCAACACTTTTGTTAGAAGTAAGTGGGTGAGTGTGTATTCACACCTGTGCATGCACACGTACACACCAGCAAGCACCCACATGGACATGGGGAGACCTGGTCAAATATATGTAGTGCTGTCTTTGTTCCAAATGCAGCTGGCCACAGAGCCCCTCTGCAGACAGTCAGCCATTGACTGCAGCCCTCCTCCATCTTTCTCTTGCCTGCACCTGACCTGCAGGATCTATGCACGGCGTTGCCTCTGTGCTCAGCCCCACACGGTGGCTGGCTTGATGTCACTGCATGGATGTCACCTGCCCAAGTCATATTATTCATTTATTCTTTTTGACAGGGCAGTGATTGCATTGAGAACAAACTGGGGCTGACCAAGGGCACCTCTGCAGTGAGCCGTGTTGGGGAGAGTGAGAGAAGGGTTCATTTGGAGTCTCTAGGAGGCGATGTTGTTCAAATACTTTCTTGTAACCGTCCTTTCTTGGGTTGGTTTTCTGATGGGGTACCGATTTTCTGAATTTTTTTAAAACGCAGATTTCCGCCCCACCCCCTAAGTTGCTTGGTTCTTGGGTTCTCACTGCAGAGCTCCACCAGGGATTTCACCAGCCCACTGTTCCCGCCCTCCTTCCTTCAGCTGACCCAAAACCAAGCCAAACCCAGACAGGAGCTCCCTGGAATCCGCAGTGGCCTGGCCGACATCAGGGGCTATGACGTTCCGCAGTCTTACTGGATGCTTGGACAGTTGGTCTGCTTAGTGCCTCCTTACGTATTTAAGTGTGGCCACGGCTATGGTGCTGAGTGGAGGGTGAGGAGCATTTGCAGAGGAGGCTGCAGGACAGCTGGAGGAATCACTGGTGTGGCTAGAGGGCAGAGAGGGGCCCGGGACTCTCTGGGCAGGGTGGCTTTCACTGGTGAGAAGAGGCTCGGCAGAGGGTTGGGAGAGCGAGCTGTTAGGAACGGCTGGGAGGCGGAGGAGGAGTGGTGTTTTCAAGCTGAGGGGCGTCTGTCTGCAGGCTCAGTTTGCGATGTTTAACGTGTAAATTCTGTTGAGGAGGTTTGTGAGGAGGTGGCTGTGAAAGTTGTGTATTTTCATTTGTTGCTGAGGCAGCTTAGCCAAGAACCCGGTGCTTGGATGAGCAAGTAGATTAGTAACAGCCAAAAACAAAAATGAGGGGAAGAGAAGGTCCGGGGCTCCCGAGAGGGCAAGGGGAGTGGTTCCTGCTGGTGGGGGCGCTGATGCGTGGTGTGGCCTGCTGGGGTAGTGATGGCAGTGGCAGTGCTGGGCCTCTGCACTGGGCAGCGCTGGGCCTTGTGGGCAGTCTGGAAGCCCAGGGCCACGGGGCAGTTGCTGCCGCCATTCCCCACCTCAGTGGCTCAACCTTGGTCAGCCTTGGTTTCCCCCATCTGCCACAAGAGCTTGGGGACATTAAGTGTCAGGTGTAACTAGTCTTATTGGTCCTTTCCCTGTCACAGTTGAGGAAACAGAGACTCAGGAGGACCAAGGAGGATGCGATTGGGCCTGGGGGTGCTCTCAGAAGACTGCGCTCTTGTGAGCTCAAACCAGTCTGATGCTGAGAGGGACAGGTTCTCTTTGGTGCGTGAGGATCACCCTGCCTGTGCACTCTCCATGTGCGTGACCTCAGCGGGGCTCTTAAGCTCCATGGAGAAGGTGATGGTGGTTGTGTTTTATTGCTGCTAGATCATCAGTAGGACTAGCTGGCACGTTTCCTTGTGGAAGGACCACCTCTTGTGGCTCCCCTTTCTTTGCCTGGCAAACTCCTGCTCACCCATCAGGACCCACAGAGCCCTGACACGGCTCCCGCCCCAGCCTTGTCCCCTCTCCAGGCCGCGGTCACCCTGTGCCTGCTTTCTCTCTACGCTTAGTTCCTTCCATGGTGACACACTTTCCTGCTGCATTGTGATAGGTCTTCTCTCCAGTCGGAAGCCACTTCTCATGCTCCTGGGCTCCCTGCTCAGGGTTGGCTTGAAGCAGGCACTTGGCACATGCTTGAGTAAACAACCAGGAACACCTTCATTTGCATCTGAACCTTTTTCCTGGTATTTGAACTTCTCCCACACAAGACTTTTGTCATGTGCTTACAGGTTTTCAAAGAATGCTCTGTCTGGGGACTGGGCAGCTCTCACATGCCTAGGAGGAAGGCTGGAAGCAAAAGCAAGGCTACGGCTCTGAAAGAATTATGTCAACATTTAATTGTGAGAGATAGTTGCTCTGCCCTGAGGGTTTCCAGAACAACTGAGATTTTGGTTTAAAGCTTGATTTCTAGGTAACTTATCAGGTGGAAGCAGTTTGACTGTTGCAGCTTGGAAATGCAAGCTGCGGTAAGTAATAATGCCATAACTTCTTATAATGCCGCTGTCAATCCATCTTGGGCCTGGAAATCTCCTGGCAGGTGTGTGAATGCCAAGGTAACGGCTTTCACTACCGGGAGGGTTGGAGATGAGCCACAGCTTTGTTGATGACCCTACAGCCTAGCAAAGGCAAAGGTGACCAGATCTATAACAGAGCCACTGAGGGTTCTAAGAGCCTTGTCCCCAAGGGTCATTTTCTTTGTGCCAAGTGAGAAAGGACCTGGATGATTCTGGGAGATTGGTCAATTCTCCCAGCACATGTTAATGAGGCTCTTGGAGCTGGGAGGAGAAAGGGGTACCCTCGGGTGAAGGGACTGGGAAAGTGAGGTGGATGAGAGTCCTGGGCCCTGGAACAGCTGGACACTGGCCTCCTGGGGTGGACAGCTGGGGGAACACTCACTCCACAGAGTTGAGGTCCCAGCTCTAGGGACGGGGCCACTACCTTGACCCAGCCCAGGTGGACAGTCTGTAGCTCCTCCTCCTCTGCCCCAGGTGTCCTCAGCTCAGGGAGCCTGGTGGGTGCCAATCAGCCAGGACTGGAAACACAGGAAGGTGACTTCAAACCTGCTGGGAGTGGGTGGGCAAGTGCCCCAGACTCCCGAGTGGTGATTCTGAGTCAGACTCCTGGTCTCTAGGGTGGCCTCCTGGGGTAGAGGCCCAGTGGCCCACGGCAGGGCTGGTTATTATACAAGCCTGTTGGTGCGCCTCCCTCCTCTGGCTCCCTTTTCCACTTCCTCATTTGTGCTTCTTGGGATAAAGTCCCAAATATATGACCTTTACTGAAGTTCTCGTCCACTTTTGGGGAAATACAAACTGAAGCAATAAAATCTAAGCCCATGAGGGAAGGGCATGAGCAGCCAGCACCGCCTTCCTCTAACTAGTTGTAGAGAAGGTTTGGGGGGAGCAGACGGGTGCGCAGGTGATTGATTGAACGTGGAGCCCTCAAGTAGCAAACATTGCTGGGGTCCACGTGCGGCATTCCTAGCACTTTGGTGGTTTCCCCACCAAGAAGCAGAGTGGGAGGCGAGCATACGTGCTCACTGAAGGAGGCCTGTGGCTCTACACAATCCCCTGGCCTGTGCCCTGGCTCACTTGCCAAGCCTGCTCTTCCGATGTGCACATGGAGGCTTCTGCCTGATCTGCTCCCCCCAACTTCCCGTCACTCAGCAGCCTCCATTTTTCTTTACCTGAAAGCTTTCTATCAAGATGCATTTACATTTTGAAAGAAAAAGAAACACCTACCTTCACTGTACTTTTAATTATGAAGCATTAATCATATTTTTTTTCATATGTGCCAGCTAAAAAATAACAATTGGGATTATGAGGGTAATGATTTGTAATAATTGTGTGGTCACTAATTTACAAAGATCTGGAGTGTTCTACCCTGATCTTGTTTTTCCAAAAACTGTGTGAATTTTTGCACACTTTTGCTGAGCATGGGGCTTTTGGGAACACAAGTATTGTCCCCCAGTACCTCTTCATTGTGGCTGCAAGCACAGGAGCATGGGTGCCAGCTGGGTCTAAGCACCTCAGCCCATGATACTTACTAAGGGGACAGTAAGTTCGACCCTGGCATATGTTAGATGTGATGCAGCTGCCAGTTAGCTTGGGTGTGCCATCCTGTGCTCATAAGGGGAGTGATCAACCCCCATCTTCTGGGGGAGGTGTGAGGGAACCTTGGGTTTAGGAAGTGACCACATTCTGATAATTTGGGGGTACTGTCAGTTGCTTCCATTGTTTTTTAGTGATGTTGTAAGAATAGACCAACTGAAAATTTTGTGCTTCTGCAGCTTTCATTGCAACTTTTTATTTTAAATGACTCACATTTTAGAAACTATTTACAAAAGCGTGCTAGGTTTTACAGTAATAGGGATCCCTGCTACACAATAGGAATTGTACTAGAGGGCAACGTACCACATTTGCTGTGACTCTCACAGGGACTCAGTGGATAAAGGTGTCCATTCCTCAGATGAAAAGATCAAGGCACTGAGGGCCCGAAGAGTCTGCTACTCCAAGTCACCGAGGTCTGAATTTACGATCATGTTCTCCCACCCCAGGAGGCTGCTTCTCTACGAGTTATCGGCCCTGGGTGGTTTTATCACATGGTCTTGCATTATGAACATGCTGGATTCGCCCAAGGGAAGGGTCTGCAGACCTGAGCAGGCCTCGCAGTGGGCTTAAAGCCATGCAAACTTCCAAAAACGTTTATTCTTGGCCTGTTTCCTCTCTCAGCAGCGTCCATTAGTTTACATTAGGGCTCTTCCAGGTTGTATTGTCACGAGGAGAATGTGACATATTTTTGAAAGAGAAAAATGAGAGTGATTCAAAGCTGGGAAATTTGAAGTGAAGCCTGAAAGTTTTTCCTTCCCCCTGACTTATCTGATTATTTATATATATATATCTACCCCTGGGAGGGGAAAAAAAAAACCACCAAAATACAATAACTTTAGATAACAAGAAAAATGGTTTCTGTTTACACTAAGTTCTCAGAGGTGAGATATGCATTAAGGGCACCAAAGCTAAAAGACAAAGAGAAATGACAATTCAAGCCCTGGAAAGGCCGGCTGGATTTTTTTACAGCAGGTTCAGCAGAGCTGGGAAGTGGTGCCCCGGACCAGGGCTGGAGTGAAGCAAGGGGTTCCACACAGTGCCCTGAGCTGGGGCATTCCTCTTCTTTCCCCCCAAGTGACCAGCGCCTTGGACTGCACCCAAGTTTCTCTTTTTCAAAGATGAAATGAAGAGGATGAAGGCAATGATTACCAGCGTTCTCTTTCTTCTCCCCCAATGTGACTCCCAGGTTTTCCAAGTGTTCTGAGCCATTAGAATGGATTAGCTCTGAATTGTTATGTACTCTTCATAAAAAGAAAATTATTCAAGCTTATACTTTTCTGGCACAAAATATACCCACGATTTTCTAAAATATTGTCTCTTAATGCACAGAGTCCTCAAGAACTGCAGCTAACCGGAGCTACCACAGAGAATTAATAGAAAGGATATGTGAGAGGGTGTTATTTAATAAACCTCTAAGTCTGTAATTCTAATGATTCAAACCAACTTCAGCTTTCCACTAATTAGAAGCCAAACTCTCAGCTTCGCTTCTTTTATCCACGATTCCTCCTGTCTTGGGCTACTCAGTGCTGGCCATGTGCCTGGTGGGTCACTTCCTCCATGTCTGCTCAAGGAGGACCCCAGCCACACCGTGGGCATGTCCACACGCAGGAGGAAGTCCCTGGAGAGCCCTGGGTGAAGGCTTGGGTGCTGACGGCCAAGGCCAGCTGTGCTGGAGGAACAGGAGGGGGCTCTGTTCCCTTTGGCTTCCTTTTAGGAACGTCCTTCTCATCAGCGGGCTCCCACCCTCGGGGAGGCCCAGGCTGGATGGCGTGCGCACACTCTTCATTACGCAGCCATTGTTGTGCACTGATTAAAGCAGTTTAATGATTTTTTGAGGAAAAATAATTGTCTCCTATGCTCTCCTGGAGGTACATGAACTGTCTATCATTACCAGCACAGAGTGGACATCCCAGGGGATCCCAGGTGAAAATCCAGCAGGACCTTGATGTTGAAGATGCCCGTTAAGCACAGAACACTGGTGCTGGCTGTGCCAATCTTCCTGCTAGTGCTAGAACCTCCAGCTCCTGCCAGCCTCGGGGCCTCTGTGCGGTCCTTGCTGCTCAGACTGCACGCTCCCCCCCAAGCTTCGCTGCCTGCTTCTCCTTATAATGAGACTCTTTGACCCTATGTCCCTTTGCACAGATGCCATCCTCTACGACGCAGCCTCCCCCATCGGCTGTCACTCTGTCCCCTCTCCATGCTTTACTGTTTCTCTGCAGCACTTATTTCCTGACTTGTCAATATCTTTCCAATTGCTCTTTTTGCCTCTGCCCCTCCGCTGGGATCACATGCTCCATGAGTGCACGCTTGCTGCTGGCCTGGGTCCCTGCGTCATCTCCAGCCCAGGGACATCATGTGCACTCAATGGACTCTTTGCTGAATGAGAGATGCAAATGGAGATCTGAGCCACTGATCAATGATTTAAGTCAAAACATAATCTTTACCTTAAAAACACAGTGTCTGCACATGTTTGAGAGTTAAAGAATATGGAGAAAAGAGCAAGGAACGCATGAGTGGGCGCCCGTCCAAGCAACAGGTATTTAAAAAAAAAATGAGCCCTGAGTTTTGAAAGGGGTCGTGGTAAGGCCATGGGAACCTGCGGACTGCCAAGTTCAATTTCTGGATCCCCTACTGCTGAGACCATGTACAAACTCTAGCCTCACTGCCTCGTCTGTGAAGAGAGGACAATTATTTTACAAAACAGCAACAATGATAACACAGATAACACTTGCTAGGCCGTTTCTGGTGTGAAGAATCCTGAAGAGAACAACCCTGTCTGAGCAGGAGTGAAAGTCCCACCATCACATCCTGAAACCAACCAACCAAGGTTGGAAAGCTGGCTGCAGCCAGTCCTTCTCCCTCTCTTACCTGCTAGATGGGATTCTGCTTCACCCACCTGGTTGTTCCCTTCCCTATCCCCAGGAAGCATCCTTTCAATCTCTTATGAGACGAAACTGGGAGAAGTGTCAAGTGAAGGCTGGAATCTACCTTTGGGAGATGGAAGGTCCACCCTGGGGCAGGAGGGCAGCAAGAGCAGAGAGGGCCTGTGTGCCTCCTGTAAGGGGTGATTTGTGTCCATTTATCCCCAGAGAGCCTGGAGGGTAGCAGGTGCTCATTAAATGTGCATTGCCTAGTGAGTGGAGGGCATCAGCCAGCTGGGGCTAATTCTGCTGGTGTTTTGTGCCCCTCTTTCTTGAGATGTTGAACCATGCTCACCACAGAGTGACTCCACTCATTCCCTTCTTCATGGAATCCCGTCAGGGCTGTGCGGTTGCGGACGTAGTAGACTAAATCCAGTGCTGTTTTTCCTTCCACATTTTACAGAGGCAGCATCTGGGTCCTTTAAACCATGGTGGCCCTGACTTCTGAGCCTCCAATCCCCTGTAGAACCCCGAGGGTCTCCTCGTGGGATGCTGATATTATGCCTCTGTGGCAAGCCCCACCGTCGTTAGCTCAGTTCAACAAGTTTCCATTGGGTGCCCAGCGCCAAAAGTTTTAAATGGAATTGATTCCCCACTCCTTCTATTTTCACTGTCAAAATCACAGACCATATTGTTTCAGACTGAAAACCCACTCTGGGCTCCTGCGGGCCGTCCCTTTGTTCCCTCTCCGGGCAGGTCCTGATGATGCCAGGGTCGATGGGGATCTACGCTGTGAATGGGTATTTACTGTGAGAAAATCAGGTGGCACAGAAAAGAATAATTGCCTTCATAAGTGTATGATTTTTGTGCTGTGAGCGTCTCCGTGGAAAGGCATTCTGAGGGAAGCCTAATTGCTAATTCTCAGTGTTAAACACACCTCCGAGGAGCATTTCACGGTCCAGCTCTCCGAGTGTCGTTTCTTCCTGTGGACCAGGAAGACAGAGGCTTGGAAATGAAATTTCATTGCTCCTCTACACAGGGCCAGGCCTGTGAGGACCCCACACTGGTTTCTCCTTATAATGACTTGGGAATTACGTGGAATTATCCCCATTGTGGAGAGCACAGTTTCTCCTGAGGCTCAAATCCTGTCACATAAATTCATCTCATATAGTTTTGTCAAATCTGAATACAGGTCTCTGTGTCACCAAGGTCCACCTCACAGGGAATACACAGTGTCCTTTGGTGTCTGTGTCCCTTGGTGATGTTTCTTCATACCAAAAGAACTGAAGGGTCCCTGACAGCTAGCGGCACCCCAGATATCTTCCCCACCACCTCACTTCACCCACCAGTAGCCTGCCATTAGAATCCCTCTTCTGGGGAGAAGCAGGAATCTTCTTTGGGTTTCTACTAAAAATGTCTTGTGCCATGGAAAATGTCTAGTGTAATCTCTTTTATAAGTCAAGGAAAATTTGTGGAACTTGGGTCAAGTACATGGAGAATAATTTTCAGATCCCATAAATCCAAAGTTGACCTATTTAACACCAGATCCCAGCCATTTCTAAAGGAGTGAAACTCCCCTCAAGTCTGGAGAGAGTAGCAGAGCTACTGGGGACACTGCTAAAGTGTCGTGGCAGAGAACAGAGATTCTCTGGGTCAGTCAGACTCAGGCTCAAGTCCTCGTCCTGCCAGTTCGGTATCCCCCTAATCTGCAGGAGAATGTTCCAAGACCCACAGTGGTTGCCTGGAACCATAGATAATGTTGAATCCCCCATCTATGTGACTTTCCTATATACACACACATATATTTCTCTCATCAAGTTTAATTTATAAATTAGTCACAGCAAGAGATTAACAATAACTAATAAACTAGAATGATCATAACTATACTAGAGTGAAAGTTATCTAAAGCTGATGAATTATTTCTAGAATGTTCCATTTAATATTTTTGGACTATGGTGTTGCCTGGGGGCAACTGAAACCATAGGAAGAGAAAGGGTGGAAGAGGGAGAGCTAGTGATTATTGGGACAAACAGTTAATCTGCTGAGATTGAAGGCCTCCTTTCAGGGTTGCTGTAGGGTGAGATGAGATAGAGCCTAATGCTTGACGTAGGACGGTGGCCAGGGTGTAGTAGTAATGGCTGCACTTGTTCCTACTGTATATAATCATCCTACAAATGTCAAAAAATCTGGTTAAGTCCTTCACAAGCTGGTTTTCTTCTTGGCATTCCTCAGTTTGAAATGTAAGATGCCCTTTTATTGTAAAATAAAATATCTAGCTGATTTTCTAGGGCTATCTGTGTCCAACATACAATTTTTAAAAATTCAACATTTTATCATAAGCATTTTTTTGAGAGAGAGAGAGCGAGAAAGAGAGAGAGAGAGAGAGAAAGAGAGAGAGTGAGAGAGTACGAATGAATCTTTTTTTTTTTTTTGGTATGGACACAAAACAATGCCTTTATTTTTTTTTTGTGGTACTGAGAATTGAACCCGGGTCCTGCCCGTGCTAGGCGAGCGCTCTACCACTGAGCCACAATCCCAGCCCTATCATAAGCATTTTTAAATCTACAGAAAAGTTGGATTCTTTAGTGCCCATCTACCTGAAATGTTTTCCTCCACATGATTTTCACTTTCTCCCTCATGCATCTCTCTGTCCACCCATTAACGGATCTTATGATCTTATGACTTTGGTTTGATGCATTTCAAATTGCAGATCTTAGTGAAGTTCCCCCTAAATAGTTCCATATGCATGTTATTAAGCAAAGTTCCTGTTTTTCCTCTGTTGGTATATAGTTTACACACATACACAGTGAAATGCATAAGTCTCAAGTGTCAGTCCTCGGAGTTTTAACAAACGCACACACAACATGTAACCCAGGCCCTTGACAAGATGGAGAATACTTCCACCCCAAGAAAGTTCTCCCAAGCCCCTTCCCAGTTCGTTGCAGCCCATAGCTCTCCACAGCAGCCACCTCTCTGAATCCTGTCTACTGGGCAATGACTCTTGTGCTCTGGAACCTGCAGCCAGGGCATCGGGCAGCAAACGCCCTTCCATGTGACTCTTCCAGAGTCATCAATGCTCTGAGCTAACAGAGCTCCTGAATCAGTAAAAGCAGATATTAATTGCATTTATGATTAAGAAGTGGACCCGGAGTGATGATCCCAAGATCCCCGAGAATGTCAGAGTGAAGAGTGAGGGAGACAAAGCAAAGGGGATCAGCCCTGGGTAGTGGGTGTCAGTTGTGTCCACAATGGATGTTCAGGAGGGAGGGAAGGGACAGCTGAAGAGCAGTTGGCCTCGTGTGTAGGTGACCTCAACATGAGGCAGACAGACGGATGGTTCTTTGTGGCTGGTAGGACTGCTGCACATTCACACGATGTATATCCCATTTTCTCAACTAAATTGCAGTCAGTGTCTTATTATTGACAGTGACAAAGTTTCATAAGGTGTTTGTTTACTTTGTCCCCTTCCGTGACCCATTTGTGGAAACCACCAATAGATACGTGCTAATTGCCAGTGATGCCTCTCACCTGGCCAATCATTCTAGCAATTAGTTTTATTGATGCTTTGGGACTGGACTTACTGTGTATTTGACTGAATTGACCAACTTTGCCTTTGCAGGGAGCTGTGTTTGTTAACTTGGTCCTCCCAAAGACGTGGGGAGAGGGCAATGGAGACTGTTTCCATTTTGTGACTGTTTTACTGTCACAGCATGGTAGCACTTAGCCACTAATGTCCATGGTGGAAGGTGTTTTTATGTCTTCAAAAATGTGGTGTAGTATCTATGTCTATCTTGTTCCTCAGAAATTAAAATAGAAAATTTCAATGTGGGGTCTAGGCTCGATGTCTATCTGTGAGACTCCAGGCAGAAAACAGAGATTCTCTGGGTCAGTCAGACCCAGAGATGCCTGAGGCATCTCTGTTGGTGCAGGGATCTGGTGGGACAGCCACTGGCCATCCATTTCCTACTTCATGACCCAGCCGGCTCTCCTCAGTTCAGACTGATTCTGACTCAGCCCAACAAAGAAGATCAGCAGCTTCTGTTCACACCTTTAACACTTGGTATTTTGCAAATATTTCAAGGTAGTTTGAAGGTCTCTTGTTTTCTCAGGAGGACTGGGCACAAATGTTTGAGAGCAATCATGTGATAACATCTCTCTGATTAAAAAGACAACTAGCAAAATCGAGACAGAACATCAAATTCAGAAACATCATTAGCAGGATTCTATTCTGGTTAGGTCTAATCTTCTGTAGGGTCAACACGTTACCTTCCGCGAGTCTGGCCATTTTATATCATTTAGATTGAAACAGACCCATCATGTCACAGGCAAATGGCTTTATCATATTTAATTAACCCAACACCATGTAATAATCTCCTTGGTAATTATCCCTCACCAGCGCTTGAAAGCATGCTGCAACAAATAAATCATCAAAGTTGCAGTTATACTTAAACTGTTATTTGGTGCCATGGAAAAAGAGTATTGACAAGTTACCATGCAATACTAATTATACTAAGGAAATGTAAATGGCTTCATCAAAAAAAGAAAGAGCCAGATGGCAGGTTTTATATACTGTATCTTCATGTGTTAGGAAATGGGGTATTAAAAAGTCATCATGGCCTCTGCATGAGAGAGGGAGGAGGAACAGGAAGGTACCTGTGTCTTTATGGATGCTGAGCTGAAACCCAGGGCAGAAGCTGTCTGGAAAGTGGTCATGGTTAAAAGGGTACTAGTGGTCATTGCCCTTGATGTCTTGTGGTGTCACCCTAAATATGGGCAAGGGGGAGAGGGGAACTGCCCTGTCCTATGGTGACCTAGCCTTTCCTGGGCTTGCTGATGATGGATTGTTAGTGGAAAGATTCCTACTTACCAGGTGGTAAATCAATGCATCTCCACTGAGCTGGCTTTTCTAATGCATCTGCAAGAACACACTTACCTGAGCACATTGCAATTAAAAAGCAAAATTCAATTGGATACAATGGACTAAGACCAAAGAATATGAGAGGCTGTGTCAAAGGAAAATCAATTATCGGTGTGCAGTTTGGTCTTGGGATGCACAGTGTCCCTGCACAAGCAAGGAAGGCTAAATTGGACTTCCAATGAGCAGGACTCGCATTCCCTGGCTCTTGCGTCGCAACACTCATTGCCCAGAGTCCATTCCCAGCTAATTTTGCCAAAGCTGGAGGGTCAGCTGAAGCATCACTGTGGCTTGGGAAGTTCTCTGCTGAGGTTGGGCTGCTACCTGCCCAAAACATGGCTGTGATTTAGCCTTCTTAGAAAACAGATTTGGAAAATCACTAAGAGACAAGTGTTTGAATAGCAATGCTCTCGCGGGTTTCCTCTCCTCGTTATTTCATCTGGGTGTTTGTATGCACATTGTGTTGTTGTTACTCAAGCAGTCAATCAAAAACAGTGTTTATTTTAAAAGTAATTCTCCTTAATTGGAGAAAATATGGAACATAAAAAAGGAAAAGCAAGAAAGTCACTCAAAGGTTGCGACCCAAGTATAATTGTTCTTGATAGTTACTTTGAGTCATATTCTTTCATGCATACATTTTCAAGTTGTTGGTTTAGTCCTTATATAGTTTAACTAGTTACAAGTCTTATATTCAAACCCTGCTTAAAATAATCATAAGTTTCATCTATGTAATTACATGCAATAATTATTCTTTGGGCTGTATTACCACTCTACAGACAACTATCATTTCATGAATTTTGCACAATTTTCAATTATTGTATATTATTCCTCTGCTTAGACATACTATAGCTTAGTTAAGCATTTCCTTATTGTGGCACATTCATTTCCAGTGTTTCCAGCCAGCATTTTTCTTTACAAATATATCCTTGATACAAAATATATATTATACATAAATAAATAGTATATATATATATTTAGAAACTAACTTGCAATTTTATAATAATCAAAAATTTTTTACTATAGTTCATAAACTTTTTTACATTGTTTTATAATTTTCACAAAAATAATTTTGGCAGTTGCATTCCTTTTTTAAAATCCAAACTTGACACCATAATTTAGCTATTGCTTCGTGTCTTCCCCTGGAGATTAAGGTGCTTTCCAGTGTTTACAATGATAACCAATATCCTGATTAATTAATTAAAATGTATTTGCATCAATTGTATATGCAGCACAGTGCTAAACTGGTTATCTTTGTGCATAAAACCTGTCCAAGTAGGAGTCTTTGTTGAGGAAGGATGCATAGCATTGGTGCCACTGGACCTAACGGGACTTGCGTTTCTAACGATGGAGGGAGCCCTTGCCTGGTGGCTTTGGCAAAGCATGTTACTAACCTATTCCACCACTAGTGTTGCGGGGGTGTCCATTTCCCCACAGCGGTGTGGTGTCAACTGCTTCTCCCCACACCTCACACAAGGAAGTGGGCAATGTGGGATGGAGGACTTGGAGAAACAGAGTCTCAGAGAGTTTAAGGAAACTTCCCAAGTCCTGCGCCTCATATCAGAAGCGGAATTTGAACTTGGGTCCGTCTGACTTTCAAATGCAAACCATTAAGTGCTGTCTTACATTTGGTTCCCCTGATGAAGGCCTTGTGATGAGAACTACTGTGGAAGCCTTCTTGTCAAGGCTCCTAGGGGACACTGTAGGAAACGGTCAGTCTGGGAAGGAAGGCAGCTGACAGGGTGTGGTGTCCAGCCATGTCTCATCAGGTTGTTTTGGCTTAGCCTCCCATGGAGATTAGAGACGGTGTGGATCACACTTCAGCGTTGGCCCCCTTAAGGGACAAGGACCTGGGTATTTACACCTCCGAACTCCCCAGTCCTTGGCTAAGGGCTGCTGGCGTGGGACAGCAGTGAACTTGAATCCCAGACTCTTGTTCTCTTTGGGTCCAGGCAAGGGCCATCCTGGCAATCTGGATCCAGCTCCTGTGAAGCAGAGGCTCAGATGTCCTTGGTGAGCTGAGGTGGGCTAGTGCTGGCTTGTGAAACAGGTGTTCAGCTGTTAGGATTCTGCAAGCTGGTTCTCCTAATGGGGATAATTCAAAATCAGCCACAGTAAGAGTATTTACACCATGGAAATTGGCCGGTTTTCCAAATGAGGGTCTCCCCTGACACAGAGGGGATTGTGAAATACACCAGCCCTGCACTGTGGGCATGGGCGCTCGGGTGAAAGTGCATTGGGAGTCTGTGTGCACCGAAGGAACCCGAGGGCAGGGATGGTGCCCACTGTAGCACCAATTTACGCTGGCCGCAGATGGAGCAGGAAACCAGCCCCACCCTCCACCAGGCCAGGCAGGGGTGTCTGAGAGAAATGGAGTTAGTCAGAAGGAGGGCAAGCTGTGGATTCAGGGCAGGGCCTCTGTGCCTGAGGCAGCTGGGTTAGCAGAGGTGCTGAGCAGACAAAACCCTGGGAGATCTGCCCCAGGGAAGCTGGGGAAGCTGTCGCACACGGTGCCTAGAACGTGGGTGTCCTCACGTCTCTCCTGCCCCTCACCATCCATCCATCATTCTGATCTCCATCGTCATCTTCATCATCCCTCCTACAGATGATGTGACTGAGGTCGAGGGAGGAAAATACTGTCCAGCACCAAGGTGGGAGAGCTGAGCTCTGAAACCACCAAGTCTGACCCCAAAGGCTCAGCATTCCAGAGCTAAGCGGGAACTCCTCCTGAGCCGATCCCGCGGCCTGAGTCTGTGTGATGGGGCATAGACTGGTGGGGTGTCCTCAGGTGACCTGGGGAGACCCGGCTCTGGTGATGGGTCCTGGGTTCCTCAGTGGCTCTCAGAAAATGATAAAGGGAGGTCAGGAGCCCATAGTTAGTGTTTGGGGTGGAAAGGGTAGGACTTGGTCCCCTGGGGTAATGGTGATCGGTCATGCTCCTTTCCTTCCTCAGAATCAGCTCCAGGCTGGCCCAGAACCCAGCGTGCAGGGTCAGGGAGATTTGAGGGGATCCAGGAGAAGCACTTGCACAGGCTACGCAGATTCAGGGCAAACCGAGGATGCCGAACCTGCCTCCTACCCTTTGGAGTCTTCTCTGCCGTGCGAGGCCCCTGCTTCGTGCGCATTCCTCTTGCTTTCCCCAGTTTGCTCACCCTGGGCTGATGTAGTGGTTGGACGAAGGTCTGGAAGGCTGCATTCCTGACCTGCTGTTCCCTCCTCAGCCCCCAGACACCCCCACGTCAGCTGCTCTGCAGAGGAAGTCATAGATGGACCTGTCCCCATGGGCATAGCAGAGACCCATCTGGAAGTTTCCTTTGAACTTGAGCTTTGTGTTTCAAGTATTTTTAGTTTGCACTCTAACCATGGCAGTCCAGAGCTGCCTCTGGGGTATCATGTGTCTCTGGGGCCTGTTGCTTCTCTCTGTAGGTGTCTATCTGTGTGTACGTGTGTTTGCACACCCTTACAAAGTACAGCCACTCCGTTCAGTTTTCTCTAGTTTCAGTTACCCATGGTCAACTGTGATCCAAAAATTGTTCTATTATTCAATAGTTGCTATTGTTAATCTCCTATTGTGCTTAATTTATAAATCAAGCTTCTCATAGCTGTGTATATTTAGGCAAGGTAGAGTCCATGGAAGGTTCAGAACTGCCTGTGGCTCGGGCACCCAGGACGTCTGAGAACACAGGCCTGTAGACAGGGCAGACCACTGCAACTTAGATAAGGAAATGGAAAATAAAATGTTCCTTATGTTGTCGATGTTACGTTTTTCCTTTAATTCATCTGTGAATATTGTTTTCCTAACTACTCATCAATGGGGTTTCCTTTTTTCAAAAAGCAGATTGCCTAATCCATTGTCCATGGAGAGGCTATAGCGTGGTGACTGGGCAAGTTGGGCTCTGGGACACTCGGCCTCTCCATTTCTTTCTGCGTGACTGTAGTTTAGCTCCTCCACATCTGTCTTGGTTTCTCTGTGTGACTTGTGGACACCCCCAGAACCTCTTTCCCAGGGTACTGAGAGGGTGAATGCGTACATGCACTGTCCACGGCAGTCTGCTGGGCACGCGGGAAGCACCACCTGGTGTCAGCTGTCACTGGGCTTTCTTCACAGGTTTCATCTTGACCTTCAGAAAAAGAACCCTTTTATTCCACAAGTGTTTATTGGGCACTTACAATGTGCTCATCCCCTGGAGATTTTCTCCCATATAACTCACCCCTCACCACCACCCTACGTACGCTCTTCTTCTCAGCTTCTAGGGTTCCCAACCCAAAATGCTGGGACTCGCTATGTCGGCCAGGATAGCTGAGGCCCTGCCCTGTCCACAGCAAGCACAGACCCCGGATTTGGGTGTCTGAAAACAAACAGGCCTAACTGTCTCCCAGGAAGAGTCCCCAGGCCAGGAGCGCTCTCCTGAGGTGGTGTCTGTCCAAAGGCCCCGCTACCTCATGTGTGCCTTCCCTGCTTCAGGGGAGAGAGCAGGAGAGCGTGGAAGTAAAGGGTCACTTCCACCCACCCACAGTGGGATTGGGCGAGAGGACCCTGTCGGCTGGCTCCAGGCATCTGAGTCCTCAGGTGCTGGCCCGCAGGAGAACAGAACAGGGCGTGGAAAGCATGAAGCTCCCTCCTGCCCACCAGTAACCTCGCCTTCCTAGATCACAGTTCCCTCATTTGTGGGATGGGGTAACAGTTGCACCTGCCTTATAGGGTTGTGAGAGTGAATGAGGTCAGGGTGTGGCATCTCCACTCCCACCTAAGTGGACTAATAAAAAATAAAGAAAGGAAGAAGAAAGTCAGCTGAGCCTGACAGTTCCGAGAAGTCCCTGCAGCTTTGGATTTGGTCACCTGTAGTTTGAGAGCCAATCCTCTCCCCTCCCAGCTGTGTGAACTTGGGAATGTCACCTCAGCTCCCTCTCCTTCTCCCCACCAGGACAATGCAGTGGACGCGCCCAGCCCACAGGCTATGCCAAGGCTTACCTTGCCAACACATGGTGCTTCCTCGGTGAGGAGGAGCTCAGTGTTTGAAACTGTGGCCATTTGGTCTCCGTGGCAGTGCTGGGAGCAAGGATGAGAATACATTTGAGCTTTTCTAACTGGCAAGAATTAAAACTCGGGCTGGGGATGTGGCTCAAGCGGTAGCGGCTCGCCTGGCATGCGTGCGGCCCGAGTTCGATCCTCAGCACCACATACAAACAAAGATGTTGTGTCCGCCGAGAACTAAAAAATAAATATTAAAATTCTCTCTCTCTCTCTCTCTCTCTCTCTCTCTCTTTAAAAAAAAAAAAAAGAATTAAAACTCCCGTGGTTGGTCTTCTTGGTCAGCCACCTTCCCTAGTGTGCGCCACATCTCCCGGAGTCAGCAGCTCAGGATTCCCAGCACAGGCTGGGCACAGAGCCGTCTGGCAAGCGTTGGTCCTTCCTCCTTTGTCTGGTTGCGTGTTGAGGGGGACCCCCGGGGGCCTGCTCCTGCATTATACTCTGATTTGGATGAGTACAGATGACTCTCTTGTGTGAAAAGAGGAGTGAAAGGAGCAAAAGATAGGGTGCCACTTGTGCCATATGCTTTCCTGAGGCTGTAAAAACGTGTATGCAGGGATGCCCACCGTAGAGTGGACACTCCTTTATCAGGGCCCTTTGTCATTTGTAAGTACCTTGCCTGGCGGGAGTCTCTGAGGCTGGAGCCATTGCTGTACTAACGCCTTGCACAGAACCAGAGCCCTGGGCATCCCAGAGGAAGCCAGAGTCAGAGGTGCCATGCTCTGTGCTCTTCACAGACACCAGGAGCCTTTCTCTGAAAACCAGTCAAGATTTTCATACCCAGTTAACAGGTGAGGAAAGTGAGGATCAAGGAGATGAAACTTTTTGCAGATGAGACAGTGACAATATTATAGAAAATTGTATCCAAGTCTCCCCAGACTGGGCATTAGTGTAACTGTGGTCCTGGGGCTTCAGGGTCGCCTGATTCACGTGTGTTCTGTGGGCAGGGCCTGTAAGAACTGCCCACCTCAGCAGCCCTGAGCGCATGAGCGGAGGTGCTCAGCAGGTGCAGCAGGCTTGTCTTTCTTGCAGTTCCGTGTCCTGGTCCGCCATATATCCAACAGTCACCTATTGCTGCACGACAAATCACCCTCAAATGTAGCAACTGAAAACCAAAGCATTTGTTATTCCCTGGAGTCTGGGCTCAGGAGTCTGGGTGCAGATTTGCTGGGCCTGGCTGTGTTCAAGGCTAACATCCGGGTGTCTGGGGGCATGCAGTCTCTCACTGCCCCAGGGCTGAAGGTTCGCTTTGCCTTCACTTGTGCAGGTGGATTCTGTTCCTTCAGGCCTGGGACCAAGTGCCTTGCTTCCTCCCTGGATACTGGACAGAGGGGCGCACCTTTGCCCTGTAGGCTTTCCCAGAGGCAGCTCACCACTGGGCAGCGGGCTTCATCTGGGCTGATGAGGAAGAAGAACCAGAGGGCAGAGCACCAAAGGAGAGAAGCCTCAGCCTTTAGAAGCTTCCCCATGGAAGGCATGAACCGCCACTTTTGACAGATCCTTTCCTTAGAAGCAAATCACTCAATGTTGTTGCCCTGAGCAGGAGGGGATTGCATACGGTCATGCACATGGGGATTGCATACGGTCATGCACATGGGGATTGCATACGGTCATGCACACAGGGATGCAGGGACCATGGAAGCCACGGGCTGCCTGCTGCAGTGGGCATGGTTATTTTAATGTAAAATAATGCATCAAATTACTTCTTCTGGTAGAGTTATCTCTTCTGAAAATCTTGACAGTCTTAAGGATCCAGGACTTTCTTCCTGGGATAAGGCACAGTTTGAAAAGCTGGAGTGGAGACCACGTTTGGCTGGTCTGGAAATAACCTGTCTTGTATAACTCTGCATCTAGCTTCTCCCACCCAGGAGGCTGAGTCCACCCTCATCACTGTGTTTTGGGTGGTGGGGGCATTGCCACGTGGCTGCTGTGGACTTTCTGTGCAAATAAGCACTGACCTTTGAAGTGCTCTCCTAGGAATGGAAGACTCTGCTCATTCAAGATGCAAACTTTGCCCAAGACCTTGTAGCTTCTCTGGGAGTGACCTTTGGAATCAGTCCCCCCCCCCTGACACACACACACACACACACACTCACACACTCACACACAGAGTCTGCCTCCAGTTAAGATGTGACCCCCATAAAGTATTTTTTAGATTTGGCTGGCAGGAAGGCATCTTGTTCCTTACACTTAGGCCTTATTTCATTCATTTCCTTCTAGAAGTCCTAGATTAGAACTCAGACCCATCTCCAACCCTGATTGTCCATGTTTATAGCACCCGAGGAGGCAGTGAAGCCTCAGGTTTGATTGTTTTCAAGTAAAATGCAGCCATACCACCATCTCCCTTCCCATTTCTATGCTCAGCTCTGCAAGGCTCAGGAGCTGAAGTGTCCTCTGTCGTGAAGTTCTAGACATGACCGGAGGTCTGAGCAAAGAGAGCGATCAGGAGGCAGCCCTGGAGAGTGCTGTGTGTACTCATCAATCTCAGACAGAAGGACTGAAGTTCGGGAGTGGAGAAAATGACTGGATTTTGTAGCAGAGACAAAGGAGAATCTTAGAATCTTTTTTTCTTTTTCTGACAAAAGCGAATCTTGAAGTGCAGAGTTAGAATGTGGAAGGAGAGGGTAAGACTTGAGTCATGAGCCCATTTGAAGCTATTTTTATAATTTAATAAACACATAAAAAATCATTTATTGTATGCTAAACACTTGAAACTAAATAACCAGGAAGAACCACTACTTTCCTCATAGAAGTGGAGGGACATATCCAAGGTCACACAGCCAGCAGGCGGCCGTCCACCCTCATGACCCGTGGTCTCTATGTGCTGGCTTCAGAACTAAACAGCCAGAAGAGAGCAGAGGCCACCCGAGGAGTCCTGGGCAGGGGCAAGGGTCAGGGTTGCTGTTCTACAGGAGTGATTCCCTGGTGTCCCGGAGAAAAACATCCTTTTCCCTTGGAACAAGAGGGATCTGAAATAGATTGTGCAGAAGATGAGAGTCTTTCCGAGTGAACCCAGAAAGATGGCCAATGGCTCCGAGGAACAGGGCTTGAGGCGGCCAAGGCCAAGGGCCAGGGGAGAAAGGCAGAAAGAACTGGAATAAGGGTAGGGTGCACATTACCTAGGAACTCGCTGTGACAGACCAGCTCTATTTTGGGAGTTCACCTGAGCTCTGTCCCCCCGGGGCCAGCCTGTGGGAGTTGGATAACTCCTGCGGTGCCTGAGTGAGTCTGAGGGTGTGTGTACCCTCGTCATCTCCCCCGTAGCAGAGGGTGGCAGAAGGGTATAAGGGAGGGTCTGGGGGCAGCATGTGGAAGGGGAGGGCCATGGCTCTCATCGGTTGTGTCACACAGGTAGAGTTCATAGTGCTGAGCATCCATCAGCCCCAAGGAAGCAACTATGGCCACACATGTGCATGACATTACTTGGTCTTTCCCTGCCAGACACACTTCTAGGGGTTGCCAGTTCATACTTTTGTGGCCAATGCGGATCCAGGTGCACAGGTGATTTTCCTAAACAAAAGAAGTGCAACGGAAAACTGTGAGTTAAAAATCCAGCTTGATGTCCACACAGGATTCCGCTCCCCTTTTGCTTGTAGGAATCAGAAGAGGGGAAGGTCAGGTCCACATATTTAAGACTCCACATGTGGACCGCGGGCCTGCAACAGAAGCGGTTCCCTTGAAAGCTCTGTCCCACTGCAGAGTGTCCACTGAGGACCTGGGCTCCGGAGGGCGGAGCTTCTCCTTGCCAGTCCTCCCCTTGCCTGCCCGTAAAGCAGCGGTGAGCAGGCTGGAGACACTGCAGGCAGCCAGAGATATAAATATCCAGTCCTGACAGTCTCCGAAGGATAAATGACAGCAGCCCGTACAACGTGCCTTCTGCACATTTTAAACGGGCACTTCTCCTCTGCACCCAAGCTGACACGTTAGTAAATTGGTTCCAGGTGATGCTGACATTTTGGAATTATCAGTATCTATAATATTCCATTGAATATTTTGATCATTTAAAATAGAGTAGCATTTCTAATAGTGGCCATTAGTTTAGCTCAAGGGAAAATTTATGATTTAATAAACTTAGATTAGAAATAACTTGCTAAAATTACAGTTGACATGATTAGCATCCTCATTTCTTTAATAATAAAACAAAGCAGACTGCCTTTACCCAAACTGACAGCTTTTCTCTCTCAAACTGGTTCATTGTTCTATTGTTATTTAGAGGAAGGAAAGACATCTAGAACACAGTAATGGTAATAAAAACATCAAAACCCATACACAAGGACAGGGGCTGTACTTCCTTCTACACCAACAGAACTGTCACCCATTCTCTCATTTTCTGAGTAGCAGTGAACTGCAGTGAGTACTGGCTTTGAAACAAAGTGTCCTGCTGCCCAAAGGGACAGCTTTGTGAGGTTGCCTGGGAAGGCATGTGGCTCTGGACTCAGCTCCCTCCTTCCCCTGTGTCTACCTCGAGGCAGTATAAAGGGGATTATCAATGATGGCTGTGCTTTAAGAAGTAATGCTGATTGATTGCTGCAGTGCTCTTTGGGGCAGCCTCACGGCTCGAGGAAGTGCAGGCCACGCCAGTCCTGTCACTGTTTTGCTTGTTGGAGGCTCGGGTCTTGTGGGCTCTCTCAAGGGATAGAGAGTTGGATGGTATCTTAGTGGACATAGCTCTGTTGCTGATCAGATAGAGCACTAACCTCTAGGGTATATGAAGAACTCAAAAAGCTAAACACCAAACAAACAAACAAACAAACAAATAACCCAATCAATAAATGGGCCAAGGAACCAGACACTTCTTAGAAGGTGACATACAATCAACAAATATATGAAAAAATGTTCAACATCTCTAGAAATTAGAGAAATGCAAATCAAAACTACTCTAAGATTTCATCTCACTCCAGTCAGAATGGCAGCTGTCAAGAATACAAACCACAATAAGTGTTGGTGAGGATGTGGGGAAAAGGCACATTCACACATTGCTGGTGGGACTGCAGATTGATGCAGCCAATATGGAAAGCAGTATGGAGATTCCTTGGAAACTGAGAATGGAACCACCATTTGACCCAGCTATCCCACTCCTCAGACTATACCCAAAGGAATTTAAAAGAGCATACTTCCAGAACACAGCCAATTCACCATAGCTAAACTGTGGAACCAACCTAGATGCCCTTCAGTAGATGAATGGATAAAAAAAATGTGGTATATATACACAACAGAATATCATTCAGCATTAAAAGAGAATAAAATCATGGCATTTGGAGGTAAATGGATGGAGCTGGAGAATATAATGCTAAGTGAAGTTAGCCAACCCCAATAAACCAAATGCTGAATAATTTCTCTAATTTAAGGATGTTTATTCATAATATGCTGCAGGGGGTAAGGATGGAAAGATTAAATGAAGTCTAGATAGGGCACAGGGGAAAAGGGGAGGGAGGAAAATGGAGGGGGTGTAAGGGTTGAAAAGATGGTGGAATGTGATGGTCATCATGACCCTAAGTACATTTATGAAGACACGAAGGATGTGACTCTACTTTGTGTACAACCAGAGATATGAAAAATTATGCTCTATATGTGTAATATGAATTGTAATGCATTCTGTTGTCATACATTACAAATTAAAGTTTAAAAAAAAATTAACCCCCCACAGTGTATTGTGGTAATACCGGAGTCCACAACATATACCTGATTTTTTAATAATAATGATTATATGTAAAAAAAAAAAAAAAAAGAACCACCATCTTGACCCAGCTATCCCACTCCTCGGTCTATACCCAAAAGACTTAAAAACAGCATACTACAGGGACACAGCCACATCAGTGTTTATTGCAGGACAGTTGAGGTCATTCTTCATTTAGCTCCCCATCCATCCATCTACATCCACATATTTATTCATCTGTCCATTCTTCTGCTTATTCACCTGTTTATCTACTGATCTATCACCCACCCACCATCCATCCATCCACTCACTCACCTGCCCATTCATTTGCTTACACACCTGTTTCTCCATCCATCTATCTACCCCTCCATCCATCCATCCCTACCTTCATTCATCCCTCTGTTGTCACATATGCACACTTTCATCCACCAATATACCCTTCTATCCATCCATAAACCACTCCCTCTTAAAACACTCGACAACACTGATTTTGGCATTGGTAATACAGATACATAAGTCCCTGTCATCCCACCAAGGAGTTTGTGATCTAGTTCAGGAGTCACATGTAAACCACACACTACGTGACAGCATGCTTAGTGATCATGTAACCATGCTGTGTGGCTGCACGGAGCTGAGGGTGGGCTTCCCTGTGTTTGAAGACTCAAGGGGGAAACACGTGTGCAAACCCTGGTGCTCTGTGTGCTAAATAGGGGAGCCAGTGGCCAGGGAGAATGAGCAATGCATGGATACCCAGATCCTAAGTTCCTCCAAAGTCATTTCAATTTGTTGTTTGCTAGGATCATCTGTACATGGGTGGGGGCTCCTAGCAGGGACGAAAGGTAAGGGGCCATTACTAGGACTCTGCACTCTGAGATTGGGCAGGAGACCTAGATAAAGAGCCAGGATTCAGAGTGGGCCTCTAGTTCTGAATGAAGGAAAGGAGAGAAACCAAATGGACAGATGAATAAATGAATGAAAGGTACCTAAATATATCTTAGGTGATAGATTAAAATGCAGACTTGAATTTAACCCAACTACCATAGCAACATCCTTGACCAACACCAAAATCACAACAAGGAAAAGCAGCTCGGCCCTGAGCACATGGGAGCAGCCTTCCCTCTGACTCGGGCTGCTGGCAGGAGCAATCGGCCTTTCAACCCCAAGTTCCTGGCAGCCAGCTCGGTAGCTCGCCTGGGCGAGGTCTTTATGACTCTTCCAGAGGCCTCCAGCTCTCCATTGAAATGAAGCAGCTGTTACCAGGGGCAACTCCACTTCCCAAACAAGAACATAGACTTTGTTTAGCCTTCCCAGGTGCTGCGAGCCCAGCATTGCCAAAAAACTGCCCGAGACCCACAGTCTCCTTCCTCCAGTGCTTCCCAGCGCTGTTGACAACAGGTGTGGCCCAATGAGCACACAGGCTCCCTCATTACTGCAGGGTTGGCACCAGAGGACATTTCCTGTGGAAGGAGCAGGCTTCCAGGAGCATGGGAGAGCCACACTCAGAGCCAGAAAGGGCTCTGTGCTCCCCTGTTAAGTCCAATGGCCCCCGACTCAGCAAGCAGGTGCTCCTAATGCATGCAGAGGTCCCACAGTCAAGGCCAGGCTGGGCAGGGAGGCTGAGCCTGGTCTTGGAGCTGCAGCCAGCTGACTGATTAGGCTCTCTGATGGTGGTAAGTGGCTCGTCGTCGTCATTAACTCAGCCAGATTAACTCGCTCGGCAGAAGCTGGCGAAGCTGCGTGAGCCTGCCTTTCACGCAGCTTGATTTGAAGAGATTGAACTTGGAGGGCACAGAGAGGCAGGCTCCCAGAGGGGGGGTCCCAGCCCTGGGATTAGTTGTCAGAAACCCCAAGGACAAAGAGAAGAACTTTTTACTCCTTTTAAAAATCTGACCAGTGGTTCTGACCCTCCCTGAGCCGTCTTAGGGGCACAAGTAAGTTGTGCATTGAGCTCAGTGGAATTGCCTGCTCCGTGGTGGCCCTCTCCTCGCAGAAGCCTTCTGGACGTCACGTTGCTTTGGGAAGTCCACCCCTCCCGGGAGGCTCTGCTGTGCCAGGACTCGCTGGACATGGAAGAAGAGGGAGGAAGGTGGGAGGCAGAGCAGCTTTCACAGAGGAGCGCCGTCTGTCAGGCCGCTGCATGATGACTCCAGGTGGAGCTGGTGGCAGGAAAGAAGTGGAAGAGAGCAAAGAGAAAAGACGGTGCACAGGTCTCCTAAGAATGTTTATGTGTCAGAAATTCAATTTGTCTCTTCCACCGCCATGGGACCTACAGATGTGTTTATGGAGATGTGAGGAATATATTTTGGGGGAGACCCTTTTTTATCTCATTTCCAACACCTGCTTTAAGCTTCATGCCTTACTTCAAGTGGGCCTAGTTGCAGGAGTAAGAGTTACCCAACATCTCAGCCGTTTAGCAGAAGTTTGCATCCTGCTTGCACGAGAGCTCCGAGCCGCCTTTCAAATTGAGGAGTTTCTTCCACCAAGTCATTCAGAAACTCAGGTGGCTCTGTCCTTCAACTTGTGACTCCCATTGGGGCCTGGACGTCTGCCTCCCAGTCAGCTGGACACAGAAAGAGCATGGAGCAGCATGTAAGACATTCTCGAGATCTGACACTTCACCCCATGGCTCACCACAGACCACACCCACCAGGAGGGCTGTTGGGAGGTGGAGTCCCATTGTGCCAGGAAGCAAGGGGCACTGATCTTGGCAGCTCTCATGCTATGTACCCACCTCCTTGCGGGCCTGCTGCAGTGGCACCCTCTGTTGTCCCAGGAGCTGAGGCTGCAGCGGTGGGCAGCCCTTCCTCCTCGCTCACAATCGTTTAGACTCCAGGGAAGGAAAAAGAAGGGCTAATGACTGATGATAAAATTAATTGCATTTTTGATATGGGCTCTAAGGAGAAACCACAGGGCACTCTGAGAGCTGGCAGCTATCTCTAGGACAAGGTCAAGGGGAGGCAGAGAAGGCTTCTGGGCACAAGTGACATTTGGCTGAAGTCAGGAAGGTCAGACAGGTTTGGCCACGCAGATGCTCAGAGCGCAACTTCCAGGAGAGAGAGGGAGGCTGTGTGAGGCGCTGACAGTTGGTGGAGAGAAGGGGGAAGGATGGGAGAACATGTGGGGACAAGACCTGAGACTCCTGTGCTGAGCCCCGAGGTCCCAGGTGTGTGAGCTCAGGGTAGCACTTGGTTCAGAGAGCCATGGCTTCCCTGTGACTGGTTTACCTTTCCCTCTGTGGTTTTCGGCCTTCTTGATTTCAGGCTTATTTCATAAAAGACAGCTCCTTAAAGTGGATGTTTGGTGGAGCTCAAGTTCCTCTTCCTCTGCTCTCCTGTGGACCCTCATGAGCATGCGTGACGGAGCACATCTGAGGTCCCCAGCAGGCAGGCCCCAGCCCACAGGAGACATCACTCCACGTAAATGACTCATTAATCACACTCTTGATTTTAATAACGTATACCGTCTGGCTTAAGGTTGGCTTGTCTATAATCTTACATTCATTTTAGAAATTTGATAATCAGTAAAATCACTGGTGGATTCCAAATTGATGACAATTTATTTCTTTTAGAAAACTTAGGAATCAAGATGTATTCCAGCTACTTCATAGAGGTGAAGTGAATTAGTGATGGTCTTTTTATCTAATCTTTTAGATCCCCAAGCCCATCATAATATTTCAGGATAATTTGTGGCTCAGAGGTGACACCACCTATTAAAAAAAGTCACTTCTGGGGCTCTCCAGGATAGGGGCTGGCTTGTGATGTGTCTGTGCCCCTCCAAGTCAGAAAGCAGTTGTTTCCAAGGGTAGCTGGACCAGAAAGTGACTTTTTAACAGCAAGGCCGCCCCCTGGTTGGCCCTGGAGTCCTATGACTCGGTGGGGTATGAACCAAGTGAGGGCATATGGCTTCCAGGGAGTCGTTGCCCTCCTGATTGAGTAGATTGTTCCACAGGATAGATCACAGTCACTTACAAAGAGCCCTTCAGCTCACACGACAAAATGAGCCCATGGTCTTGCTGCTAAAGGTTGTTCCCCACCAGGGCTGGTCTGTGGCTGGGCACAGTGCGTGTCTGAGCCTGGGATTCTGGGAATAGACTTGCCAAACTTTTTAAGTGGCTTTACTTCCTTACCGCATCCACATACAAAGCTGGGTGTGGCCAGTCTACTGGTGTATATTATATTGAAATAAATACACCCAAACCCACAGCACAGCAGAACCTAAGTCCTGGAATAGAAACAGGAAACATTTGCCTCATCACATTATTCAGAAAAATTGCCATTACAGAGGGCTGGTGGGGTTGACTGTTACCTGATAATAACGGAGGAATTCTGAGCATTCATAATGAGTAGATAGTTTTGCTTAGTGGGTTTTAATCATATAAATCATTGAAAAATAGTGTAAAAAATATTTATGGAGAATTTGTTATACACTAAGCAGATGTATCACCTACCTTAACCCCCATGATTAGCCTACAACGTAGGATTATTACTGTCCTAAAGACAAATGAAAACCATGTAGCCCCGAGCTTCCACACACCTCACAGCCCGGGAAGGCAGGGACCAGTCCTGTGCTGGGCTCCAAGCAAATGACTAACTGCTAGTGCTCTAGATGAGGAACATATGCTGTCTGCCTCAGCTTCATCTGTCCATCATTTTGCATTATCTTTTTGAAATTTGTTTATCCATAAAACTACCCATGTATTCCTAATTAATGATAATGTCTTGTTGTGTGTGTGTGTGTGTGTGTGTGTGTGTGTGTGTGTGTGTGAGTGATTCCTTTTGGAAAAGCTAGGAATCAAGACATAGTTCAGTGACAATATGGTGGGAGATGAAAGGGGGAATGTGGGCTTCTTAATCTCAAACCCATCATAGATATTTCAGGATAATGAAGATTTATATCAGAAGATCCAGAGTGTGCCTTGCAATCTCTACTACACCTAGGGTGTAACCAGAAGGAGCGTGGCCGTGCACCTCTATTCTGTACCTGCCCCCAAAGCACCCTTAGTTGGCACTAACCTAAGATTTCATATCCTGTCTGAGAAGCACCCTGTTTGAATAAGTCACTGCCCCCTGGAGACTCTGACCAAGTAGACTTCAGCACAGAGATAAATGTGTGTCCAGGAATCTAGTGTGAATGTGTTGAGGAACTTTTTATTTTTCCTTTTGGAAGGAAAAGGAGTGTCCTCTGCACAGGTCTCCTGGATTTTGTTCCCACACCTGCAGCCTGGGCTTGGCCTGGGATGATCCTCTCCAGGCAGCCGCGAAAGGTCACCATTGCCCAACACATCTGCCACACCAGGGGCAGGTGTCCAGGAGATGGCTGAGCCTGCGAACCAGGCTAGCCTTTCAGAAGCCTCTTGGGTGTGCTCACATCGATTCTTATAAGAAGGCCCTGCTCCCCACCAGACACCAAGGCCTCTGCACATGCCCGTATCTGCTGACCTCACTCTAAGAAGACCCTCCCTCCATGGGTTCTCAATTGGTGGTCTTTAACTCCCAGCTTAGGGAATCAGACTGAATTAGCTCTTTGTATTATTAACCAGAGGAGCACTTACATTTTCTGACATCTCTAATCTTGGAGCTCAGGGAATAGCACAGAGCATTTGCATGAAATTACCCCTCATTCTATGTATAGGCCTCGCTGCCAGCGTTTGTGAATTTGGCAGAAGCCGGCAGATCTCTCGGTTAATGTCTTTCTCTCCTGCCAGGCTCTTCAGAATGGGGTGCATTAAAGTGCCATGTGACAAAGAGCCGGATGGATCCTGGGACATGGAGCCCAGGTGATGTTATTTGCATCCAATTAGAGAAGCAGGAATCAGTGGCATTGTTCACATGCATGACTCTAAATACCTTTTGGCTCATTAAGCCTTTGGATCAACTTTTGCAGGAGGCTGCTGGAGAGAACACAGGCAGGGCTGGGCACAGGTAGAGGGCAGCTTCCAGTCGGATCCCCCGCCAGGCTGTTGGTCAATTGCATGCTTCCTTTTGGGCTCACTGCTAGGTTCCCAAGGAGGCCGGTTTGCTGCTTGGCCTGTTCCTGGCTCCACCCTTAGAGCCAGGGAGCTTGAGTGTGACTCAGGCTCATGAGTCTCTCTGGGTAGGTCCTACTCTTGGCCTTCTCCCCTTTGTCTAGGACCTTCACACCCACCCCACCCTCAAGGTGCCCCAGGGGTTGGAAGGTAGTGTTGGTCACTCAGTTTTGATGTGGCTGGGCTGCTCAAAGGAATGAGAGATGCCACAGAACACCAGCTCTCCTCCATGTGTTGCACAAAGGGCCAATTCACTGGGATCCCCTAAGCAGGGCTGGGGAGGGGAGGGCTACTGGCAGCAGTTGTGAGCTCACCGAGGGAGGGGCTCAGAGGATGCTGGGGAGGTGTAGCATGCCCAGCGTCATGCACCATATGCCGTGGGAAGAGAGCTTACCTTGGGCGGTCACTCTGGGTCACATCCAGGACTGAGAACCACTGTTCTAGATTTGGCTGTGACTTTGAAAGGACACTTCACCTCTCGGGATCCCATTTTTGTCCAACTTCTAATGAGGGAACTGAGTCAGAGAAATCATTGATAGGGCCTTTCTGGGCTGCACAAGGCAGAGAGGCACCTGGGAGGTCCCACGGGAAGGACACCCTGCTTCTAACAGAGCAGATTCCACTCTTCTTCATTTGTTTTCATCAAGAGAAGGTGAAGTAATGGTTTTATTTTGTTTCTGAATAGGGTTTTGCTATTCTTTAAAGAAGTGCAAAGCCTGAGGTCTGAATGCTGTTTCCTGTTCTAAGAATTCTGAGGCCCAGCCTTCAGATTCTGAGAGCCTTCAAGCTCAGTTCCAGCTGCAGACTCTGGCACTCTGCACAGAGAGGGCCTCCTCGCTCCTCACTGGGCACGGGCACTGTGGGCCTGTTCCTGGGGAGTGCACAGTGGGTGTTTCCAAGTCTCTATGTCCCCCACCCCCACCTAGGGGCAGACTCCTCCTTTAGTCACTGCTTATTGGGGAATGGGGGGCCACGTCCTACCTGGACAGTCCTGGGGCTTGTGAGATGTGCTGGTCATTGGAGTTTAAAGCTATGTCTCTTGTTCTCTTACACACACACACCTTATAGCATGGTGAATTACACTAAGGTTTTAGATTGACATTTCTCAAATAGGGCTTTGTGAGTATAAGTAGGCAAACAAAACCTCCTTAGTTAGGTGAGAGCAAAGCCCAGGCTGCCTTTCCAGCACAGTAGGTGGCTCTCATGGTCTCTGCCTCCCTTGCTCTGTGTTTACGCCCACTGTCCCCTCCTCCGTCGGGTCACGGGAAGGATCTGACTTGCTTCTAGCCAATAGAATACAGCACTTTCTTCACATGAGCCCTCCAACCAGGAACTCCCCTAGTTTCCTGGCCTCATAGACTCATGACTTCCAATAAGCAATGCTTTCACCCCCTTTGTCCTGGTACCACAGAGCTCCTGCCTCGTGGGCTGGCTGTCTGCCCTCCCAGCATGGAAATCACCACTTCCTCATTCAAGTGTCATTCGTCAGCCCCCATTCTCATGTTTTTGGAAATGCAAAGTGGAAAAAAAAGACACTAGCCTAGTAGATGGTGTTTTTGTAGGTCACAGTTCTGATAGGAAACACCTGCATCCATTGCCAGGCGCGTGGGCATGCTGCTGTCACTCTCCCCCACATACACCTGCTGCGATGTGCAGTTCACTGGCCTTCTGGACTCCCTGAAGGTCATTCAGGAATCCTCACCTAGTCCTTGACCCCAGGATAAGTTCCTGCTCCAGGCTGTCAATTCTCTGGAGCTGGGTCTTCTATGTCACTATATTCCTAGCACCAAGGGCAGAGCCTGGCAGCGTGTGAACCTTCAGTCTGTCTGAATTGAACTAAATTGGATGTGTGGTCTTGTCCTCAGGAGTCCTTCGGTTTCTTGTGTTCCTCTTGTCATTCCTCAAAAACAAAATGTCCACCTCTGCTAATCAAATGACCATTAATTTTGAAACCATTGACTAATGCTTGACTACATATAGGCTGGGTGTCATTTTTCCTGCTAATTAATTGGTAAGAAAGTCCACATGCAAGGCACCATGGGCTCCCAGGGGTTCCCCAGGGCTCCCTTGGGCTCAGGGACTACAGCATTGGTGTCAGAAATCACCCTTGTTGTCTCCTATGGTGCGGGGTGACTTTCTGGCCAAGAGGCAGTGTTGACTTTGGATTTGAGTTTGCCCCTGATGGAGTTATTCACAGACGGCTAAGTTAAATGCAGCCTTCCTAGTGCTCAGACATGTCAGAGGCAGCTGAGCAAGTGGCCCATGAAATGGAGGCACCAGGAGCCTCTGGAAGCATCGCCAATGCATCACCCAGTGAAGTCATTGTGTCGCTGGATGGTAATGAGCATTTCCAAGGGCAGCATGGGGACTTTCCATCAACCTGTGAGAAGGCAGGGTGTGCAGGCATTGTGCGTCACAAGGGGAGGAAAACGGGCAATGGAAAACTGCAAAAAAAAAAAAAAAGAAAGAAAGAAAGAAAATTTGGGTCTAGAGCCAAGAAGATACTTTCTGTGGAAAAGGGAGGGAAAAAAATTGCTCCACCCCTCCTGTCCAAATGAAAAAGCATTTAATTGAATGTTCTTTACAGAGGTGAAAAAATACCCTGTGGAGTTCCCAGTGTTTCATTATCCAATTGAGTTTGGTACCTCAAGTTTCAAAGACCATTCTCCTGAATGATTATTCTTATTTCCCTGTCAGTCTGCCCTGTGCTCAGCCAACCCCTGCTGGGCTGCATCATTTAAAAGTCAAAACCCTGGAAGTATTTTTATGCCCAATATAGTAACAGAGCAAACTCCAGTATCACTCATTTTATTCTGCACAGCCTCCTTCCCTGCGTCTGTTATGTAGATTACGGTACTACTGAGGATGCTGGGGATCAACAGGCCTGCTCCCCAATCCCTTTCTTAATGCAGGAAGGCCTCCTGGGAAAGAGATTAGAAGGCTTAGTGATGGAGGCAGGCAGGAGACGGCCCTCTTGGTTTCCTCTTCAAGTCAGCAAAGTGAGAAGCCTGGGGCATGGCTGGTGGCTCTGAGGGAGAGTGTGCGTGCATCAGGAGGCATCAGGAGGGGCCCGGCTGGGTGACCATGAACTGGATGGACTCCTGCCGAAGCTCCTTTTGAGAGAGGGTGGCTACTGCTGGGGGAAAGCCTCCCCAAAGGGAACAGGGAAATAAGCCTCGCCAGCTCCGTGAAATAAACGACACCTTTGTTGTTCTTGGGCACATCTTAAATCGGGTTTAAATCATTTGAACATCTGTTTATTTATTTATTTATTTTTGCCCTCCCTTGGGGAAACCTTTGGATGGGGCAGAGAATCATTTCAAATATTTCCCTTCAGAGGCAAGCTACTAGGTTAGCTGATAAACAGCATGAAAGAGTTGTTTAAAAGTTTCACATCTGACCCCGGTAGCATCCGGCACATTTGGTTAATTTGAAAAAATACTTGTTGATCCTAAATCCAATTGTATTTTCTCAGAGGCTTAATTTCTCTTTGACTGAAATGAATAGTTACGTTGTCACACCTAAGCAAACACCTTATAAATATAATACCCTTCAGCCTTAATATTTCAAATACTATAAAGCCGCTACGATATTTTCTCTCTTTAAATTGTAGAATAATTTCAGCCATTTTTTCCTACCTTGGTTCCTTCGGGGTTGATGGTTCCACCAGGCTCCCTCTGTCACGGAACATTCGAACCCCCACCTACCTCCCTCATTGGCACAAAACCATTTGTTTCTAAAATGATGCTGTGGGATAGTCTAGGAGAACCCTTTGCCTCCTCGTTAGTGCCCGTGTTCTCCATTCCATTCTGAAGAGAAAGAGGCTGGCCTCCGAGTGAGCCAATGCTGCCCCCCTCCTCCACGTGGGCTCCTGGGCACCGTCTCCGCGGGCTCTTACATCCCTTCACCAAACAGGCCTGGCAGTGCCTGCCTGCAGGTGAGTCCAGGTCTCTGTGTGGAAGTTTTAGCTTCTGAGCTGAGTGCTTTGGTTCAGGGACACTTACTTGTCCCAGGGGACTAGAAGCCAAGGTCTTGAGCAAAGCCACCTGAGTGGCCCACTTCTGTGGGTGAACGTGAGTGAGTGCACCTTAGCATCTCAAGCAAGGAGAGGGATGGTGGGGTGAGAAGCTAGGCAGGTGGGAGTCATGCTGGGTCCTGAGGGGTCAGGAAACCTCAGATTGTCATCTCTACCTAATAATGATGACTGACCTATTTCATTCCCACCCGCTGGCCACCTGCCCTGCATTGTTGAATAGGATGCTCAAACCAACTAACTGTCTCAATTTTGTTCATAGTGTCCCCATTTCATAGGCGGGAAAGTAAAGGTGGAGGGAAGCCGTTAAACACCTCGCTGGGGGTTATACACTGGAATACAGGGGAACAGAGACATGTACCCGAGCAGCTTATCTGTGAGCCTTCTTCCTTAACCACCCTTTGACCCTGTTCTTCATCAAGTCCACCCCTGAGTTCCTGATGCCCAGAGAGAGTAAAGCACTTGTGGTTGAGAACTGGCCCCTCTGCAGGTTTCACCTTGGCACCTGATGAGCTCGTGGGAAAAGCGCCCCAATTCCTGGCTCTCTACCCCTTATGGACCTTGGGGACATGCTAACAGATTGTGTCCATTCCCTTAACACAGCAATAAATATCTCCTTCACTCACTCACTGGTCCATTCTATGGGGTTTCGTTCAATGAAAGCATGCAGTGCCTGACATTTCTCAGGCATGCTCTTAGACCTGAGAGAGAAACTGGTGAGGAAAATGGATGAACCTTTGCCCTCGCAGCATGTAGGGTCTCAAACTGCTGCCTGTAGGTGGTTGATTCTGACAACCTCCCTGAAGGACAGGTGGTATTCTCTCCTTTTTACAAAGAAAGAAACCAAGGTTCTAGAAGGTGGAGTGGCTGGCTCATGGCAATACAGCTAAGGGGTAGGAAAGTCAGATGGACTCAATTCAAAATGACTCAAAGTTACGTTCAGGATGAAAATATTGCAATGAAGCCCACTCTTATGTATAATTATAATGCACCAATTGAAAAATAGAAAACCCTGGCTCTTGGCCTCTGCAGCATTCTCCACTGCCCTCTGTTGCTGTGTGGAGGGAGCACATGGGTCCCTGGAAGTGCCATCTTACCTAGAATCAACGCCAGGCCCTGCTGGCAGTTCTCTTCATCTTAGAGCCCCCTCCCACCCCTCCCTAGGGGTGCTCCCAGAGGAGGGCACTAACTGCTCATTCATTAGTTCATGGGACAACCAGATACGGAACCCCCGTTCTGGGCCACAACCTCTCCAGGAGCTGAGATTTCAGCAATGAGGACAGGTCCCCACCCTTGTGGGGTTTACATTCTAAGACCACATTTTTCCATGTGGATTCCTCTTAGGGATTCTCTTTTCATTTCATACCTTTAATCTCTAGATCCTTTTGTGACACTTCAGCTTATAGGCATTCTGTACTTGATTCTGGCAGTGATATTGCAAATATTTGACACATGGCTCAATCAGAATGGAAACTGGCCCTCAGGGCTGCATGTTCCTTAAGCCTTCTCCTGTGACAAGTATTAGCCCCTACTTGCTAAATGATCAGGAGGTCGTGGAGATCACAGAAGAAGATGAAGCCTTACATAGGCGAATCTGAGGGGTTTGCAGGAGCAGCAGCCTTACCCTAGAGAACAGAAATATGTCCATGATTCTACAATGGCTGTGCCTGCATGCTGGGGTGGACATTGGCCCTGCAGAGGTCACATGTAAGGCTTGCCCTCTCCACCTGCACTGGGTGCCCACTAGGGTCAGGACCCCGTTGCCTTCCCTTCTGGCCCGAGCACCGTGGATCTGATTCACCCAGGACTGTGAAATCGGCATCAGCCTTCCTCACGGTTTTAAAAGTGGACCTTAAAGCTGAGCAAAGTACAGATGAGATAGATACATAATATTTATGATAATGTTGCCAGTTTTTCCCATGCATTCATGGGAAGGAGGGTGACTTTTCAGTTGCTACTGAATAAGATTTGCTATACAGTGCGTGTCCTTCTTGGGATCTGATAGAACCCAGGTTCCAGAGCCTCACGTGTACACAACTCAGCACAGAACTGGAAGTCAAAGTCCCTCCCTCCACCTCTGTTGATTAACACAAGAACCGAGCTCTGCATCTTAGCATCCCAAGCAAGGAGAGGGACCGTGGGGTGAGCTGGATAATAAATGCAGAGCAAGGACAGCAGTTGCCACAGAAAGAGCATCACCTCCACATGCTACTTGGAACAGGGGGCCTTGCTACTGCCAGGCCCTCATCCATTCCAAGGGCAGACATGACCAATCGATCCCTGCACTCCAGGCCTCAGAAAACTCTCATGGCTTCTCACTTCACGTGTCTGATCCATCGGCAGATCTGGATTAGCTCAAGAAACTAACTCTACTCACTATGTCAAAACTGCTGTTCAGCTAGAAAATAAACATGCCTCCCCTACCCACCCAAAGAGATGCCGATCATTTACCTGTTCAATCTATCAGTTGTATAGATCTGGGCGTACATGATAATTTGATTCAGTGTTCAGGATATGTCTGTCGTTTGGGTGGGAATCCAATGTACAGTGGTAAGTGGACATGCGAGCACCTCTCCAGGGCAATGGGGCTGTGAGTGTGTGGGTGTGCACGCAGTAGGATGACAGGATCGCTTTCCATTCACTACTCGACGGCACAGAGCCCGTGCCTTCCTAGAGCCCTTTGTAGCAGGTCTCCACTGCTGGTTTGTGCTCAGTTTACCAAGAACACAGATCCTGTGTGCAGTGGTCTTGCTGGTCCTCATCATAGGTTTCGATGTGAGATATCACTGAACTGTTAAGATCCTGTGTGCAGTGGTCTTGCTGGTCCTCATCATAGGTTTCGATGTGAGATATCACTGAACTGTCACAAAGTAATGAGACACTTTCCCCCAGGTAGCTCTGAGTAGAGGAAACTTTCTCCGATGACTCAGCTATATCAGAATCAACTGAGATGCCACGTCTTAACTGGCACCATGAAAGGAAGGGCCGGCACTTACTGTCTGTCTACCGGAAACCAGGCTCCCCTGCAGTGCCATCTCATTCAGCCTGAATCATAACCCGGGAGGTGGTTATCATCCTCTCTATTTTCAAATCTAGAAGAGCATTGAAGCAATTAGGTGTTTGGTAGGAACCATACGCCCATAAGCTAATATTAGAACTCAGGTCTGTCTGATTTCAGCGCTCTTTATACACCACCTAGAATATCCATGCTCCCCGTGAAAGCTCTTCCTTTCTCCCTGGACTTACTACTTCTTAAATTTGTAGCTCTGCTTTCAATACAGGATTCTTGAAATGGGATGATGACTTCTGGTTATTGCTCCCCAACCCTGATTTCAAAGGGAATCAAGACGTGAGGCCGCAGGTTTCGGAGAGGGGTGTGCTGTAAATGCAGGCCAACCTTCTTAACAGGATGGTAATGTCTACATAACTCCGAACTGTTTCTAGAAGTTGCTTCCCTGCTCTAAGATAGGGGTTAGATGCCCAAATGTCCAAAGGCACTGGGTGGTTACTGTAAATAAGGACCACACACTGACCTGTGGCTGGAGGCCAGAGGCAGGTTAGGGAAGCCAGGCTAGGCCGTACTCGGAAGTATGCTTCAGTTGTGCGCATGTAGGGGGCAGTCCTCACTCATTAGGATGATTGCTAGGCCCCAGCCAGGCCCCAGCCAGGCCCCAGCAGGGAAAGCATGGCCCACTTCAGCTGAGTCACTGGAAGAGCAGCTGTGTATAAAGAGGTGGGTGGGGACTGTGTGCCCCAGCTCCACACTCCCGCTTCTCTCCCATTTCATGATGTTGTCCCTCATTTGAGGTCAGGTGGGAAAGTGGAGGATGTGGACTGGGGTGTCAGAAAGAGTCCCAAGGTTGGCCAAAGTGTAAGAGCTGCATATGCGGCTTTATCCACATTGCTCGGTGTTTGATGAAGGGACTGCCTTTCACCTTCTCTTCATTTCACTGTGGTTTACCCACGGAGGGAAGAGTTGGCCGTTAGGAGAGGCACCAGGCTGGTTAGGTGCATTCTGTCTTGGATAGTTGAGTATTAGGGTGTCTGACAGGCAATGTTGAATCTGATGTTGTTAAAAGTCACAAAAGCAAACGAGTGGGGACACTGCTTGCCTGGAGCACCTAAAGCAGCTGTTCACTGGGGTCACTGGTAAAGGTCAAGGCTTCAGTGCAGGGGTCTGAGGATGGGGCCATTCGGTCTTGACACCTTGCCCCTTCATGTGGCTCTTGTGTGCCATGTTCCCACAGTTGTGGAGGACAGGAAGGGTGTGCCTGTCACTCCACAGTCCCCCACATTGCGTGTCTAATTTTGGTGGTAGCATTCTTTAGATCTCCACTTAAAAGCCTTTCGTAGCTTTCCAACCTGAGGCAGGTGCTCTTTCCCTAACTCATTGTTGCTCCTTCCCCTTCTTCCTCCTCTTCCTCCTCATCATTAGAAGCAGCAGCAGCACATCTAACATGGGTCACCTTCACACTCACCTGAGTCACCTCCCTGCCAACAGTAACCTCTGAGGTGAGCACAGTTTGGACTTTCATTTCTCAGAAGAAACTGAGTTCTGGAGAGATGAGGTCATTGTCCCCGGGAAGCAGAGTGTTTAGAACCTGGCAGAGGTGGGATCCAACCTAGGCTATCTGCCACCAGAGACCTCGCTAACTATTACAGTTCGTGCCTCTTAGGACTATTCAAACCCAGCAAATCCACCTGACAACGGTGGGTGGATGGGGACATGTATGGCCAATGGACAATCTGTCCCCCTCATGGGGTTTGGCATGTGGATGATACAGAGCAGTAGCCATGGCACTTAGAGGGAGTGCCAGACAGTGAGCAGGGAAAAGTCAAATGCATGTTAGTCTTTGTTGCTCAGCTCAGTTGCTTACACGTAATTCATTTGTAAATTGATACTAATGAAAGTTGGTCTTGAAATATTGTATACAGCCCAAATTAGGAGCTTGGCACCAAATCTCCACTTGGACCACAAAACACCTATTGATGCCAAATGAAAGGCTGGAGTCATTTACCATAGGATGGGCTTTTAACCCGAATGTAGAGATGCATTTGGTGGTTTGCTATGAAAGCTGATTAGCTCATGGAAGTAGCTTGTGAAGGGGCTGCTCTCAGGGTAAACACATCACTTTGGTCTTTTTTCCGACATTACTGACTTCACCTTGTAATAAAGGGGAAATAAATGGAAAACTCTTGTTCAGTATTAATTCATTCGGACCCATTTATTTCCATCAGTGACTTCTGAGAGTGAGTTTGGTACATTTTCCCACATTCAGTCTCTGATTCAGAGTGAGGTTTTGTTTTTATAATGAACAGAGACTTTTTCAAATAGAAAAAAAAAATACTTGTTTTGTGCTTTGGGGAAAAATTGTGGCTACTGTGTTTGATTTTCTAAATTGAAATCTACACAAACAGTCGATTTTTTATTTTAGTATATGCCTCTGTCTACCTCTTGATGTTATGGATTTTGGCTTTATGGCAACCCACTACCAAGCTTCCAGCTGTCACAATTTATTGGTTCCTAAGTAGGAACAAAGAAACCACTGCATTATCATGACATCCTGATACAAGCACACAGCATCTTTTCCTAAGCCAGTGTGGACCCAGATCTGCCCACTGCACTAAATGAAACTGTCCCTTGGCTTTGGTGGGTCTGGTTGGTGCCATTTTGATTAAAAGATGTGCAGACTCTGGTTGATTGTTAACTATTGTATATTTTTCTGTCTTATCACTAATAATTTTCTAGAGATTGCTTTTAATTTATGTGTTTATTTTGGATTATCCAAATGGGAAATTATGCCCAACAGTGCTTCATTGTTGAATGGGGAAGTTGACTCTCATCCAGTGAGCAAGGTCTATTTTAAAACTATGATTGACTGTCTTGTATCAAGGAGAGACCAAACCGGAGGTTCCAGGTTCCGTCTCTGCTTAACTTCTTTGCTTCCCTCAATTGCTGACCCAGAATCCACACCTACCACAGCCATCTAAAGGCAAGTGGTAGCTATTCATTATGAAATGGAGTTCCCAAATGGTACCCAAATCCTAAATAAGTTCTTTATTAGGGATCCATGGAGAAGAGATGAAGGTATGGGCTTTAGGAAGCTCCTCAGCTCCCCGGTGTGTGAAACAAAGCTTCAGGTATGGACACACTTCACAAAAGTGTTATCAGCTAACAAATGACCCAGAATGGTTAAGGTTATTAATCTTGGATCATTCTTTTAAGTAATGAGTTATGGTTAGTTATACATGAGTTGGTCTTAGCTACATTTATTTACATACTGCTTGTCCTTGGCCATACCAGTCAACTACTGTGTGTCTCATTATAGTAAAGAGAAAGAAGGTTTGCTTAAAACCCAAAGGAATATTGATCCCGTGCAAATTAAAGTTGGTTCTGAGATTTAGGAGACTCAGATGAAAAACCAGGAGTCATGTTTGGTTATTAGACTCATTTGTAGTCAATATTCAATTATTTAAATATAGCATATGCATTTTCACTAATCTTAAAAAAAAATCCCTTTTTCTTATTTTGACTCCATTTCGCACATTTTGTACCACTAAGCAAGGGGAAAAGGACCTGGAGCTCTTGAAACTCCAAAGCAGCATAGTTAGTTGTTGGTGGTCCTTATTGAGAAAGATGAAGAACCACATTTAAAATTATTAAATTCAGTCTCTCTGGAGTTTTCAATACCTAGAAACCAGGGTATGTTGGGTCTGTTCTAAAGAAACAGCAAGTGCTCAGTCCCGCCTGGTTCCCTAAGCACTCAGACTCACCTTCACCCCACAAAGTGTATATGTTTGTGAATCACTCGTTCCCTTCCACCTCTCAGCACACTTTTGGCCTCTTTCCAATGAACCCAGCTGGTGAATTTGTGAATCATTGCCCCGTGGTATGTCCTTCTCTGATCTCCTGCTTGATTCTCTAACTCCTGTGGTCTCAAATGCTTTGAGGACAAACCCTGTCCAGGCCACCCCATCTCCAGACCCCTCTAGCTTTGTGCTGTCACTCAGGAACCTCTCTGCCCGCTGACTTCCTATTAGGCCAGCAGCAGTCACATTCAGCCCTAGTTCACAGAAGTCACCAAGGGTAGCCAGGGTCAAGAAAGCAAGGCTGCTGCTGGGGCTGAGTCCAGGTGAGGGGAGGAGGCAGGTGTGGATTCTGGGTCAGCAATTGAGGGAAGCGAAGAAGTTAAGCAGAGACGGAACCTGGAACCTCTGGTTTGGTCTCTCCTCTTAACCCACATGTAGCATACAAAATGATCCCAAGTAGTTTCAGTCTTTGCCCAGAATCTTCTGACAGTTCTAGAACATTGACAGTACAGAGGTATATAGATTAGGAGAAGGAAGTGTTGTAAAAATTCGTTACCCACATTTGTGCCCCCTCTTGATGCCCTTGTTCCTGTCCCCAAGAGCAGATGCCCGCGGAAGGATCTAGATGCCTGTCATTTATTTGTAAGTTAATGCAGGAAACTCCAGCAAGGGAGTGGGACCTGAGACAGGAAGTGAATGAAAGGTGCACATGAACAGATACGTCACACCTTGGGCAAGCAGGGCCCAGTTCCCCTGAGAACTTGTGGTAGACTGTGACAGAGACCCTCTCAACATTGTGCCACTCAAGGGGCATCTATCAACCGTGTCTCCTGGTGGTTGCATGAGGGTGGGGCAGGTAAGCCATGGTTCAATGGACATGAAGTTCAGTCATGAAAGAGGAAAAAGTGCTGCAGATTCTCCATACAACACAGTGCCTTCTTCCCTAAGGCTGAATGACACTCCGTGGTGTGCATATGCCACATTTCCTTCACTTTTTCTTTTTTGGGTACTGGGGAATGAACCCAGAGGCCTTAACCACTGAGCCACATCCCCAGCCTTTTAAAAACTATTTTAGCAAGACTGTGTTGTGCACTGAAAAGCTAGAGTGTAGGGCACATGTTAGGGTTCCCCAATACACACATGTGCACACACACACACACGGATACACGAAAACACACAAGGAAACTTCTGGAAGCGATGGATGTCTATTGTGGTAATGGTACCCTGGGAGGTGTACATATGTGAAACTCGTCACATTATATGCATTAAACGTGCAGTTTTTATTGTATATCTATTATACCTCAACAAAACAGTTGAAAAAAGAAGGAGAAGCCACTTGGGTTTCATATCATCAGATATGACGTCAGGGATGCCATCCCGTGAGCCAGAGCCGGTTGGTCAGGCTTTGCGAAAACTTCATTTGGGGATTGATTGTGAGGGTCTGATGTCAGATCATCATAGATGTGGATCCTAGTTCTGCTTCGTGAACCTCTCTCTGTTTCCTTATATGAAAAATAGTGGTTTCAACGTGTGCCTTACAGGATTCGTTTGTGGATTAGGAGACAATGTATTTACAAACCACCTGTCCAGTGCAGGGCAGGGTGGATACTCAGTATTTGGGATCATTCTCCCTGTTTCTTCCTCCCTCTGTGTATAGTATAGGCCAAATGACTGAACAGGACTCCTCAGAAACAGTATCCAGTAGAGAATAGACCATAAGGATGGATGGCCATCTGCGTGGCTTAGGCTGAAGGAGCGGCATGTGGTAGTCACATTAAGAAATTCAGAGAAATAACCTGTGGCCATCAGGATGTTCACAAACTCCTGAGATTCAGTTTCCCACCTCAACTAAATCTGCATTACATTCCCATTATAAGCAGAATTACCCACAGTTAATTATTTAGAAGATACCCAAGGATGGTGCTCCCTCCTGACCCATCTTTGCTCGTCCAGAGACCTAACACACGGCACACAGCACAGGTACCATCAAGGCCCCCAAGCATTTGTTGTAGCAGAAGAGGGCAGACTTGTTTCTACTTTCCTGGGGTCTCTCAGTGGAAGGCCTCTACCTTCTTGCTCAGCCACCATTTCTGGGTCTCCTTCTCCATATTGGGACCAAGTCTGAGAGCTGTTGGTAGGGAGATAGGCCTTGCAACCCAGCGGGGCGGGGAGTAGGCACAGAAGAGAGAGTTGATTTGACTGTAAAGCTTATTGGAGACGCTGAAGAAGACAGCGAGTGATTTGTGTGGTGTTTTGGCCTTTCTTTTCATTTGGTGATTAAATCCAAAGCTGTCCAAAGCCAGTCCCTGGCTTATCTCAGCTATGCAGCATGGAAAGGGTCAGTTCAAGCTGTGAGGAAAAGATCTGTGACACCAAAACTAGCAAAATGCCAGAAATGTGTGTTTGGGCAGAATAGCAAATGTAGTTCTGGGGGCCTGCATGGAGCTGGGGCCAGGGCCAAGGGCCAAGGCCAATGACAGGTAGCTGCAATGAGAGGCTCTCCCAAATGACGGGCAGGGATGCCATCCCATGAGCCAGAGCCAGTTGGTCAGGCTTTGCAAAAGCTTCATTTGGGGATTGATTGTGGGGGTCTGATTTGGAACTTTTGCCATCGCTTGGTGGTTTCTGCTGATGGAGGTCTTGGGAGAGTCGAGTTCTGTCTTGGTGGCACAGCTTTTCCCATCTGTCACGGCACGCTGAGCTGGCAGAGATGAAGAAGGGTGCAGAAGGACTAACCTGCCGCTAACTCTGGTGTACAATTACAACGGCTCCGTTGTCTAACATGGCCTGGACTTTGCCACTTTGACCATCCTCTCTACCAGAAACTTCAGCTAAGTTCTGGGTTCCCGTGTCACCTGCACTGGGCTCACAGGGCCCCTGGCGGGTGTGGGACCCTGACATGCAGTAGGATGTTAGTGAACTTGTCTGGTCTTCGGTCCTCTCTTCCTTCAAGCTCAAGGGCACCTCAAGTCTGTCAGCTCACTCTTCCTGCTTTAGCCCCTTTACAAAGTGCGTGGGGACCTTCTATTTCCTCCTGGCTGAACAGGGCTTGGAGATGTATCACTGAGAGAAGACACCACGTTGTCCCTTGGCAAGGAGCCACTGGCGCACCCCCTTTTACGTACCTGCTGTATTTCTCCCGTCCGTCCAATCCAGGGAGTCTGCCTCTGCACTCTAGGAGGGGTGCCCTGGACCTACCCCATTCTTTCTTATCTACCATTGAAAACACAACACTTATGCCAAGACTCCTTCAAGATTTAGGATTTGAAATATAAAAAGTTGGGCTCTTACAGAATAATGATTTTTAAAACCCAGAAAATAGGACTTTTAAATCCTTAAGTCTTTATTTTTGACCTACCTCTTCCTTTTGGCAACACTTTCCCTTTCCTGAGACAATCAATGATAAGAAGTGGAGGAATAGAGAAAACCTAAGGGGGAATGTCATTTTCATTCCAGTTCCTGCCCCAAACTTCAGACTGCAGATTGCAGCCTCGGGTGCATAAAGGTGTTTTGTTGTTGTTTTGTTCCTTTTTCTCCCTGGAGCAGAGCTGGCTCCCACGTGCTCTCAGGCAGGGAGGGATGGAGACTGCTCCCGGTTGTTGGAGCTCACCTGCGACTGTGATGAGGGGAATGTGGTTGAGTTCTCCTGCAGTGAGGTTTCAGGTCCACAGAGACCCAAGGCTTTCACTCTGCCATAGTAAAGAAACACAGGGATGCAGAGATAAGGTGAAATTTGCAACAATAATACCCTCTGCGAGGACTGATCAGGTGTGGGTGGAGCTGTCATCAGGAGAGTGACATCCAAGATGTCTGGAGGTAGCAGAGGAAGGGCTGATTTGGAGAGTTCTCAGTCCAAATGACACACAGCTCCTTGGCTCTCAGCATTATCTTGCATTTGGAACCATGCCCTTTTATTTGTTTACACAAAAGACTTAAATTGCTCTTACTGACAACACACATTTCCAGATTTATCTAATCAATGTTCCAAATGTTACATAAAAATGCAGCATTTGGCAAGATTATCAAGTAACCTGCTATATAAATGCTTTTATTTGTCTTAATCCTTTTGAACAAACAACCTTTCGTTATTTTTGCCCAAAAGAAAAAAAGGAACTGAAATTTTGTGATTGTTTTTCCAGGAGGTATAAAATAGGGTACTTGTTGGCCGGGGAAATAAGATCCTTCTCGGTAGCAGCTGAGGCGGTGTAACTGATGGGGAGAGGTTTGGGGGCTAGGAACGGAGGAGTGAAGGAATGGAGGATTCTGAGGTCAAGGGCAGGGGTCAGAGGACCAAGAGTCCAGCTGGAGTGGGTGAGAGATGATGATACAGAGGAGACAGGGCACAGCCACCCAGGGAAACATGGTGCCAAGACTTGAGTTCTGGTGCTGAGGCTGCTGGGAGGTAAGACATGGATTCTGCAGCCTGCAGCCCTTCCTACAGGCTCCTGGACAACCCCTCAGCTAACGGTGTCTGAGTGCTTAGGGAGAAAAGGGGCTTCCTGTATCTAACAAAATGTGAAAGGAACAACTGATCCCCTGATTTGACACCCCAAAAAGCCACCATGGAGTATTTTGTATTATGAAGTAAAATGACTAAAGGGTAAATATTTGCAACCCACAGAAATAATTACTGAGGAATTTTTTTAAACAAATTTCATTTAGTTTCTTCTAAACTTGAGACCTCATCCCCAACAATATCTCAGGGCATTTTCAAACTGTGTTCTTTTCCTTAAAATAATCAAAGGGAATTGCTTATTATCCAAGGTCAACTTATTAACTGCAGACAGAATATTCTCCAATTATCGTGTCTCTTGAATTCAGTTCTTACTGAGCTCTAGGCAAGGAAAAAAATGAGGAAGAGAGGAAAGAATGTAGCAAAACTCCCAGGCCAGTTTGGTCTCCAGCTAACTAGCTCAATGACCCTGAGCAAACCCTCTGACCTTTCTGCGTATGTTTTCTCATTTGCAAAATGAAATGAGATGGGTAATTCCAATAGCCCTTCTTTCTGCTCTTCCCAAGTTTTAGAACTGCTAAATTATCTCATGCATGAAATGATTTATGTACGCCCTCTTTGAAATAATGGAGTTCATTTGCTGGGATCTCTAGCTTGCTGTATTTCTGTTAAACAAGATCTAACGGCCTTTGATATCTTCCTGACTACTTTCTAGGGAGTTACAGATGTAATATCATTTGATTTTGTGGAGAAACTTGGTCAAGAACTGTCACTGATGCCTTCTGCTTTTCTGCTGTACTCTCAGAGCATCTCAGACAAGCAAAAGATGACAGAGAGATTGGCAGGAAGAGGGTTTGGATACAAGCTTTTTGAGAAAAGCAACCGAAAAAAAAATGCTCCTTCTCCATCCTTAAGAGTATTGAAATATTTTTTGGCAAAGTGATGTTAGAAAGATGACCAAGAAAAGCTTTGAGGATCTGCTGAGGACTGTAGTGTGCTGAGCATGGGTTGGGCTCTTTTACCAGAATGAGGATGTGTATTCCTTCTTTGTAGACAATGAGATCAAGACACAAAGAGGTTCTTTCTCTACCCAGACTCGCTCAATAAAGTGAGTGGCACAACTGAGGGTTTCAGCCAGGAATTTAAGCCAGAGGGCATCTATAACTTAAATAGTCTCAAAAAAGGCTTCTTAACCTCCTCTACCTGTTTCTCCTCTCATTTTTGGAAGTGGGGACATTATCATTCCATACAGCAATGCACATCTTCCCTTGTTACTTCACGAGTGTAGCAGTCAGCTTTCTGTTGCTATGACAGAACACTTGAGAGAATCAATTTAGAGGAAGAAACATTTATTTTGGTTCCTAGTGTCAGAGGTTTCAGTGATGGTCCCTTCCGCTGCCGTGGGCCTTTGGTGAGGCAGGCATCATGGAAGAGAGCGCATGCTGGAGCAGAGCTGTTCACCTCATGGTAGAAGGGGAGGAGAGAGAGGGAGAGGAACGGAGACCAGGGAGAAGATACAGTCCCCAAGGGTTCACTTCCAGTGACTCATGCTTCTAACTAGGTCCTGCTTCCTAGAGTTTCCACCGCCTCCTATGAGTCCAGTGAACTGTGATGTCATCAGCGGATGAGGTTACAGTTCTCAAGATCCAATCACTTCCCCAAAACCCCCTCTGAACATTGCTGCATGTTCTAAGGAACTCAGCCTTCAACACGTGAGCCTTTGGGTGACATTTCATATTGAAAACCTAATAATGTGGAAATGTCCCCTCACTTTACCATGTACATAGTGACATGTACATAGTGTAGTCTGCCATGAATTAATTCCTTTAACCTCTTCCCTGCTGGCTTTCACTGTTAAATATAACCCTATAGAGTATCCTTTGATCACATATAGGAGTGGTTTATTTTTTCTAATTGGATGCAAAAAAGTAAACTTGCCTCTCTAGATATGTGGATATGTATAAAACCTGTTATGTGTGTATGTGCACATACATATATGGATTTTTTAAGATTCTGCCAAATTATCCTTCTAAACGGCTATGCCAAATTACACTCTCTACCTCCAGCGTAGTATAAAAAATGTTTCCCCATACTGTCACCAATGCTTAATGTCATCAAACTTTAAGCATTTGCCAAGCTATTATATATATATATATATATATATATATATATATATATATATATATATATGTAAAANTATATATATATATATATATATATATATATATATATTTGTGCACCTCTCATCCCGAGGGGTCAAGTGAACTGCGTGACAGGATCACAATAGGAAAAGCAGAGCAGGCTGCCCTTGTCCTACACCTTGCAGGAAGGTTTTTTCCTGCTGAGAGTGCCTTAGGGCCACTGGCCTTGGCGGCCCTAGAGAGGAGGGGTGGTTAGATCACATTATCATTATGAGTTCACCTGGGGGTTGTAAAGGAGGTTGAGCAGCCTCTTTAAGCGTGTAACTGATGACACTCAAATCTATCAGAATACCAACCCTGAAATCAGACCTGAATTTACAACCATAATATCTATCTTTGGATTTGGTTTTATGTTTTTACCATTGATTTATATATGCACCTTCCTTAGCATCCCATATCTCAAGCAACATAAATGTATTAAAGTAATGGAATTTAGCAAATATGTTACGGTTACCATCTTTGTTCCCAAGAGGGAATTTGGAAATCTGACAAATATTATAGCTTTCATTTTCAAGACCCATTTTCTGAGCAGTTTCACTAACAAGTCTTCTGATTTACCACACCATTAACAAAAATAATTCATTCTGGACAGCGGTAAAAGGAGTGGATTAGCACAATTTACAGCTTCCTCAAGATACATATAAGGTGACTGTTGAGGAAAAAAGGGACAGATTTTTGATTAACTGATCCATCGACTTGCTTTTAGGACATCTGAGTTCATTCTCCATGAGCCCATCTATTAAGGATGGTGTCCCTCAGAGAGGAAGCTTGCCATTGCCTGGTGTCCCAGCACCAGCCCGTGTTGGCTGGCAGTTAATTAGAAATGACTTGGTTGCTGACAGCCCTGCATCACTGATTGAAAGGAAAACTTTCCACTTCAGGCTGAGAATGTGGCGTGTATTTTCCTCTCTTTAAAGGAAACATTACCCAGGAACAGCCTTTTAAGTCCAGGGTGCCCGTGCACACAGATCAAGAAAACAAGAGCCTGGGGTAAGCAGGGACAGGATGGGCGAGGGCCAAGGACAGCAGCCCATTAGCCAAAACCCACGAGGAGGAAAGGGGGAGGAAAGTAGAAAACCCTACAGGAAGGAAGATGTGCAGTTATGGGTGAAGTGGTGGGGGGGAGTTTCCTCCAATCGCTACAAACAAGAGGGCCTTGAAGTGTTGGGACACCCAGCCAAAAGATGCTCTGTGGCTAGAAAGGAAGGTGCCTCATGGGGCGAAGGTTCCTCTCTCTAGTGGGGTGAGTAATGAGGCCATGGGTGGGGGCGGTGGGCTCCAGCCAGCAACTCTGAGACGTGATCCCCAGCTCCAGGGCTGGTTCTGCAACCAGCAGAGATGACCAGCAGAGTGAGGGGTACACCTTCTCCAGGAGAGGTGGGTGGGCTTGGTTGTGAAAAGCAGGAGCGAGAAGCCTGGCTGTGGGGAGCCTTGTAGGTCCCAGGAAGGGTTTCAGTTTTACCCTTAGAGCAGCAGGAAGCCAGTAACATGATTCTATTGTGTGTGTGTGTGTGTGTGTGTGTGTGCGCGCGCGAGCGCATGCATGTGCACCATGAACCCTTCTGTCAGTCTGGAGAATCCTGTGGACAACAACTCATCAGATCCTATTTTTAGAAGCACAGATTAAAATACTTAGATTTGTGGTGGGTCCCACTTGTACTTTACTATATATATTTTATAATTTTATGATACATTTATAAAAATAATAGAGAATCATCTGCAATAGAATAATATATACACATAGGTATGTTGGAGCATGCTCATTCTTACCAGCTTGTAAAAGTCGATTGTGTGAATTTCTTTGCAAATTCCTGTTGAGTGACACCACAGTGAGAGCTTGAATGCAGATACTGTGAGAGCGTTTACACCATGGAAATTGGCAAACACTGAAAATCACGACTCCTCCTCCAAGGGTCAGTTGTTAAGTATTTGCCAATACACCATTGCATTTAGCAATACCTTAAATAGCAGATTCTGACGAAGTACTGATGAGTGCAAATAGCGTTCAAGGATTTTGCAGCAACGGTGATCTAATATAATAACTTTTGTTTTTATAATTGGTGACAAACACTAGTATTGCTAATACCACTCTGATTTGTTGTCTACATCCATAAGGGAGATGTTACATTTAGAATCAAATGCAAATCCAGCTACATTTTCTCCATTTCAAGGGCTCTTGAACTACAGTGTTGACAATATGGGAAAGAACTGGGGAGTGAGGGCCAGGTAGTAGGTTGCAGCAATGTTCCAAGCCATCCTGGCAGCTCCTCTTCAAGTGAGGGAGGGAGAGATGTACGTGGAACTAGAGATGGTCAGCAGATAAAGCCCGTGTGGATTAGGGATGTGGCGCTATAGAGGTAAGGGGGGTTCCCAGAGCAACTCCCAGGGTTTTGGCTGACACCACTGGATGTAATGGGGATGGGAATGGCAGAGAGGGCCAGGCGGAGGAAAGGCGACAGTGAATTTCATTGGGACCCGTTGAGTCTGAGATGCTCCTCCAATCTCCTTGTGGAAATGCTGAGCAGATACTGAGGAGTGCATATTTGGAATAGGGACAGAAGTAGGTTCCACTGCTGATGTTTGAGAGGGGGGGGGCCCAGCTGGGGAACACGTTGTTCTTTGATGCAGGAGCAACTACATGAAATTGTGCTGCCCTTTGATAAAGGCATCGACACCACTTCCCTCAGTGTTGTGTCTCTCAGTGATTCTTTTGCCAGCAGACTGTCTTTAGAAACTGGCAGATGACCTGTCTGGGGTCTGTGCCCAAGAAGGAACCACTTCCCCAGTAGCTGCACAGCTGCCTTGCTGGATTGGGAAGTCCAGAGGAAAAGCCAGGACTGTAGAGGTGTATGAGGGAGTCAGTAGGATATTAATGGCACTCAAACTTCTGATCAATTTGAAACTCCCCTGAGGAAAGGGGTGGACGGAGAGGAGGGTGACCAGGAAGCCTTGAGCATTTCCAAGATCAGTAGCTCTCAGAGGCAGATGAGCTGGAAAATGAGAAAGGAGCAGCTATAGAGGAGGAAGGCAGGTGTGTGTGTGTGTGTGTGTGTGTGTGTGTGTGTGTGTGGTGGGGACAGACAAGGGAGGGTGCTTCCCAGAGCAGAGCAGGGAAACGGCAGCCGCAGATTGGAAGAAGACCAGAGCCTCTTCACTGGATCTAGGGAGACAGAGGGCAGGAATTATACATAAGCCATGTTGGTGGAGGACGCGTGGGGAGGAGATGGAAATAGCAGTTACAGACACATCTTTTAAGAAGTTTGGCTGCTAAGAAGAAGACAGATTTGAAGTCTTCGGAGGCGGCTGTAGAATCAGCAAAATCTCCTTCCTTCTCTGCCTTCTTCACGTTTTTATTTCTCTCTTTTCCCTTCTCTCTTTCCTTCCTTAGAAGGATCCACTTGGGACACAGAAGGTAAAGACACCTGGAAGAAAGGAACTGATAGTGGCTTAGGGCTCCTGAGCAGGGGAAAGGGTGGACTCTAAACACGGGGTGACTCCGTCTTCGTACCAGGGAGCCGAGCGACTGAGTGCATGAATGAGGCGCCCGCAGGAAGGGTGGCACTTACATCACCACCTCAGAGACGAGCTCAGGAGACAGAGAGACTTGCTTCGGTCTCATGCTGGTGCTATGCAGACTCAGAAATAATTTTCCTGTGCACATATGAATACACCCTCGTGAGCCCAACCATCATGTACATCCACAAGAGTGGAGTCCTAACTAGAATAAGATATATTCATTCAATGCTTGTACAATTATATCAAAATGAATTCTGCTGTCATGTATAACTAAACAAAAAAGACTATCGGGTCTCAGGCTGCTTTGGAAGCACACAGTAGTGGTTCAGGGCATTTTCGGTTCTGAAGAGCTTCCCCTACCTGTGGGTTATGGAAGACAATGTGGCTGAAGAAGGTTGGAAATTGGGGCGTTGTGTTGGTTTTCCTGAGCAGCTCTGTGCATGGTCTACGGAGACATGACCCAGGCTGGACAGAGGAGTTTGGGGCTTGGGGAGATCACTAAGGTACAGTTGTTGGGGACGGATGCTGATGCAGATGGGCTTGGAACTTCACAGCTGCCCCGTCCCTCTTTCTGGGATCAGAACCGTGGCATTGCTGAGGCTGTTTTCTGACCCCTGAATGCAGCTGGGAGTGGAGTGCTTCTAAAGACACAGAGACTAAAGCCTTATTGACGGATGTGGACCTGCTACGCATCAAAGGGCTCAGAAGTGGTATTAGCTGGGGGCTCTTTTTAAGTGCAGAAAGTGCTTCTCTGTAGATAGCGCTCAGAGCCACCTGGGGTTACGATAAAAGGCTTCAAAAAGGCAGCAGCACCCTGGAGTCTGCTTGTGGCCACTCACTTGGCTGCTTTGGCCATGCAGACCCTAGACTGCCCAGCTGACCTTGGCATATCTCTATGGTGGCAGAGCCTGCGAGAACCAGGCTGTTAAGCCTTTGCCAGTGAGGCAGACTGAACCCTGTGTTGAGGCTGCCTGCTGGCTCCCCAACCTCCACACTGGTCAGTGATGGGGAAAACATTGAGCCTCGAATTGAACCAGGGGTGTGTCAATCATCAGCCCTGCCCTAGTTGGCTGTGGGACCTTGGCCAAGTTCCTTACCCTCCCTGAGAGTCAGTTTAATCATCCAGGCAGTGGGGATACTCTTACCTACCATGGCAGAGCTCCATCCATGCAACACATGCCTGAATCCTACTCAATCAATCACTGGCTGCCATACTGGTCTGTGTCTAGCTGCACCAGACGGTCACGATCCTCACCTTCATGTGTCATGCGGTTTGAGGGCTCATGGGCTAAGTGCCTGGCTGTGATATTGTGACATTGTAAGAAACATATGTAGCCTCTGCTCTCTGTTCTAATATTTGGCCCTTGACCCCAGGCACTCCTGGATAGCTTCAGGCTTGCAGGATTGGGCTTTCTGCCTCACCTCCAACCTCCAAGTTGGGAGAGACACTGAAGGTTGAGTTGGTCCCCAGTGGACAGCGATGTGATGACTCGAGCCTCTGCAATGAAGCCTTGTACCAACCAGACAGGGACTCGGATGATGAGAGCTTCCGGGTTCCTAACACATGAGGCTGCCTCAAGGTCACGCACTTACCCGAGCCTGTGTGCTTCTTCACCTGCTGTTGGTCCGGATCCTCTGTGGTAGCCTTTATAGCATTTACCAGAATTCTGTGAGCCACTCTAGCAAATTGATTGAACCTAAAGGAGTTGGGGGACGCTCGGTTTATAGCTGGCTGTCACAGTGGGGCTTTTGACGGACATCTGAGGTGGGAGCAGTCTGGTGGCATGGAGTCCATGACGTGTGGGATCTGATCCTTTCTGCAGGTAGTGTCAGACTTGAATTGGATCAGCTGACACCCAGCTGGTGTCTGCTGGAGAACTGCTGGCCCCCACCTGATGTTCAGCATTGCGTTGAGCATGTGAGGGAAAGGAAGCCCTTTGGTTGTTCCTGTCCCTAACAGCAGCCCAGAGAACTCAACAAGTACCTCACTCATTTCTTTCTTGTCCTTTATACGCCAGGCTCAGCTGAAAGTACCTGCTGTGGCCCCACCTAGTGCACAGTGGGTACGAGGAGGCACCACCTGGTTCGCTGCTCTGCAGGGAGCAGCAGCAGCCAGACAGTGGGCTTCAGGTGGAGGGGAGTAAGGGTCAGAGCCCCGGTGAGGGCAGACAGTGGACATCTGTGTCATAGGGCCACCTGTTGCCAGGGAGGCGGGGGAGGAAGTGAGACAGCAGGAGTGTGGCGAGTGCTCAGAGCAATGCTGGGACCCGCAGACCCCCGTCAGTGGGAACAGTTAGTGTTGTTTTCAGAAATGAGCTGCTCTCACTAGAGCCTGCCAGTCTCAGAAGGAAACCAGGTAGTCGGGGGTCAGTGGAAGTTCCACACCCAGGTGCTCTAGGACACTGCTCCGTTGGTCGTCCCTTCTCTTCCCATCCCAGGTGTCCCCTGTGGGTCTCCTACATAGAGCAGGGTGCCTAATCGCACACTGTCACGTTGCTGAGGACTATTTGCTGACCACTCGTTGTACTGCGAGGTCTCAACAGCTTTAATTACAATAATTTGAGGTTTGTTCAGAGCATTATATTCCACATAGTTCATGGATGCTTTTAATTTAATTATATGCAGTTTAACACGGTAGATGACCGTCAGGGAGAGGAAAGCGCTGCTCTCTCTGAAGGCGACACATGTGTTAAGGCATCACAGTAGTTTTGTTTCACAATAGGAAGAGATGTGTTATGAGGCGTGTGGCAGTAAGTGGGTGCTGGAGCCTTGGTCTGGACGCTGCCTTCTGGTTGAGGATGGGTGGGGAAGGTCTCCCAGGAAATCGACCTTGAGCTAAGTTTTGAAGGAGGGAAAGGATGAAGAATGCAGGCCAAGGTCTCGGGGCCTCCAAAGGAGCCTGTGGGTTTGAGGAAGCCCAAGAGCGACCTGGGGAGTGAGGGCAGGCGGTGGAAGGTGCACCGGGAAGGAGGGGACAGCCCTGTAGGGGAGTCTTTCTCCTGTCCGTGCCAGCACCAGCAGCACCTCCTCCCCGCTGCACACCCCTGGAAGCCCACAGGGACAGCCCTGGTCCCTGTGCTCCTGGACTCCTACCAAGGACAGGGCAACTTTGCTCCAGAAGGAGTGAGTGAGCGCTGACTTTAAAGAGCTCCAGAGTTGGCAGGAAGCATGGCCTACAGGGGAGGACAAGGGGGACTCCCTGAGGGCGGCTGTGTTGCTCTGGGAGGCCTCAGAGATGAGCTGGGTGTGCTGTCAGAGCATCTCACCTGACCACTCACCCCTCTCCACTCCTTCTGCACAATGCACTGTGGCTGCCCATTTCTTTCCGTAACCATGGCTCTTGGCTCAGAGCTGGCTTTCTCTCCTCCATGATGATCCAGCCCAGCGTCCCCCGGCCGTCTGGGTCCAGCCCTCCTGCTTCGGCACATTGGCGAGCAGCTGCTCACAGCGTGCGGCCCTCACTCTCTTCAGAGAGTATCCCGATAAATCCTTCACTCTGCACACAATCCAGCGAAATCCCCACTCTGGGCTCTAGTTGCTTCCAAGGGGAAGGAAGGATGAATACAGAGATGGAATATTCATGGACACAGAATGTGTTTAAAAGAACGCACACACAATCAGCGCACACGGGCACAACTCTACACCAATACACGCATTATTCAGCTGGCTTTTGGCCACTGTGACCAAAGACCTGGCAAGAACAATTATAGAGGAGGTTTTAGAAGTGTTTAGGGATCCCAGTTTCAAAGGTCTCTGACCCATCAAGGGACTGATTCCATTGCTCTGGGCCTGATGTGAGGCAGGACTTCATGGAGGGAAGGTGTGGAGGAGGACAGCAGCTCAGGACACGGATACCAGGAAGCAGAGTGTGTTCTGCTCACCAGAGACAAAATCTATGTCCCAAAGCCATGCCTTAGTGACCTGCTGCCTCCAGCCACAACCTACCTTCCTATGGTTACCATCATTAATTCCCCTGCAGGGACTCATCCAGTGACACAGTTCAGGCTCTCATAACCCAATCATTTTACCTCCAAACTTTTTTGCATTGTCTCAGACATGAGCTTTTTGGGGACACCTCATATCTAAACCATAACATGCTTGAACATATGCATGAATATACATACACAGGTCTGCATTTATTACATGAATGTGCGCATACATCACAATTATAAATACACATGTATGTATGCATATATACACAGTAAGCATTTATATATGGGTACATGGGTACACACAAGCATGAGGCTCTTAGACACATACACCACATGTGTGCATGTCTAGGTACACAGTGCCCACATGGCTATGTATGAATGAATGTGTGACCCACCCATGTATGGTGGTGGTGGTGGTGGTGTGTGTGTGTGTGTGTGTGTGTGAGTGTGTATTTTAGAAACCCTAATTGTGCCAGGAACTTCATAGCTAGTCTTGCTTTTTACACACACCACAACCCTACTCTGTGTGTGCTACCGTCATTCCTGTTACATAGATGCGGAATTGGGGGGCTCAAAGTTTAAGTTTCTTGGGTAAGGCTATAGGGCCAGCAAGTCCTAAAGATGACAGTCAAACCAAGGACTGGAAAACAAAATATTTTGTTCTGATGCTTAAAAGATGTCATCAGAAAGGGAGAAAAGCAACAAAAATCCAATAAACCACAAGTCTGGTCCTTGAAGTTTGAGAGCCCACATTTGCCTTTGAGAGGTGTTCAAAGGCTTGACTCACCTTGGGCTCAGTAGCCATGGGCATAGGCAGGATATTTTAGGAAGAAAAGGACAGGCACGGGCACCTTGCATCTGGCCACAGGCACCTGCCGGCATGAGCAAGGATCCAGAGCCAGTTCCCACTGGTACCATGGCATAGCCGCTCTTCTGCATGCAGACTCCAGCCCTGCGGTTGTTAGTAGTGTTGTAACTGGAACAGGGACAGAAACACAGTGAAGGCAGGACGAGTGAGGCCTTGTGAAGCATGCGCAGCGGCTGGCCCCCTCCCCTCTGAGCACTTTCTGAAGGTTGCTGATGGACAGCCGCTTTGCCAGGAGGTGCCGTGGAAGATTGTGTGCACCTTCAGCAAAACTACGGGGCATGTGTGATTGCCTCTGTTTATTCGATACTAAGAAATACAAGATTGAGTTTAATGAGAGGGAGAAAAATGCACATTCCACACACAGGCTGGGTAGGTTTCATTGTCTAGGGTGTTATTACCACAGAGTAATCTTCCGAAGGCTTGGTGAGTAATCCTGTAATTACAAAAACAATCAATTAATTGATCTGAATTAATCGGATAACATATTTTATCCTGCTAAGCATGAGGGTAGATTTCAAGAAAGTTTCTAGATAAAGGAGGCATTGAACCTTTACGGCCCCCAGCCAGGGATAGTGACAGAGAGTCTGGTCTCCAATACTGATCCACTAATCAGCAAAGGCTAGAATTAGCATCTGGGGAGTACTGCTCCAAGGACACAGCCAGTCCTGTCCCTAAGCTGGAGCATCCCACCGTTTTCCCGCCCTGGGATGAGGCTTCCCCAGCTCCCCGGATGGCCACCTGGAGAAACGAGGATGTCTGCATAAATGGGACATGTATGTTTCCAATGGGAGAAGCCACTGGACAGGGACCAAAGGGGGGGGGCGGGAGAAGCTTCCTGTTTCCCCTCTTTTTCCTCTTTCCTCCGCATTTTCTGAGTGCCTACGATTCACTAAGCAGTTCTGGAATGCAGCAATGGACAAACGTGGCAAAGATCCTTGTCCTTGTAGCACTGAGCTTCTAGTGCAAGACATGCAGTGGCTGGAAGGGCAACAGGAACAGCCGAGTAGCACAGAGTGGGGCTGGAGTAGGGTGCTGGGTCCACAGGCACTTGCTTGTGCTGGAAAGGGTCTGAGGGATGCGTCAGAGACCCAGCAGCAGCTGTAGAGGAGGCACATGGCAGGCAGACGGGCGTGGAGTGGATCCCAGCCCTGCTCTGTGTGTGTGACTTATAGGAACATATCCCTGACTGGGTCTGCATCTTTCTGTTTCTGCTTTTTAAAGGAGGATCACGGGATCTGCCTTGTGGGGAAGTTTAAATGAGATTCCGATGGGAATATCATTGGTTTGTTTATATGAAACCAAGGCTGCAAAGGATTCGAAAAAATCTATAGTGTGTGGAAAACCCCAAGAGAAGGGTCTGGCACATGTTGGGTATCAGTGCATGCACAATGTGATCAGAGCAGCATGACAAGGGCTCACAGCCCCTTACGATGTGCCAGGCATTGCTCTCATGAATGTCAGCACATTTAGTCCTGTGACCCTCAGAGACAGGAACTTTATGGCCATATTATGGATAATGGAACTGAGCCACAGTGAACTGAACTAATTTCCTTAAGGGATTTTTTTTTTAAAGTGAAGTCTTTCGATTTTTTTCCTGTTTATTTTTATGGTACTGGGACCAAATCCTGAAAGTCTTTTGCCTAGTCAATGGTAGAGAGAGAATCTGATCTAGGCACCTGCTCTGGAACTGCATGGCCCTTATTTCCAGGCCCCAGACTGTGGAAACAAGGCACTCATTTATTCAGCAAATATTTATTGGTCACCTATTATGTGAGAGGTCTTGGTCAGGCACTGAGGAGAGGAGGTGAGTGAGGGACGGGCTCCTTCCCCTAAACCCTTGACCTCAGTGTGAGACTCATCTACCCGAGGGATCTGGGTCTGGAAAACCTTGTTTGATAAGGATAACACACCTGTGCCCTGGGTGTAGCCCTGAATGTAAATATTCCACCCTTATTGGACCAGGCCCAGCAATGTGGCTGCGTACCTGGGGGAGGTGGTCTTCATTCATATGAAGAAGCCTGCCCTGTCTCTAGTGGGGACCTTCGCAGTCAGTCAGTGGAACTTGCCTCTACCGGCAAGGGGTGAGCCCTGTGACTTTTAGATGATGGTCTCCTCATTAGAAGAAGCCATCAATTACGGCCAAAGTGATCATTATTGGCAAGCTGGAGACCGGGCGCTGTCAGGGAGGGTGGGCCCCTGCAGAAGGTTGCAAACTGATGACTATTTAATCTTGAACTTCGACAGCAACAATATTAGTTGAAGGTCTGTAATGCATTCACAGTCCTCATCTGACATTTTCCCCACATCATTATTTTTCTGGTTTTACTTTCAAATTCCCCATAGGATCATTGACATGAAATTCTAAGGGGAAATTTGGAACATTAATGACTGTTTAAAGCAAATGAGTAAGTGTCCTTTCCAAGAGGAAATTACCTTTATGATATTGGCATAGGCTATTTTTAAAATTTACACTAATGAGGAGTCAACTTAGGGTAGAGGACTGGTTTCCAGGCTTGTCTTGGCCTGTGCAGCCTTTGAATTGGGCTCCAGCGAGCCCTGTGTGGCCTTGCAAAGCCTGTCCTAGGTGCAGGGAGGGCCTGTCCTCTCTATTCCTTTCTTTCATATTGGTTATTGAGAACCCTGATCAGCCAAGCATGGGCTGTGGCTGGGCATGCCACAGTCAGCAAGGAACATCTCGGAGCTTGCTGCCTAGATAAGCGAGACCCTCATCCAGGGGCACAGCTGGTAGCTCTCTATGCTGCAAACATACCTAAGTACCTTGAGAGAGGCAGAACAAAACTCTATGACCTTGAAGAACAGAGGGCTACAACCCCGTTTGGGGCTTGGGGATGATGGTGGAGTCTATCCCTTGCTCTGAATCTCTAATGCAATAGAGGATTTAGAGAGGCCAGAGGACTTGAGGGAGGAGCCCATATCAGGAGGAGGGGCTGGCAAGGGCTCCAAGCTAATGTGACCCTAAGAGGACCCGTCTCTTCTGATGGCAGTTCTCAGCTGGAGCCCTTTGAGGGTGTGCACATGGGATCCAGGCTCTCCATGGAAGGGATCTTCCTGTGGCACCCATGTCTGGTACGCGCTGAGAGCAAGCTATGGGGCAGGCGCTGTTCCAAGGGCTTCCCGTGAACACATGCATTTGACCTTCCAGGAACCTTCCCTCACCCCATTGGAAAAGTGACCTTAAAAGTGATGGACAGATCCCACCTGCACAAGGCGATCCATGATAGCAGTATTTTGTCACAGCAATAACAAACGAGCAAACACGTTCACATACAAACCTTGAAGCATCCAATTCTTGTCGAGAGAGCACAGGTCGGGTTAAAGACAGGACGCCTACACCAGTGAGCACCTGCTGTCCCGAGAGGGCAGCAGGGAACAGCTTCAGGCTCCTCTGGGACAACATCCAGATACACTGTGAAGGGGGAAGAGTAAGATACAGAAGTGTGTGTCTCGTGACTGTCCATCTGCAGGGGAGGGGTACACTTTATGTACAATTCACTTTTTAAAAAAACAACATAGGTTAAATCATAATATCCTTTATAGTGTCCCTGTTGCAGTTGTCCCAAAGGCTTACCATGTCAGCAGCACCGACTCTCAGGGTCCACGTATCCTCTGGGCCCAGCAAGGTGGGTCACACTCAGGGAGGGATTCTTACGTGCTCAAGATAGTGGTCAAGGGCAGAATCATCTGAAAGCTTTCTCACCCACGTGCCCTGCATCTGGACTGGGGAGACCCCAACAGCGGAACAGCAGGGCTGTCCCCTGCAGGAAGGCTTCTGGGCAGCTGCACTTCTTGCAGGTTGGCCCAGGGCCCCGAGGTTCTGTCCTGAGCGAGGGGCTGGTCCATCTTTGTTGTGTTTTGTGTCTTGGAGATTCATGGGGTCACTTTTGCCCATTTCATTTTCTTAGGCAGTTACAAGGCCCTCCTGGCCTCGAGGGTTGGCAGAACTAGACTTTCTGTGGTCTCCTGCTAGTGAGGAAGAGGGGTGGCTGGAAGGAACACTGGACCTAGGGTGCTGCTGCGGCCATCTCTGGAATAATCTGACCCAGTCATGAGAAGTGTAGATTAAGACTGAGGAGACAGGAGGAAAAATAAGATTTTAAAAATAAACCTTGTTTCATGAACAGAAAACAAAACTAATAAGAAGGCAGGTCTGAAATTGAGAAATCAGATAAACAATCAAACCTACTCTGTGCTCAGATGACTGCATAACCCCCAAGAGAAACCACCCCCAGAAACTTTAAAGCACAGTAATTTGACTGCATCCATTTGCAAAATGTACCTTAGAGAGAATTCAAGAAAATAAATACATAAAAACAAAAACCTGCAAAAAGGAATCTTCACCTGTTCTTAGTACCCGAGTTGGTGAAGGTAGCATTGTATTGTTACTGCCATCCCTGTGTGTATCAAAAGGCAAAGCAAATGAGTAATTATGCTAATCTCAAGTAGAATTAGAATTTTGAGGTGTGGGAGGAAGAAGATACAGGCATTAGATCATTAAGTTAATTAAAAAATGCTAAAGAATTGGAAATGAGATTATCGATATGAATTCATTATATATTTTATCTTTAAAATTCATATATTCTATCTCTGCCTACTAAAAAAGCCTAGAAACATTAGCAATGAGCTTCCTTTGCAAATAGATAATGGTTTCTATTTACATTTCCCAGCAAAAGAAACCAAACTGCCACAGGAAAACGGTTGATTTCATGTCTGGGGCAGGAAATATAGAAGATAAATTTGTAAAGTCTTGTCCTAGTAAAAAGTAGAAAGGTTGCACTGAGAGTGTAGTTCAGCATAGAGTGATTGTCTAGCCTGTGTAAGGCCCTGAGTCCTATCCCCTGACCCATCAAAAAATAAGTAAATAAATAGTTTTCTGAAATGATTAGGGTCATGTCATACAGTAGGCCACAGATGAGACAATCTAAGCCTTAAAACAACGGTAATAATTTCAATATAATAAAACACATATGTTTAAATCCATAAGTTCACAGTGATAGGGGAAAATCAAAATTGTCTATTGGTTATCTTTCAAAGATGACAGAGGCTAACTTGTGATTGTAAAACTTGAAGAGAAAGAAGCAGACCCCTATCCGCCTTTCCCTTAATCATTCCATATGGAGAACAAGAAATGACAGAGAGGGAATGTGCAGTCCTCGATTCATGGATCTAGGGCTGACCATGCATGCCTGTTGCCCCACACGGAGAGTCAGACATCTGTCCCACCTGAAGAGAGCTCACAGCCTACCTGGCCTGGAGCCCAAACTACCAGACCTGACTCAGATCAGGCCTCCAGGTATGAGCTCCTACCTGTGGACCACTCAGAGGCCAGCTAATATGACAAACGACCCTTGCCGTGATGACAACCCAGATTATGCAACAAAAGGTTGAAAACAAATAAGAAAATGACTTGAACAGAAGGCTCTACAAATTAATAAAAGAAACATTTACCAGGCATATTGATTATAATGTTTGGTTCTCATTTGAAGTTATTCATTAAGAAATTCTTGTTATTTTTGCTCAGATGTGGTATGTATTGATGTTGAAAAACAGAGCTTGTCTTTACAGATACTTTATAAACATTTATAGATGAGATGATATCTGGGGTTTGCTAAAGGAGCTGGGGTTCATGGGTGCTCAGAAGAAGCAGGAGCAGCCACAAGTTAAATGCTGAGCTCGATGGGAGAAGCTCACTGTAGGACCCTTTCCATTTTTGTTTCTTTGGAATTTTTTGATATTGAAAATTTAGCAAAAATAGTAACAATTAACAGGGATAAAGGACTTTCCTGTTTTTCAAAGGGCTTTCTAGCCATGATTTTAGCCAGTGAATATCAGAAAATGGTCAGTACAGGTGCATCCCAGCTTAGCCTTCCAGGGACATGAGATGCCCCAGCAACTTGGCTGCCCTCTGAGGCTGTGCCCCCACCTGACTTCATCAGGAAGACACCAGGAGCCACTTGGTATTATACCATCTTCAAATGATGCCTCACTCTCTAGGAAGAAAGGACCTCATTTCTTTTTTCCCTATTTGATGCTTCAAAAAAAACAAAAATGAAAGAAAAACTTCTCATTAGCTGGAAAGGGTTCTTGATCCAATTTTGAATTCAGTGACCAGTGAGGACCCAAATCTCCTTGGCCTATTTCTGCTAGATCTAACCAATTTTAACAAAAATTTTGAGATGCTTTGTCTGCTAAAGGAGAGGTTATTCTGATTCTGAATTACTTTGCTATAAATAGCTATATGAGAGCCAAATGAAAACCTGAAATCAGAGGGTTGCTTTTGCATGGAGTCAGACTATTTTAGGACTGCGGGGCAGGAGGCTTCAATTACCCGAGTGAACATTCTGACTTTAGCAATGAATGACGACGAGGATGTAAAATGGTTGTATGGTTTTTATTTTCTACCTACAATCTCGAATTCAATCCTCAACTTGAAGCATTGATAAAATTTTAAACATTTCAGTAATTTTAAATTGTTTGAATCTGCACGTGATCCGAATCCCTATGGTTTTAAAAATGGTTCTTCTATTATATGTATGTATATTAAAAAGTCCTCCCAAAAAGTTAATTTACCTCTCTCTTCTCAGGACTAGAATCCCAATCACTTCCAGACTGAAGCACTTACAGGGGAAGGAAAAAAGGCAGAGAGCTCCCATAATTTTAAATTGCTTTGTACAATGAGGAGTGCCTGCAAATGACACAGTGTGGCAACTGGTTACATAAGCTTTTTTGATTTGTAAGTAACTTAGTGGATCTGCTGATGAAATAGTTTGACAGGTGCCTCTGATAACGCAAAGAGTGAGTGACACATCTCCATGACCACAGGGAACTTGCAGTAGGTTTTCAAGTTTCAACAGCTGGAGAAGGTGGGGGAAACTGTGATTGGCTCCCAGGGGACTTGGGGAAGGTACTAAGGCTGCAGATTTGAACTAATTACAGAAAATGTCACGTGGCTGGCTTTGGACTAATTCATAGAGCCCCTGGCCTGTTCTGCTTACCCTCTGCCTGGTGATAAAATTGGGGTTCTATCTAGGTGGATACAGTTGGCTTATATCTTAGCCGGGCAGGACAGCTTCCACCTGGATTTGTTGGTACTCATTTCTTTAAAAAAGAAGAAAAAAAAAATGGTGAAGTGTGCTTTTGGGGCTTTTAGGAGGGCCAGAGAAGTACAGGTTAGTGTTTTTCCTAGCAGAAAGAGACTCCTTTCTGAGGGGATGTCTCAATTGTCACTATTTTGGATTAGAATCTGTTGTTTAAACACAGGAGGGCTCTCGTACCTGGCTCTCGAGACAGCTATAGCTCTAAGGTATTAAGGTATGAAGAAATTGCTAGGTCAGAGAGATGGGGCCAGAGGTGCTCATCTGTGGACCTCAGCAAATTGTGGGGAAGGGGCTGCAGGATGGACTTGGGGATGGTGTGAGTGTGGCTCTACCAGAAAGGGTGGGTGGAGGAACAGGACTTGCCCTTGTAGGTGTGCTGTAAGAGAGGTAATCAGCAGGCGGGGCAAGTAGAGCTTCCTCCTGGGCAGTGTCTAGAGCATTTTGTCTTTGACTTTGAGAGTCCCCACTGTTGGGAAACTGAGGTGCAGGGCGTGTAATCTTTGGGGAGGGTCATGTCTAAAAGCTGCTTTCAAAAGATCCTCAGCATTGACACTGTTTCTTTACCTGAAAGCGTGAGAGAGATATTGGTTGGGTTATTTGAATAGAACAGCAATAATAAGGGAAAGATAATGAAGTTTATGGCAGAGGCTGGCCAGATGTGCTGGAGTGTGGCAGGAGGGCAGAACTCATGACCACTTGCCGATTAAGATCCCGAACGGAGACAGAATTCCCTACTTTGGGAGACAAGATCAGAGTTGAGAGTCCAGTCACCTTGATTTGTCCAAGATTGCCCCACATTTAGCACTGAACGTCCTGTGCTCTGGGCAACTTCTTGGTTCTGGCCAATGGAGACAGCGGATGGTCCTGTTGGAGAGGATGAGGGTCCTGCTTTGTCCAGGCAGGTTGAGTCTGGAGTAGGCTCCCTGTGCTTGATTAGGAAGGCCGCCCCTAGGACATGTGTGCAGTGCCCTCTCAGGACCTTCTCTGGAGCTCCATGTGGGGTGGGAAGACCCAGGTGAGAGAGAGAAAGCGAGCACTGGGCTCCGGCACCTGCCTTCCCGAATCTGTTGCAGATACCAACCCCTAAACTCAAGTTCCGCAGACTAGAGGCTGCTCCAGGGAACACAGGGTAGGGGGTTTTAGGCTAATGTGATGGGCTTTGGCAAAAGGAAGAGCCTGGGGATTGGTGGATGTGTAGCAAAACATTGTCCAGAAGGAAGGGTCCATAGGAAATGGGAGAAGGGCGCCGTCCCCCAGGAGCTGGCCAGCCATATGCTCTCATGGATTGGAGAGACTAAAAGGCACCATGAAGTAGGAGCAGGCCTTTTATTTAACTTAACTTTCTTGTTGCCCCTCCTGCCTCTGCCCCAGAATTGTTCTCAGTGTGGCTCCGGATTAAAGGAACATATAACATTCAATACCACCTGCCTGGGAGGATGGATAAGGGGACAGGCACCCCGGGAGCCTGTCTGCTCCCCTGTACTCCATTCATACACTACTGGGCTCCAAACGCCTCCCAGGCTGGAGGGGCCAGAATTGCATTTCCCTTTATTCCTCTTCTGTCGTCACTGCTACCCAACAGGAAATAATTTGATTTGGGGCTGCAGGGGGTAGGGCAGCAAAATGCAGTAGGAAGCCAGAGAAAATCAGCAAGAAATTACTTAAAGGGGTTGGGGGGGACCCAACCGACTGCATATTTCCTACAAGATGAGTTAATGAAATTCTGCTCTTCTTACACAGCTGTATTCAGTTTGTTTTACATTGTTCAGTATGTAAAAGGATTTGGCTTTGTGTTACAGAACTAATTGCTTGCTAGATATTACATGGATATCAAAATACTTTATAAATATTAATTAATCTTCACCTAATTCCCTGGCAAGCACAAATAACCAGTGGCATATTTATTGGATGTGTAAGCAATAATCTGATTCTTAAAGACTTGTTTTCTCTGCAGAATCTTTCTCATCATCTCCATGTGTCAAAATGCCTCACCTCCTTTGAGAATGCTATCATATGCCACTTCCATAATAATCTTTAGGGAAATAATAATGAGGATGATGCTAAGAGTAACCAGCATTCTTATTTACTGAACAGTCACCCTTTGCCAGGCCCCAGGGTAAGCAATTCATAGATATCATCTCATTTGGTTCCCACAACAGTCCTATAAGGAAAAGAGAAGCATTGCTATTTTTTTTTTCCCAGAGGAGGGAACAAAGCTTCTGGTAGCTGGGTGAGAATCCATGCCCCACTCTGTCTGCAGGAAAAGCTCAAAATAAAAGCAACTCCACTGCAACTTTTCTGATTCTCTCTGCAAGATGACACTTGTGTTTGTTGACAACTTCATCAGTTGGTTCATTCAAGAGTATTTATGTGAAAGCCAGCTCTAGACGCCCGGTGCTGATCTCCATCAGGGCACCTAAGGAGCCATCCAGGGGGTTGGCATCTTTTCTCTCCCACCATTCTTTGAGGTCCCCAAGGGATGTGAACCATGTTGTTTGCATTGAGCAGAGGACCTGGCACAGTGGCCATTTCCAGAAGGGGTGGAGAGTGATGGAGTGAAAGGGGGATGGGAAGCTGCAGCTCCTTTTGCTTGTAAATGGCAGGGGGAGGTGCTGGGGGGGGGGCGGGCAGTCACGCCCTCCTTTCCTAATTTCATCATATGTGATTGCACATTTATTTGTGTTCTTACTTGTTGAATGTCTTCTGGGCTTGACCCTCCATGAGGGCAGGCACCATACCCCTCATCTGACCCATACATGCTTGTTAAATAAATCCACTAATTCTTGAGGAAGGCTGAATAAAATGGTTTTATGTGCATACTATGGAGTCTATGGAAATAATCCCAATCCAGATCATAGTCAGGCTTTTTCTGGAATGCACAGAACTTTTATGGAACAATGTGTGCGATGTGCATTGACATAAACATTGTCCAATAGATATGTTTCATATAAAATCTTCCCTGGTGTTGTGGTGGGCGTGGCCAACAGAAGGTGCTTAACAATTTTCCTCTGATCTGAAATAGAACCAGAACTTGTGACTCAGTTTCCTGTTTGTTCTCCCTTATGTTCTCAAACTGTGGTCTGTGGACCAGCAACATCAGCATCACCTAAGAGCTGGTCTGAAATGCAGACCCTCAGGCCCCATCCCAGACCCACTGAGCCAGGATCTGTATTTTTAACATGATCCCAGGCGATTTGCATGCACAGAGGCACTTGACAAGCTTAATCCAGGGGCTTCTTTGCAGTCAATGACTGTGATTTGCAAATTGTCAGCATTTCAGAAATCCCAGTTGAAATCATCCTTTCACCCTGGGCTAGAGTGGCATCAATTTATCAGCTATGAGCCAGAATTCTACCAACTCTGCTTGGTTGCTTATTTAAGAAGCCTCCATCTGACAAGAATATGTGTCTTTGATTTTTTTTAAGTGTAGGGTGGGGAGGTCTGATGATTGATGTGATTATTAATAACTGCAGTTTACTTAGAAGAGCAAAGTGTTTAACAACCAATGAGGAGCATCAAAAGGAACAAAGCAAACCACAGCATGAAGTTCTTCCAATGATGTGACTCAGGGACCCTAACTGGGTTCATGATGCCCCAAGAAAAACCAGCCTCAAAACAAAGGCAAGAATGAATCACAACAGCATCCAGAAGGAGAAAGGAGGGAACTGAGTCTCAGAAACAAATATTTCTGTTGACCCTCTGCTACCGTGAAGTTGGCACTGTGAAGACGACCTTCCTAATGATTAATTGAATTTCTCACCTTTTGCTCGAATGCCTTGGCCCCTTGGTTTTTAAATAACATCGAAGGGCAAAGAAGACCCAGGACTTTGCCGAATGACTTTTCAAGATACAGCCCCTTACAGGAACATCCGTGCTCATCGGCTCCCTTTGCTAACGGAGAAATTATATTGAGGGTGACCTTTTGAAGGAATAAAACTCATTACCACGTGGAATGTGGTAGCTATAAAAGATCAACACTCGGAAGCCAAAGCAAAATCTCACATATGATAAATTAATTAGAATAGAAGTTACACAAATCCTAGACCTTCTGTGTGACCCCTATCTTATAATTACCTCTTCTTTAGAAGCAGAATGGAATCTTTTATGTATGAAGATGCTACTGCTGACCCTAAATACATTAAGAGTCAAGGAGATGTTTTTCACATATTGAAAATAAGATTTGATTGAGTGCTTGCAAGTGGCCTAGTGAAATCTCATTAAAGCACTGTTTACTTTAATTCTTTATAAATTACAGAATATTAGCTATTAATTATGAACATGAAACGAGTTGGAAAATAAGTTTGGCTAGAGCTTGCTTTTGAACCTGAGTTAGAACATTGCCTTTTATGGTTTTAAGCATTTTAGAGCCGTGGATATCTATGACCAAAGTGTAAATTCCCACCTCTTCCACTTTTTCCTCCTACTCAATGCTTATCAACCTGGTTGCAAAAATCTAAGTGAAAACCAGAAGCTGAGGTGAAGCCGGCTGTCACTATTCAGTTATAATTAGATTTATAAATCATGTATACGGTTCACAGTGAAACATGAATCTTTTATTCTTTTCAACCATTCCCACGAGACACACACACACACACACACACACACACACACAAGCAGTCTGAATTCACTAAAGTTGCCATGTCACAAAAGCTCTCACATGCAGGTCAATCTGCCCTGTACAAATAAAGAACTGTGTATTCTGAATCACAAATGGATAGAGAGAATATGAAGTTCTTGAGTACCTACCAGGTGCCAAGCACTGAAACACTAAAACTGTGTACAAATTTGACTGCATCAAAGAAGACAGGCTGATTTTTATTTAGATGACAATTCCAATTATTTGGCACCTAAGCTGGAAGGCTGTGTTGGGGAGGATTCTGAAGTGTGAGCCACACAGCATCACAGAGATGCACCAATGGACGTTCACCAGGTTACATCAGCCAGGGGGAAAGATGTGCTACGAAATCCCATCCTAGCACTACGCTTCCTCCCTGCCGAAGTCAGCCAATCGGTTGTTGAAGAGCTCCCTCTCCAAGGGAGGGCAGAAGGAGGACCAAGCAGAGGCCTGGAGATTCAGGTCCATCTGCTAAGAACCTTCTCCAATTCAAATGACTGACCAAACTCAGATGTTCAGGGCTTTCCGATTTCAAATGTTCAAATTATAAATGAATATTGAATTGTTTCTCCTGTGCACCAAGCACATTAATGTGCCTGTTCATTAATCCTTTCCATGATCATGCAAAAAAGTTGTCATTGAGCTTTTCATAGACAAACTAGACTTTGGGGAAAGAAGGCCCTGCATGGCAGCCGTGTGGCTAGCGTGGGGGGGGGGGCATAAGGATTGGAAGCCAAGTTTGCGGACAGCAAAATCCACACTCAGGCTAAAAACACGATGGTCGCTTGCCAAGTCCTTCACTTCATGATGTTCCATGCATACCCCTCCCCTCTGTCAACTACTCGAGGACTTTATGTGGCTTTCACACTCGATGGAGGTGAAAGGATCCCACTTCCTCCCTCTCTGCTCTCCTTGTGTTCAGGAAGTAGCCTGATGTCAACCAATCCGCTTCATGGGATCTGTTTACGATCCATTCCAGCCTCTTCCCCCAGAATTCTCAGGGAACACCTAAGCTCGAACCAGGACTTGAGGGAAGCCCCACTCTAGGCAAGTCTCCCGTGCAGCAGCCACTTGGCAGAGAAAATGAGGTACAGCCAAATGAGGGTCTCTTCACAGTTGACACCGTTGTAATGTGAAAGAGCCTACACGTGAGCTCTGCAGAGCAGAGGGATAATAATGCTGTAGGCATTTTGTCTTTAACAAAACACCTTTCTGGAGAAATGTATTACTTGCCTCGTGGGTGGGGAATTGTCTCTGAACCCAATCAGGATCAGTCACTGGCCCATGACTATCTCATTTTTAATAAATAATAATTTTCTCAATTCAGCGCTAGCCAGCTTGTCTGCTTTCAGAAGATAGGATATGACTGTTCGGTGTTTCCTGTATTAATAATCCTCAGCATTAGAGGGTTAACCCTTGATGCACTGAACGCAGTTCTTGCTCTTGGAGCCTGAGAGGTCTGTGTCTTCTCACCTGATAGGCTGCACACATCTTTCAAATGAATTTAAAGGTCAGTGCCTTGTGCATGAGATGCGGGGGCCTGCACTGAGATTCAACCAGCGCCTGGGCATTTGTGCAGAAGGCAAAGAGCAATCTTGCTACTGCCTCAAGCCCCCTGCCCCCCTTTCCCGGTCCCTTTTACATCCCTTCTGCTCATCTGCTCAAAGAGTACCTGGCTCGGGCCAAGCGTAGTGCCAGGTCCATCTGACAGAATCACACAGCTGTAGGAAAAACTGTAATAAAGATTCCCCAATAAAAGAAAAGGCTTCTTCCATCAGTGAGGCATGCTGGTCAAGAACATGAGCTGTGTGGCATGCCCTGGTTCAGGTCCCGCCTCGCCTCCTAGCAGCTGACCAGCCTTGGGCCTGAGCCCTAGTTGTCACAGTTCATAATGCTCATCCCCTCAGCTCGGCAGAGCAGGACTGCCGGGACGTTGATGTTTCTGGCAATGATAAGCTCTAGATGAGGGGTCTGCAAGCTCTGGTCCGTGGGGCAAATCCAGTGGGCCACCTGCCTGTGCACAGCCTGTTTGAATGGCTGCATTTCAAGTGCTTGTACAAGGAGCTATAAGATATCCTTGATTTCATCCCTTGACCCACAAAGTGTCACATATTTGCTACTTGCCCCTTTAAGAAACAAGTTTGCCAAACTCTGCTCTGGAGTAATATGAGTCACCTAGGTAATAGTAAATTTTCTGGTTTTGTGTTTAAAAGAAAAAAAATGGTGATAACAAACAGGTGACATTAATTGTAGTATATTTTCTTTAGCCAACATAGTTTCATTTCAACATGTGGTAAATATAAAAATTATAAGGGAAATATTTTACATTCAATTTCGGACAAAATTTTTGAAATCCAGTGTGATTTTGTACTTAACAGCACTTTTAATTGGGACTTGCCAACATCTGGTAGGCTTGTGTGCCTGGCAGTGGCCCTGGTGGATGTGGCCGTGTTGGATGGTGGCATATCTTCAGAGTTGGAGCCAATTTATGCGCCCGACAGTCACAGCACTCACAGAGAAAGCTCAGTATAAATCCCAGAGTCGGCTTCCTTTTCAAGGTCATGTCATACCTGGATTTAGATGGCACAGCTGCCCCCAAACTTAGATGCAGTGACTACATTCAGAGCTGCAAATAGGGTCCCCACTGGCAGATTTTCTTGGATATGTTTCCTGGGGACAGAGTCCAACCGCCATCCCCAGGGACTTGATGAAGAGCTCATTTGTGGTCTCACTGGTGCTCTGTCAGTTCCAAATCCACAGCTGGCTACGTAACCTGCGAGGGCCGCTGATGTGTGCAGCCTGGGCTCCTCCGTGGTGAGGGACGGCTGTGCCCAGCTGCAGCGCTCACCCGGGCCTCCTCCCTCCTGTCCCCAGGGAGACGGCGCCCCAGGCCCAGGTCTCAGCTCAAGCACAGGGGAAGGCCGGAGCTGCCCTGCTGTGGTGATCAATCCCTGTGCGTGCTTGCCGCCAGCAAATCCAGGGCATTTAATTCTTGGTTGAAGTCTCATCAGCCCCATCAGTCTATGACAATAAAATGAATATGTGTCTGGGCACACCAGGCAGTCTCCGCAGATGCCCGGGAGATCACCGCTCCAGGCCTGGAGTCTCCTCCTGCAGCAAAGCCTCATTCCCACATCCTGGGCCTCAGATTTCCCAAGATTCACTCACAGCATGTGCCCTGTGTCTTCAGTGAAATGTTTTAGATACTTTCTTCCTCTGTGGCTGTTCGGGGCCAAAGGGGAGTAGGCACTTTGCGTATGAGAGAAGCTTTCCTTGCAGCCACCAATGGAGTGAGTGAGTGAATGGTGGTCATGTCAGGCCAGAGGCTTGAACCTGAGCTGGTGTTGCAATACCAAAGGGGCCATTCCTTGCTGGGCCCCATCACAGAGGTCCCAGGCCTGAGAATCAGCATTCCTAACAACTCCCCCAGGAACATGGAGGCTGCAGGTCCAGCGACTATGCTTTGAAGACCATGAATCCAAAATTTAGTAGGATTTTTACTTTGTTTTGGCTAAGTCTGCCTCTATATCACTCTTCCTACCTCTGGTTGAACGTCCTTGTCTGCAAACCTTCCAGTTAATTGAGGGGCTCCTCTGATTTAATAGATAAGATTTTTAAAACTGGAACCGCATCCTCTTTTAGTCTTTACTAGCTTCTATTTAAATCAATTTACCATGTTGTACAAATACATTTAGAAAGGAAATTTTCTATCATAACATAAATAGAATGTCAATATTTCTTACTATAAATAGGAAGGCAGCATTAAACTAAGACACAATGATTAAAATAAAAAATAAGAAAAAGCTTTTCTGAGTATATTGCCTCAATTATCTCCTGGGCTGAAGTGGTATATGTAACCCACTTGGAAAAAATATTGGTAAGAAAGGAGGTCAGTCCTACAGGGATCTCTATTTTCAAAAGAAGACAAATACATTCTAGAATAATAGAGATGATAGCATCTTGGCGTATTCTGCTGCTGCCTTTGAACAGCAGACACCACGGGCCACAGTGCAGCTGCTAATGCCCAGTTCTGCATTCCACAGGGCCCCTGGCTCGGCTGGGAGGGCCCCCGACTCGTGCTTCTTTGTAGCAAGATGAGCTGAATTCAACTCAGCCAATAAAGTCATTCCAATTTGCATTTCCATAAACCACCCTTCCATTTTCCAAGTGTGACTTTCATTTTTAGGACAGAGTTATTCAGTCAATGGATATGCAGTCCCTTTAAAGTGATATTTATCACCCTTGAAGAGTCTTATTGCCAAATCTTAATAGTCTTTCTTATAACAAAGGCTTAAATTCACTACCAAGATGAAGAGGCGGAGCTTGAATGAGCTTTGCTGAAGCATCTCATGATGAAGTAGATTGAAATCTTAAGATGGGTGACCTCCTAGGGTGGGCATCAATGCCCCTGTGTTTCCTGGAGGCCCTGTAGGCACTGTGGGACTCAGTGCTCATGGTGCTGCCAGGCTTCCTGAGATAGAGAACTCCACTTGCTAAAATCTGGATGGTCCCAGTACAGCAGGAGGACTGAGCACGTTTGGGACCTGGCCCTCTCTCCCTCACTCTAACCCATTCCTTCCTCCAGCCTTCACCCTGCTTGGGTGATGACCATGCTGGCAGATACAGTGGCAGAGGAGCTCAGAGGCCATCATGCAGACACCTGCCTCCTAGACTCATTCACTCTTGGAACAAAGCCTGCCACCACCACCGTCTGGCTCCCCAGGGAGACTCCTGAACGGAGGCCCTCCCTGGTAGTGCATTTGACACCGTGTAATTCTTTAGGATGATCCCTTCTCCAATTCGACTATGGGGGAAGATATGCTGTTTTTCCATATGAAGAATCAGACTTAACTTTAAAAGTATTAGGATTAGCAAAAACTTTGAAATATTGCATGAATCCAGCTTGGGTTGAAAATATCCAAAGGACTGACTCATGAAATTCTAGGTAATTGAACTTGTGGAGTCAAGTAGACAGGAGAGTAATAAAAAAGGTCCTCTGCTAACTACTTCAGCTCAGATGCTGTGTTTTTTTTGTTTGTTTGTTTGTTTGTTTGTTTTTCTCAGTTCAAAACCTGACTGGGGTTTGCTCGGTTGGGGGAGGAGACTGGCTTGGCCATGCGGATGTCATGCGTAATGAAAACAGGAGGGGCTCCTCACTGCATCCCCGGTATCAAGACATCCTTTGCTTGTTTGCTGGGAAGCAGGTTTAAGGGCTGGGGAGCAGGGCAGTGCTTGACATTGCTCTGAGGCTGGACTGGAGACCAGCAATCGGCCACCTCCTGCACCCTAAGGTGTCTGTGCCCTTGAACACGTGGGCTAAGAGGAAGGGCTTGATGCTCTAAGAAAAGTATTCACTTGAGTAACGGAGGAAGCTGAGGCAGAGATTTGGAAGCATTGTTGCGAAGGGTCCAGGAGGCTGGCTGGTGGAGGTGGACCCCTGTACAGCCCGCCCACCTTTTCCCATGAGCATCTGTAGGTGGGGATGAAGACTCAGGGGAGGGAGACACTTGGGGAGGCCAGGAAGGGCAGGTAGGTGAATGACAAGTTTTGCGTGTAAGAAAAAGCTCTGTAGGATCCCAGGTACAAACTAGAGGGCACTTCTAAGTGGCACATAAGACAAACAACGGCACAACTGGCAGCACAACACACAGACGGCACTTGTTGCTGGGGACACATGGACTGTGGTCATTTGAGGACGAGGCTGTCAGGGGACTTCATCAACCATGCAATGTCATTCTGTTTGACTCCAGCCCCGGGGCTGAGCTGTCTCAAGTCCAGACACTTAGTGACAGTTCTTGGTATTTAAATGTTAGCAGCTAATCGACAAACCAAAGGCCATCCAGCAGATACGGTGGCCCTGTGGGGCCTGCCTGCCATCCGCTCCATTATGCACATTTGTCCTGGGAACAGAGTCCTCAGCTGATGCGGGAACGGGCGAAGCCAGCATGGAGGCCTGGCCTGCGCTCTGAACATGAGCAAGCGACTGCAGACAAACTTTCAAGGTCAAATTGATTATCCCCCAGCTTAGCCAGGCAGCAGCTCCCTAATCATGTCAGAAGGTAGGATTATCTCTGATCATTTGAGCTAGGACTCTGGACAGAACATCAAAAGCAGTATTTAAATAACACATGGTCTTGAATGAAGGATTCACTGCAGTTTCTCTGACTACACAACCAAATTGTGGCGGCTCATTTTGCCCTATTAGTGGAGGGGTTTCCCGGTTTGTTTGGGCTCTTGGGTACTGCAGCCCTTCCTGTTACGAGATACCTCCAGGGAGAGAGGGAAGCTCTCCTTTGTGTCATGGTGGTTCATCCTCACAAGACTCTGCAAAAATACAGGCAGCTTATTGGCCCAAATAACCCAGAATTGGGAGCCAGAATACCTGGTTCTGTGCCTGAGATGCTTGGCTTCTGAGAGCTCACTGTGTACATCTCTTCACTGCTCAGACCTCAGTGAGCTCACATCAGCAGCTTGAAATTAGCCGTGACGGGAGTGTTTACACCATGGAAATTGGCAAACATTACAAATTAAGGCATTTCTTCCTTGGAGAGCAGAGCTCCTTGCTAAACACTTACCAGGATCCTTTCACTACTGGAATATCTCCTCTACTTCTCTCTTGATATCTGAGTCTAAGTTGCATTCCTCTTTGACGTTATATTAATATCTTGCTTGCTGCTCCAGAAATATAAAATAGAGGAAAGCTTCGTAGTAAATGACATCATTTTCTACCTCAAATCTCTTCAAAAATCCTCCCCTCTAAAAAAGCTGCTAACAAAGAGAACCTGCATTTGATGCTCAACAATGCAAAAGACAAGGAATATTTGAATCATTTGCAAAGCTCAGTCTTGAGACAACTGAGTCCTGCAGAGTAGTAGCCAGTAGCTGCCCCGGAGAGGACAATCAAGGATGACCATCATTTGGTGTCCTGCCCACTGACATCTTCTGTTTAAAACGGAAGGGAGCACAGCCAAGCCACCCTGGTGTCATCTAGGACAGTGCAGCCTAAGTGACCCTACAACCCTCCCCCAACACTGAATTAACTGGCCCTCCCCTTCCCTCCCACCAGTCACTTTCTCCATCTCAATTCTTTAACTGTGATGTTAAAGTGGAAATTTATATGTCAGTCTTTCCTCTTACTCTGTACTCCTTGGAGGCTTAAAAACATACTGATTTGTACACATCTTGGCACTGACACACAGTAGGCCCTCAATCAAGGTTACTTACATCAGTGAAGTAGTCTCTCAGAAGGGGAGTAATTGATATTTAAAGAACAGTCACTGCAATTCCTGCTTTTCTGGCAAACAACCATTTGGGGAAGTTTTTGGCTTAACTGCATGTAAGGCTCTTAGATTTTAAAGGAGGAAGATGCACATCCCCACGCCCTGTCCTGGGGAGCGAGGTGCCATTCTGCTTAACACAATAAATTCCTGGTCCTCAACACCAATTTTTGCTTGGTTTATTTCTTTTCTCCTGGAAACTTTCAGAGTGAAAACCTTTAGCAGAAAAAAACAATTTAACAAGATAGACATTTAGTTCAATAGAAGAATTTTCCTGGTGTGAAAAAATAAATTACAAAAAGGACTTTGCCTCTGAAAGATAATTAATAAAAACCTTCCCATGTGATGACAAATCTGACATCTTGTCTGCAGTCTGGCAGAGAAGAAAGTAGGGAGAGCTGCAGTTAGAAGAAAATGTTCCACTTCACAGCGAGGCCGAGCCCGAGCTGGTAATTATTTCTAAGCAGGAAAAGGTCATAGTCTAGTTGCTCAATTGACACAACATCAGGCCCGGATGTGTAATTATTCACATTGGTGAGGTCTCTCTATAGATTTTCCTGATTTCAGGGGTAAATATTGTTGCAGTGTGAAGAATCACCATGACCCTCTCCCGGACATGGTGCACACAATGTGTGATGAAACGTCTCCCTTCCCTCAGGTAGACTGCTCATGTTGGGGGTAGACTGAATAACGGGCCCCTAAATACATCCCCATCCCAATTTCCCGAGCAGGAGATGGTACCTGGGTTACCTAGGTGAGCATTTTTCATCAGAGCAATCCTCATCCAGGAACCAGGAGGGTCTGAGTTAGAAACAGGAGGTGATGTGAAGAGGAGGGAGAGAGAGAGACAGCAACAGGAGAGGTGATGCTATCTATGCCTCTGACTTCAGAGGTGAGGAAGAAGGCCCCGAGGCCAGAATGCAGGTGGCCAAGCAGGAAGCGGAAGAAAAGATTCTCCTGAAAGAACACAGCCCGGTGGACCCATTTTAGACTCCAGGACTGTAAGATAATAAAGGGGTTTGTAAGCCCCTGAGGCTGTGGTTTGCTGTTATAGCAGCAATAGGAAACTAATACAGGAAATCAGAGCCTGAGGACGGGGGACGGGGGTTTTCTTTCCAGGAAGCAGGAGTCAGGGCAGGAGGGCAGGGCAGGGAGGAGGACAAGAACTGATGGGAGGGGCCATCATGACAGTCACTCCTGTAGACAGCCAGGGATCCGTCTTTCAGTCCTCAAGGGGCACTTGGAATATCTCTCAGAGATGTCTCAACAAAGACAGGAAGTGATTGGACCTAAGTCCCCTGTCCATGGTTCCAGTGGATTCCAGGTTTTGTGTAGACCAGACAGTTTCCAGCGCCTGGCTTGTGGTAGGTTGTCATTATTCTTATTATTTCACCCAAGAGGACCTCGTTCAGGGGCTCTTTTGCTTGACCTGGGAGAAGCAGGTCTTACCTGGAATTTGGCACCACTGATTCAATCACCATCCTTTCATAAGTAAACACAAAGGCCACCTACTCTGGGTAGCACTGCCTCTAGATTTTATTCTTTCAATTTGTTAATTGAAATTCTTGCAAGACTGTTTTATCCTTGGGTTTTTAATTGGAGCCTAGTGAATTAATCCTGAATTCTTAACAGGAAAGAGTTAACTTCATTTTGAAAAAAAAATTGTGATTTCATTGAGTGGATTGTTTGGCTGTTTTAGCCAGATTCCAGAAGGACAAGCATTGTCTATTCAGTCCTATTTTGAGACAACAAAACACCTTCAAATAATCTTGTAAACAACCCAGAGCTTGTTATCCCTGCCAAATTGCTCTCTGCTTCTTGAACTGACATGCCATGGTATTTGTATTTATCAGACTCCTACATGGAACATTCTTTCTTGTGCTTTGCCACTTTAAAAAACTCCCATTGTCTTTCCAATATGCCTGGACCCCTGGTTGTCTTCAGGGGTGACTATCAGGATTCCTCATCACATCGGTTCTTTGTAACATGACCCAGTCCCTGTTCTCATCTGAAGAGTGTGTTCTTCCTTCCTCTTTATTTCCATAGCACCTTTTCCATGTTAATATGTAATCTAATAATAGAAATGCTAGCACATAGCACCTACTGTGAACCATTTTCTGTCCTAAACTCTTTGATTTCTGAGCTCCACAACCAATGGAAATAGATATGATTATTAGTTATATTATTGCATATAAGGAAACTAAAGTACAGGGAGGTTAAGTAAATTGCCCAAGATAGCACAGCAACTAAATGGAAAAACTGGGTCTTGAACACAGGCAGTCTAGTTCAAAAATCTTTGCTCTGAGCAACTTCCTCGTGAATTCTCAATCGATAGAAACACATGATACATTAGATGCCTATGTGTCTCTCTTTTTTTGTAGATAATAAGTTTATTAAGGCCTTTGTTTATTTTTCTATCTCTAGCATCTAGCCCAGACTGGCAGATAATAGAAATTTAAAATTTTGACAAGAGTATTAATAAAACAGTGAAACCAGTGCTTATAAAATAACAGCAGATCAAACTGCCATATAATTTACAGAAAGATTACTAAGATAAAAGAGAAGGGGCTCTGGGCTGGGGTCATCGCACAGTGGCAGAGCGCTTGCCTAGCATGTATGAGGCACCGGGTTTGATTCTCAGCCCCACGTATGTAAGCAAAACAAAGGTGCATTGACAGCAAAAAAAAAAAAAAAAAAAAAAATGGAGACGGGGCTATGCCTCCTGTTTAAGCTCAGGAAAGAGCACGTAGGACGATTCCTGCTGCAGACTTGTCCACGGGTTTTGAGGTCACAAACTCCCTTCCTCCTGGGATCCCGTCTGCCCCAGCTCCCCTCTACCTCTCCTCCCTTTTCCACTCTCTATTGATTTTCCCAGATTACATTTAGAGCTTGATAATCCAAGTAAAGAAACCAGCATCTCCTGAGTGTCTGGGGTCAAGATGGTGCCATGCCGGCCGTGAGCTGTCTGTAGCTGCGGTGACAATTTGCCACACATTTAACAACTTGAAACAACGCAGATTATTTTCATACAGTTTTCACATTTTCTTTTTTTTCTTTGGTGCGCTGTGGCTGTGCATGGTGGTGGGAGCTGTCACAGCTTCACACATGCACACAACGTAGCGACATGGTTTGTTCGTATCACTCCCCAGGATTTCCCCTTTCCTGTTCCCTACACCAGGTCCCTTTCCTCTACTCTACTGACCTCCTTTGGATTTTCACGAGATCTCCCAACCTTTCTTTCCCTTTTCCTCCCTAGATTCCACATAAGAGAGAGAACATACAACCCTTGACCTTCTGAGCTTATCTTATATTGCTTCACATAATGTTCTCAAGTTCCACCCATTTTCCTCCACACGACATGATTTCCTCCTTCTCCATGGCTGAATGTGCTCCACTGTGTATATACACACATTTCCTCATCCGTTCACTCATTGATGGACACCTAGCTGGTTCCAGGGTGGTCACTGGGGATCATGTATTGACATAGTACGCTGGCTTTAATCTAAAGGCCACAAGTCCAGGTGAGTCTTGCTGGGCTAACGTCAAGGTATTGGCCACAGGGCTGCCACCTTTTCTTCAGGCTCTGGAGGAGAACCCTCGTTTGCTGTTCTTCTTGCACTTTCTAACTTCTAGAGGCCACCAATCCCTTGGGTCCTGGGCCCGTTTCTCCATCTTCCAAGCCGCAGTGTCTCCTCTCACACCACATCCCGCCTGTCCTTCCGCTACTCCAGCTCTTTCTTTGACTCTTCCCTTTGTTTTCAAAGGTTCCTGTGATTGAACCCATCCGGTATGGACCTGTGACAGCCTTCCTGTTTTGAGGGCAGCTGGCCATCGTCCCTCATTCCCCTCTGCCTTGTAACCTGATGTGTTCACAGGGTGTGAGGTGGGGTGAGCACATCCTGGGGGGCCATTACTCCATCTTCTCTTGTTCTTGTTGTCTTCTTGAGGTCCCCCAGCCACTGCACACTGTGGATGGCTTTGTGGTCATTCTACCAAAGCGAACCCAGTTGGTGGTCCTGATGCAATGGTTTGCTAAAAGTCAGAGAAAGGGCCAGACTTGGATGAGTTTTGGCTTCGGATCCCCTGATTTCCCAGATGCATGCAGCTTCCCTTGTAGTAACTTGAAGGAAAGATGTCAGGTAGTGTTCAAGGAGAGACAAGGTCCAGGGGCCAGGATGCTGGATTCCACGTGTGAATGGAGAGCAGGACTCACCTCTGGCCTCCCCTGGAATCACAAAATAATTCCAAGTGTCTGTTATCTTAATGGCCAGAAAGGTGACAGCTGTTCTACCTTCTTGAGGCTTTGAAACAGCGGGGACATGTTAAGTAAGTCACAGTCAGCCAGAGGATTGCTGAAGATGACTGCAGCTGCTCTGCATGGTGTGCACACGGGTGCACATGCGTGTGTGTGCGTGTGTGTGCACCACAGGTCTTAGAACTCTCCCTTTCCTCTGTGCTCTCCCTGTGGACAGTGTGCCTTTATAAAGCCTCCCCGGACTCTGGGCCTCTGGTCCACGGTAGATAAAGAATCAATTACAATGTGGTGCTGTGACATTTTTATAGCCTCCAACTCAGAGAGAGTATAGCCTTTCTTCCCCACCAATCCAAGACCGCCAAACTGGTTCCCGTAGACCAACCGTGACAAGAGAAACCGGAGGTGTTTTGTGGCAGGGATAAAGTAGCTGTCCATCCAGCTAACAGCAAGTGCAGAGCGAGCCAGCAGCCAGCGAGGGGTGGACAAGGAGCCGGGGGACACCAACGAGTTCATCTGGAAAATATCAGTTGGGAGCCGGCTCAGGAGAGGGTGCCATCCCAGGTGGTCCCGGCCTGTGGAGATAATTATCTGTGGCAGGAGGTTTCTTTTGATTTTTGATGGTTTGAGGACAGGTGTGTAAGCTTTTCTTTTAGTGTTGCTGTTTCTCCCCAGGAACCGGGATGAGTCCCCAGAGCCGTGGCAGCCCCCTGCCGAGCTCCTTGTAAGCTAAGTGATCTGTGGGCTCGGCAAGCTGCTGGGACAAACACCCCCAAGTCTCAGTGATGTGACGCAGCGGGTCAATGCTCCTTGCTGGTGGCTCTCCTGGGTCCCTGTCGTCTGTCCAGTGTCTGACTTCTGGGCTCTTGCTTTTAGGTGACTCTGGCACCTTGGTAGCCCTGTCTTTCTGTTTTCTTGGGTAGGGCAAGAGAGAGGGTCCCGCAGGACATTTCAGGGGCTGGGCCTAGTAGGGTGACAGTCCCTCTACCCTCTATCTGTGGGCGAGTGCTTGGGAGGTCCCATGGCCCCTGTCACTTCAAAGGAGCCAGCAGCTCAGCATGGGGCACCATTGTGACACATGTGGAGAAAGCGTGGACGGTTCTTGGCTGTCCCAAGGTCTAAAGCATGGGTGGCCACCTCAGATGCCTGAAGGGCCAGGCGAGTGGCACCTGAGTGCAGTGAGCAGGGACAAGGACAGGGCCACAGGTCAGCGCCAAAAGGCCACTCCACGTAACCTGGTGATCCAGCTCGGTGACACAGAGCTCTGGCCACACTGGCCACATCATCCCACGCGTGCCAGCTGGCAGCCCGTGGTCTGGGAGAGGAAGCGCACTCCAGAGTTGGCTCCGCTCTCGAGTCAGTACCTGTCAGGATAAGCGAGCCCAGCCCAGCCCGCTATTTTTAAGACAGAAAGTTCTGTGCTGCGTCAAAGAAATGGAAGCTAAAAAGAGAAATGCGGGTGACGTGAGGACACGCTCAGGGGAGTACATGGTGTCCTTTCACAGAAGCAGCCCAGATGCAGGCGTCCCTGACCTCCTCACTGCCGGGCTGACCCCACCACGCCAACGCCCTGCTCTTCCACTCTTGGACTCACATCCCTGCTTTCGCCATCTGTATGCTTCTGAGCACAGATATCCACTCAGCAGTTCTATAGTAGCAACAAATAATATTCTAGTGATAAATGTCAGTGTCTGCCCCAAGGAATATCAGTGAATCACGTGTATTATTATTAGAAATAATAATAAGCATTTATCGAGCAGTTATTATGTGCCAAGTGCTACTTATGTCTCTTTACAATAATCAACTCACCCTATCCTCATGATATCCTGCAAGACTCCAGTATTACTCTTTTGTTCAAAGAAACTGAGGCACCGGTCACTTGCCTTATTCGTCCACTAGTATAACCAGAATTTACACTGAACCAGCCAGGCTCAGACCTGTGCTTATTGTCTGCAGAGATGTATCTCTGCTTTCAGGGCAGGCTGATTGTAATTTTCCAGTAATAGGAACCCGTTAGTGATCATAAAATTAGATAATTGTCATGTTTTCAAAGGTGTATTGGTCACCTGTTATTTATGAGAGGCAAGATGATGCATAGATGAACCCAAGAACAATAGAGGAAGACCATGATTGCCTGGCATTAAAGATAAACTCGGAATGCCCACAGCACATACTCTGGCAGAGGTAAAGAGGGCTTGGGGAACAGCATGTCTAGGTCTTCATACGTGTAGTGTCTCATAATGTCGGAGAAGGTTTCCTGGCTCTGGCATAATGTCCCAGGGGTATTCTACCACAATGAGGGGTCATGCTTTATATCTCACCCCCAAACTTAGTGGGATTGGAATTGAAGAGTGGCTCTCCATGCTGAGTTCACATGGAGAATCCTGCTAAGTTGTCAAGGGGCAATAGAAGAACTTAGAACACTCCACCATGGCTGGCCAGCAAGAAATTCAGCTTTGCGAAGCCCTCGGTTAGTCTGGATTCTTAATCTTTGAATGCAGTTTTGTCATCCTGGAGATGCGCTACCTGATACCTGATATTGACGCCTAAGAAAACAGGGCTTGATGGTTCAGGATAAGCCGCCATCCGTCTGCTTATCCAGCCAGTCCTTACTTTTGATCTCAAGGAGGGAATATCCCTTCTGCAGGTGTGATGCCCTCGACACCTAGAGAGGATAGGCTCCTCTGTGCCAGCTTTGACATGCTCCCAAAGGGACTGCGCCTTCCTTTCAACTTAGGGATTCGTTTTCCTTAGCTAATTAGTTACATAGGATCTGCTCAGCATGCTCCTCTTCTAGACCATGACCCTGTGACTGATCATCTGTTGACCACTCTTCCGAGGCACCGCTTTCCTAAGTGCTTCCTGTGAATCAGCCTATCAGATCCACACAGCCATGCTCAGGGCCCCCCACCTTCCTTGCTAGATGAGAAACCCAGGTCCAGAGCAGCCAAGAAGCAAGCCACATCCCATGGTCTGTGACGGGTGGAGCCAAAATTCAAATGGGAACAATGGCTTGAGAGTCCTTGAATTGAACTGCGAGATTATCGCCCTTCTTTAAAAGTTTCTGGGCAGCATCTGGCAAGGCCCTAACTGAATCCTCGGAGTTTAACAAGTCTTTGTGAGTGAGCGAGTGCATGATCTGACAAGCTCTTACCAAGTCACCCTGGTCTACCTGCTGAGTACTTTTATGTGACAAATATTTAAGCTGAATTTTGACTGGTAGACGGACTGACACAAGAATTTGCAGACAAAACTATGTCTGTGGGACATTTCTGACCCCACCCTCCTAAGGGTCAGCAGTTGGAGAAGGTTCATTTTTCTGCCCCCTCTTTACAATTGTAGAGAATCCTGAATAGACTGTGGCAGGGCTTTTTGATGGACTGAGTCATGGAAAGACAAAGATGGAGAAAACTCCCCCGAGGAGCAGTTAGTTCCTCTCATGCTTGGAGAGCTAAGCGCAGCATCCCTGGGGAAATTGCATCTCCCTTAGTATGCACAGGGTGACTGGTTAATGGTCTGGGATTTGAGGGCAGAATTAGCCAATTAGAAGGTAACGTTGTAGGCACAGGGGCCTGGGATAACCTTCACCTGCTGGCTGCTTAACCAAATTAGCATCAGCCAGTTATAGATTTTCTGCTTGTAAAATCGCAAATTATTCTGAGTTCTGAAGCTGTCTGAGATGGTGTATATGCCACTTAGGATGCCAGTGGTGCCATTGCTTCGGAAGCGATGTGTCAGAGCCTGATCTCAGGATGAGGCGAAGTTTTACAAGCAGATCTGCAAGACCCTGTACTAGAGCTTCCTCCGCCCTCTGATCCCAGAAAGATGATGTCGGGCGAGGGGATGGCACTTTCATTTCAACTTCTCTGATGTGGCTCAGGCCAGCTGCATCATGAACCTTCTGAGAGGGATTCTTGCCCCCATTCCTTGGGGTTCAGTGGATTTCAGGAGGCTGGTATTTAGAGAGATGCCCTGATTCCACAGCTCCCAACCTTTGGCACCCTCCTCTGAGTTTGTCTGCAGGGACGATAATGACTTTCTTCAGCTGCCTGTGTGCAGTGGTTGAGAATGGGGTCCAGTGTCAGAGTCTGGTTTCCTAAGAAGCAGATACCCAGTCAAGATTCCAGCACAAGCTGTTGATGGGGAGGACTGGCCTCTGAAAAATACTGACGGGGCGAGGAAACAGGCCCAGGAAGAGAGAGCTAAGGAAAGGTGACTCATGCCAGATACATGGTGGGGTTGCAGTTCAGATCCAAGCGGGGACTGGGAGGCAGCTTGTGCCCCCCAGTCGTCTCACCCGAAGGGAGAGGGAGCCGGGTATTTACCCACCCTTCCATCTGTCAGTGGTTGAGGGCTGCTCCTGCACATGTCAGTTTCCCAACCCTCGTTACTGTCACCAATCTCACAGTGAAGTAGTCTTCCAAGGTTTTTAGAGAAATATCTCAGGAAAAAAAAATAAACCACAAAGTGTTCCCTGGCGGGGCCTAAGGGGAATGGACAAGGCTTAGACTGTGTACAGACTTAGAGGAAATTTAGACTTGAACTCAAGTCCTGACTCAACCCAGCCTAACTGTACATCTGGAGCAAGCTGGTGACCTCTCTAAAGCTTTAGGTCCCTCCTCTGTAAACTCTCTCTTACATTAGTACACACTTTGCAGAGCCACCAAAGACAGTAAGTGAAATCATACACATATAGTGAGCTTAGCACAACTCTTGGCATACGGTATAGGCTCAAAAATGTCAGTTTTCCTTTTTAAGTATTATGGGATGTACTCGGTGTAAACAGGCAAGGAAAAGAACTAAGGCCTATCCTCATGGGCTTATGGTCTTTGCTTACTAGACTGTAAGTTCATTTCTTACCCAAGTTATACCTTGCCGGGAAGGGTATCATATACTTTGATATTTCAAAGCTGATAACCCAACTTTCTGACTGAAAGATAAAGTAAATAGCCCAAGTATTTGCAAAGACAAATTTGAGCCTATGGAAGTAATTGTAAATTTAAAATTATATGGTAGCCAAAACTCACAAAAGTCAAAAGAAGCAAGTAAAATTAATTTTAACAATATATGTATTTTGACCCACATATATAAATGTGTGTGTGTGTATGTATTAGCAGTTCAATGTGTAATTAATATAAAATTATAGTTAGGTATTTTTTTATTCTTGTTCAGTTACCAAAATCCAATTATTTTTTATTCTATCAGTGTCTAAAATTGGGACCAGCTGCATTTCAGGTGCTCAGTCGCTCACCGTGGCTTGTGACCACCGTAGTGGGCTAAGGTGCAGAGGCCCAACAGGCCTTAGGTTCTATTAGAAGTCACATCCAAAGGGAACGTCTCCTTCTCTTTTCCTTCCCCTTCAGAGAGGACAATGCTCCTTTGCATGTATGAAAGTAAAGCTGGTTTTAACTCGGGCATCACAGGAAATTGACAGTTTCTATAATGAAGTTTCACACATGGAGACCATGGTGAGATTCTTAGCAGGTGTAAAAATCTGAAAATGTTATTTCTTTAACTGCAACTTAATGGAAGCTGTAGCAGCTGTTCCCCTTTGTGGGTTTTCCAGATCTCATTGCCAAAACGAGCTGCTGGCAGACCCAGGAGAAGTATCAACTTGCCTCTTCATTTGGGAACTGAAATTAAAACCTCAGCTCATTTCTATAAGTCGCCTATCTGGTAAAAAGTTAACAGGGCAAACACATAAGCCGCTATTAAAACATTAATGGCCTTGGTTTCCTCAGGTGCTGCTGCTAACATCTGCAGAAGATTTGGACTGCACTCCTGGATTCCAGCAGAAAGTGTTCCGCATCCATCAGCCAGCAGAATTCATCGAGGACCAGTCAATTCTAAACTGTAAGCAGTATCACTTGAAGATGCTTTTGGCCTAGCCCCCTATTGGAATTCACTAGTGTCGAGGAATGTGTCTCAGGATGCAGTATTTCCTAAACTACTGTTTTCTGATCATGTTTCTTCTGTCAATGACGGACCCAGGGTGGAGCACCTGAACCGGACACTTGCAGGCTTAGAGGTTAATAGAGTGGCAGGTCTCTCTTTTCAGTATTTTATCATCAGCGGGCATTTCTGCAGTGCTCCCAGGAAAGGGTCTGCCAGCTCCTGTGTGAGTTCTACAGTATGTAAAGGAAATGAAATCCATTTCCCCTGGGCAGACCCCAAGAGCAAAATCACTGCCTTCCTGTAGATTGCTGTCCTACCTGTAGTTTCTCATACATAGCTTTAGATCAAAGTAATGGTGAGACCATGATATTGGCTGCTGGGATTTTTAGACATAAGCATCAAAAATTCTGATTCTTGAAGCTGATAAGATCATTCTCAGAAAGATTCAAAACCTCTCCGGTTTGTTCTGAGGATTAATTTCAAATCCCCCCAAATTCCGATTGATTTCTTTCAAATGTGCATCCTTCATCTGTGGTTATGATCACGTCCTATTTTTAACACTAACGTCACATTACTCTATGTTTAAGGGGGAAGAGGGTAGATTGCTAAATGCACATCAAGCGTGGTTTCTTCACAGAAGCATTTGAAATGGATAGTGGGCGTAACCATTTAATTGTGGGCTCTCGAGCACTGTTCTTTAACGGATGGAAATAAAGGGTATGTGGACGGTGGTCTAATGTGGTCAGATGCTTCAAGGCCCCTACAACACCTCTGCACTGTTGACCGCGAGATCTCAGGTGTGCCTTCCGGGCTGCTTCATTCCTTTATTCCTGTGGCATGTGACTGGCGTGTTTAAAGGAAAGGAGACAGACAGACAGAACCCACACATAAGCACACGCACAATGGCCCTCCTGATTGTGAGGCTGGTGAGCACTTTAAGAGTTGAGAGCAGCACAGTAATGAAGATGCAGTGCGGAGCGTTGAGGGGCATCCGTGGTGCAGCCCGTGCACATCTTGATGCAATTTCACCAATGAAATCATCTCGATAATTAGAGTCCGTCATGGCAAGGTGCAGGATGGGCACAATAAGTGAATTCCAATATGTGATTTCCTGGTAATTTGATCCCTGTGCGTGACTCTGGGGTCAGGCCACCAGGAGACCTCATTTGTCTTTTGATTTTTGTATTTATCAGAATCAATATATTTCAAATGGAACTTGATTTGTGAGAACGATTTTTTCTGGCTCTCCCTCCCCCTCTTCTCCCTTCTTGTCTGCCTGATTCTGTCCGTCTGTCTGTCTCTCTGCCTCTCTCTCTTAATTTTTTCCCAGTGATTATCCCAAATGGCATCTATGTTAACATGCTTGGAAATGCGAAGCCACCCTGAGTATGGAAATTAATAGAGTTGGTATGCAAAGCAGGCCCATAAATGTGATTGCTTCTGTAATCTTCACGACACCAAACAGCTTTTAATTCACCACTGAGAAGCTGGAAACAATCATACTTTGGGGGAATCTTTTTAATTTAAACTAGGCCACACTGTACATTCCAATATCATAGCTTTGTGTGTGCCCGTGTGTATGTGTGTGTTTAATCCCCTAAGTAATTAAGAGGGTTATGGCTGCTGCTTCGGTGTGAGCTAGTAAATGCTAAATGACACTGGGTTGATAATCAATGATAGGAAAAGCCAGTGACATAGGAATTGAGAACATTTACAATTTTATGCTGTTAGGTGTGCTTGTAGGTCAGCAAAATCTGATTAGCCCCTGTCGGTGAGATTGTGTGTCCACATGTATGACTAGAGTAACTCAAAGCCAGCCGACCTGGTGAGCGAGTTTTCAGTTCATTCCAAGGCAACGGGCACAGGTGGTTGTGAAGCCGTCTGTGCATGAAGTTCGCTGCCTAAGTGAAGAGGAAGTTGTCACAGACTTGAGGTGAGTGTTGCTTAGAAAACCTGGGTCTCCAGAAATAGCACAATTTCAGCACAATAGGAAATAAAGAGCCCAAAATATTGAACATGTTTTCCCACATATCCAACCAAGGTTTTCAGCCAGCCACTCCTACCCCGTCTACCCTTCCTTCCCATCATTCTTTGTTTTTTCCCTTCATTTACTTACAAATAAACACAAAACCTCTGTTTCTGAGATAAGTGTGACTGACCTAGAGAGCCATGATTGGGGTACACTCTTGTAACACCCTCTGACACAGGCTGACAGCTGGGTGAAGGACGGAAAGACTCAGACAGAACCAGACCACTTAAGAAGAACATGGAGCTGCCTATTTGCATATGGAAGACCCAGGAGATGGTTAGGGACACTTTCCTGACATAAACGCAGGTCCCTGTTGCAGGGTGGTGGAGGTTAAGAGGAACTAGGTAGGTAATACCGTCTTGGGTCCCCTGGATCATATTTGCACTTCATATTGTTCCTTTATCTTTGCAATATTGTAGAGTTCTGGTTGCGATCACTGTTTTTGTTTTCTGAAGGCATGAACACAGCCTAATTGATCAATTGATGTCTACGCTCTGCACTGTGCTGTAAAGTCATCTGCAGGTGTTGCCTCTGTGCCTGACAGATGTCCTCTACCTGCCCATACCCTAGACTTGAGTTAGCCAATTCTGTGGTCGGCTTTTAGCCAGTTACAGGGAATGTTTATTCTGTCCGTGGCTTCCCGCTCCCTTCGTTCTGACAGTAATATTTCCTTTTATACTTTTTTCATCTTCTCCCTCATTTCTGGGTGACTTATCTCTTTCTGCTTTAACTGTTCCTAATGGCCACCTCCACTCCTTTTATTTCCCTAATATTTTATTCACTGTTCCCTCCGATACATCTTTCCCTCAGTTGTTCTAAAGCCTTTTATTTTCTTCACATCCAAATAACTCTTTATTCTACTCTCCTTTCCACTAACTAGACTTGCTTTCTTCTTTAAAAGACCATTTTCCAATAAGCTGCCAGGATCAAAACATAGTGCCCCACTATTTCTTCTAATGTAACCAGCAGAATTCTTTCATTGCATCTTTCACAGTGTGATGCAAAGCCCCCAGCTCAGGATAACTTGGGCAGAACTTTCTTGGCTTCATCTCAGTCTTGAAAGGAGAGCTGGGAAGACATGGCTATTCCTGTTCCTCAATGAGAATCACAGGGCAAAAGTGGAAGACAGCTTAGGAAGAAAGACTGAGAAAGGAGGCACTCATCCAAGATCTTGGGCTCAAGGGAGGAATCTCACCAGAGAGTCCCCAGAGGCCCCTGGGACCCAGAATCTCTCACACAGCCTGGTGGTTGCTCTTTCTCCTCCTGCACATGAAAATCATGTTATTCCAATAGTCACCTGGACATTGTTGGGGATGGCCAATAGCCCTGGTTATGGCTTCCCAGCTGACACCCAGATCAGAAGATCCCCAGGCCTAGAGAACAGCTCATCTGGACAACTGACCAAATACCCAGCCAGAATGGAAAAAATGCTAATTGACAAACCCTTGCTATCATTAAAACAGAAGATTCTCCCCTGCTCCTATCAGCTCAGACAGACATTCCTGACACTTGGGGGCAGGCTGTGATCACTGAAATCCCTAGGGACACCATACTCATAAGCATCCAGCCTGTGCTAGGGGTAGATGAGTCCAGCCTCCAGTGTCCAGAAGGGGCACCCAATTGGCCACCCAACCTCTACCAGGACTGGACTATTCTTTTCCATTTATAACATTGTGATTTTTCTTCATCCTTCATGTGGGTCACTTTTCTTAGTCCACACAAACAGAGACACATAGAAAAAAACCACCACATCTAAATTTATCTATAATTCAACTTATATAATCACTTTTAGTAAAGAACCTATATTGGTCAGAATAGGCTATGTTATGCTGTGATAACAAACAGCCCCAATGACCTAACATAAGCAATGCTTACTTCTCATCCAGGTCATGCAGATGCAGGCCAGGCTGCTCTCCTGGGTCTTCCCACTCCCAGTGTGAGCTGGTAGATGGGGTCAAGGAAGAGAGTGCTCAACCATCAGCTCAAAAGTGACATGTATCATTTCTTTCCATTCAATCAGCAGACCCAGTCTTGTAGCCAACCTACTGCAAAGGGGGCTGGGAACTGTGGAGGAGCTCACTGGAACTGGCCAGTCTCTATGTAGGTCCTAACAAAATGAGGTTGCCTGGCTCGAAAGGAGACCCTGGGAGAGAGAGAAATGGAACATAAAGAAGGCAACTGTCTCTGAGGAACCAGGGTCCATGCAGGACAGAGTTGGCCAGTGTAAGAAGGAGAGCAAGGTCACAACCTCTAAGGGTGCCCTGCGGCCCACACAGTGGTGTCCTCTTCCTCCCTGCTCTTCTTAGAAATACCTGGGGAGGGTCCTCACCTTCTGAGCATTATAATAAAGATGGGCTTCAAGTACTCCTCCTGAGGATTATAGCATTGTAACTAAGATCACACAGCCCAGCTTTGAACTCACATTGACTAGGGTTCAAACACCCAGTCATGTTAGCTCTGTGACCATAAGTGAGTCATTTGAACCCTCGTCTGTGCCAGAAGGGTGACGGCAGTCTCAGCTTAGCTACAGCTGATCTAACGAGGGTGGAGACCAGGGTGGAATTGACCTCTGAGCAAACAGGTGCTGCTTTTGGCCTCGATATCATGTGTCCATTGTTATCATCATCACTCAAGACCTTGGGTAGATCAGTGCCCTCACATGGCCCTCTGAACCCAGCATTCAAGAGGACAAGTCATGCTGACCATTAAAAATCTGAGCAGATGGGGCAGTGTCCCTAGCAGTGGTTCCAGGACATTGGAACTTCTTGGATAAGTAGGAGTCTTACTTTTTTTTTAAATCTTGGATTGATGAGAGTATTTTTTTTAATTGCTAATCCTGAATATGAAAAAAAAAAAAAGGTGAGTAATTGGAGAGAGGGAAAACACCACAATTTACTTTCAATCAGAGTTATCTCTTAAAGGTCATTTGTCATCAAGAAAAATAAAAGGATCAGGGACTAATTACTGAAGAAACGGCAGTCAGTCCTTTCCTTAAATTGTGCTGTTTGAAAGCATCCCAGATGTCCCCACTGACCACTTGTCACGGGAAACCGCTGGCCTGTGGCATTGGGATGTCACTCTGCACTCTTTCCTGGTGTTCTTCTGGAGTTTCACTATTGTTTTAGTCAGCTTTTTCATTACTGCAAACAAAAGACCTGACAAGAACAATTAGAGGAGGAAAAGTTTATCTGGGGCTCTCAGTTTCAGGGGTCTCAGTCTGCAGACAGCTGGCTCCATTTCCCAGGGCTCCAGATGAGGTGGCACATCATGGCAGAAGAGCGTGGTGGAGGGAAATGGCTTGGGACATGGCACCAGGAGGCAGAGAGAAACTCCACTCTCCAGATACAAAACATATACCCCAAAGGCACGCCCCCAGTGCCCACCTCCTCCAGCCACACCCCACCCACCTTCAGTTACCACTCAGTGAATCCCCATCAGGGTATTAATTTACGGACTGGATCAAGGCTCTCTAACCCAATCATTTCCCCTCTGAATATCCTTGCATTGTCTCACAGTGAGCTTTTGGGGGACATCTAATATCTAAATCACAGCAACTCTGTTAGTTCTCCTGAGGAGGCAGGGGTGATTCCTAGGAAATTTCTTTATGAAGTGCCACTGGCCGGTTCTGACAAAGAAAGATCATTTCTGGAAAACATAAGTGGTGGGTGCATGTTAGGGACAGATCTGGGGACACATGGTACAGCTGGTGCTGATCCGTATGCTGACCATGGCCTTGAGAGTTGACCTTGGCTGTGTACCCCCCAGATGCTGGGGTCTCTGTGAACCTCCCAGCAGCACTTAGGGGAAAGGTATCTCATGTGCCCATTTTTGCAGAGGGTACACCTAAGACAGAGCCAGGTGAAGAAAATTTCCGGGCTGGCATCACGTACAGCTGATGGGGTCAAGATCTGAACCCAGGACTCCAGGGCACTAGTGCTTTCCCTGAGTCCTCTGGTCCAGTGTCCCTTAGTTTTTGTTGATGTTGGTGGCAATGCAACCAGGAAATTTGCCACTTGATTTTTCCATCACTTCCATCAACCTGGATGAGACAGAGAACTTGCACTGCATATTTTTTCTGTTTATAGCCAGGTTCACTCTTCCTCTGTAATATACTCAAAAGGAGCTGTTTTTCTTTGTTTGGGATGGATGCAGTGCCACATTGTCCATGACCCTCTGCCTCCCCATGGGTCCCTCTCACCAGGATGCTGCCTGGCCATGTCACTGACCGAGACACTGACCTTATTTAGCATCCAGGTCGTCCCCGAGTGTGTGGGGTTGCATTAATCACATTTGTACTTAACATACATGAGTCATGGCTTTTGAGGTGTTTTTAATTGACTATAAATCAAACAGGGACTTGAAAAATGAAGGCAATTAATTAAAAAGCGATGTGAGGGGTGTTTTGCATCCCAACACAGGAAGTGCCTCCACAGTGAGTTAGATGTCCCAACAAAGGCCCTGTTGACCCTGCAGAGAAGATTTCATCTGGATGGTAATACACAGGTGGACTTTTCCACCTGGCAGGTGGAGAAATGCGTTTCCCGAGTTCACTCTGACTTAGGCGTTTGTCAGTCCATATTTTCTATTCTAGAGATCTTCCCAAATCTTTTGCTTTGGCTTTCAGATTTTGTGGCTTTAACAAAATAATGAGTTTTTAAACAGAATTTCCTTCCCATTTTCTGGCCATCCTTCACCCTAGCTTATATTTATTTACTCTCTGGTTGGGAGACTGATGAACTGATTTGTGAAAGTATTTAATGTTACCTGTCCTGCAATCTGGATAGAGTCGAACAAGGTTGAGGTTTCAAGTGGCACATTTGTTTTAAGCTGTCATGATGTGCCAAGGAAAATTACTCTGGTGCCACCTAGCTCACTCCATCATTATGAAGTTGATTATACTTTGGGTTACGATGTGGCTCCTTTTTGCATTATTAAGACTTTTCTCTTAAGATCAACAGAGCTTTGCAGAAATAAAATGTTTCTATAGGTTCCCCCCCACCACCATGTATTTATAACAATCTAAGAATCAATTAATATTTATTAGGATCCTCCTATGTGCATTATTATTAATTACCTGAAAAGGGTGAAAATTACAGTTAACGGACTGAAGGATAAGAGAGGACGGCTCGCACACACCAGCAAGAGAGGTAATGGAATCCAGAGAGCCTGCCCTTGGACGTGGGTCCTAGGTTGCACTGTGCAGTGTGGGGAATGCAGGGGGAACAGTGACAGCCTCACCAGATGATGACCAGGAAGCCGATGGAGTGCCTGGAATAAGTCATCAGTAAGATAAACAAGTCACTCTGTCATCCCCGAACCAATCATCCCACAGCTATGTCCTGTTTGGAGGCTCAGTGAGGGATCTAAAGCATTTAAGGAAGGAATTGGTCATCAACATTGAGAATTTCACTATGTAAAATCCTCAACTTCTGAGCAGGTTTGGGCCTCCAAAATAGAGCCTGGATGCAGAACCCTCTGGCTTCGAACACAAGGGCAGTCCATTATCAGCACAGTCAGACAGACGGAGAAAAAACAAAGCCAAACGAACAAAAATCCTTACCCTCCCTGTCCCTAACAGCAATCAAAGTCACCTCCCTGCAGTGTCCGCTGCTCCTAAGAACGGTGTGTGGGTCCAGTGACATGCCACCAAAGATGCAGCAGCACATGTGCTTCTTCCATCAGATCATTGTTGTTAGTGACAAGAGCTGTCATTCATAGTCAAAGGAGCAGAGGGCAGGTGCTAAGAGATGAAGGGCCCAGACTGGCTGCTGTTGACCAGGGAGCTGTGTGGTCAGACCATGTGGCTGGCTTTCTGGGAGGTCAGAATAGGAGGCAGACAAAAGGGGAGAGTGGTGTGGCTCAGGCTGGCCTAGAGCTATTTCAGAAGTTCAGAGATGGGGTGGTTGAGATGTTTCAGAGGAGTGATGAGTGAGAAGGTGGCAACATGGTGGAACATGAATCCCTGGTGACAGAAGAGCCCCAGAGAACTCCCCAAGATTGAGCAGGCAACTAGGAGAGAGGTGTAACTAAAGACAGGCAGAATCACTAGAGTCTATTCCCAGTTCAGACACTGACCTTTGTGATTAATTTTCTCCTTGGACCTCTGTTACCTCATTTATGTAATGAGAATATCAGAGAGATTTTGGTTACAATTAATAATAAATCAATTCCAGTTAGTTTCAGCAAAAAACATAAAAAAAACTATCGTCTCATATGATGGAAAATTTCAAGGTTTGAGTTGGCTTCAGCAACACCTGGATCTAGAAACTCTAATGGTTGGTATGGCCCGTCTTTCCTCGGCTGTGTTTTCTGTAGTGCTGATTTCAGTCTTCACTCTCAGAGGGCTTCCCTCCAAGATGGCTGCCGTTCAACAGTCCAGAGCCTCTCATTTCCAAGTGTTCTTGCAAATATCTCATGGCTAATTCTGCACCAGCTTGGGTCGTGTGCCCATCCTTGAGCCAATCACAGAGCCCGAGAAGATCTGGTACTCCTACTGGCGTAGGGAAATGGAGATGCTGTTTCTTGAGATAAAGAAACAATGCTGGGCTGTCGTAAGCAGGACAGTCCCTCACGATGGTGCTCTACTTCCTTTAGTACCAGCATCCTGTGACTGCAGGCTGCGCTCCATGCATGAGAATTTTGAGAATCCAGAACACACACAAATGCAAATGTCTTTTAGGTGGCAGGGGACAGGGACAGCTATCGCATCATGCCAGGTTTCTCGCTGGTGATGCTGGTGAGCAGATTGCTTAATTAAGACTGTCAAATTCTAAGTGCTGCCATATGGCCTCACTCTTCAACCTGTTGAGTATCTTCACTCACATGGTCTTAGAGCTGTTATAAATCTCTTTTATTTCTGTTTTTCTTCAAGGGATTAAGAATACAGGAACATACGGATATTCAGGAGCATCTCCTAATTTAAGGTATTAGAACCACATGAATTGGGCTGCTTAATGAGGAAGGCAGCAAGATATAAATTGGGAAAGATTAAGCATGGCTTTAAATAGTTTGAGCAGCAGAAGATCTTATTATCCTGTTGCAGATCTACTTTACACACATGCTAATAATCACAGTGCCCTCTGTCTGTCCTATTTGCCTTGGTTTTCATGGAAATTTCTTGTTTGCTGGAGAACAAAAGGGCAAGGGGTGCAAATTCTTGCCAATGTTTCCCCCACATTCTTGTATTTGAGCAAATTCATATATGGAATGTGGACAGGCAAGGGATGAGGATGGTCCAGGCTGTGAAGGAAGGAAGACACAGTCATGTGATAGAGGTTGTGAGGGGCTGCTGCAGAATGGACAGTCCAAGCAGCTTTCTCGAAGAAGTCAGGACTTGAACTATGAGAAGTTACCAACCAGATAAAGACAAGGTGGAAAGACACCCCGGCAGAGGGACCAGCCCTTGCAAAAAAGCCCTCAGGTGGAATAGGCTCCCCAGGTGAAATACCGTGATCCAGAAAGGGTTACCATTTTATCTACAGAACCATCTCAATTGCCTTATAAGCAGGATTATGAACCCCTGTTAAGAGAAAAGGGCATGGAGGCGGACTAGATTGTGCAGGTGGTGTCAGTGGTGGAATGTGCTCTGTGGTCACCTGACCCCGAAGCCCATGCTCCTCCACGTGGAATGCTACAGCCAGTGCTATAGGCCCTCCCACCGGGAGGGGCTCCTGGCTTTTCCTCCCAGACTTTGACAGCTTCGCAGGGCCATTGGTGTGAGCTCCTGAGTCCCCTTGCTTGTCTTAAAACCCACAATGGGTGGTATTTCCAGTCACCCAACCCTCCACTCCTCACTGTCCTCCTCTGTAAACTGGAGGTGCTATTTTAATGGTTAAACAAGTTGGCACATGCTGAGGGCTCACCTTGGCTCCTGCCACCTGCAAGCTCCATGGAAAGCTGGGTGGGTTTTATTATTTGAAGAGTGGGGATGGGGCATGGGGTGGGACGATGCCATTGGGATGGGCAGTGCCAGTGTCTACCAAAGGTGGAGCAGAGAGTTTCCAGTAAGGACTGGCTCCTCTCAGAGAGCCCGCTCTCCTCCTAATACCCAAGACTCCCTTCAGGCCCTGTCCTCCTTATTCTGCTCCCTCATGTTTGGTCTCTTTGGGCCAAATGTTTTGTAAAATCATGATCTTGGAAAAGTGTTTTAGAAGTGATTCCTCCCGAGCATGGGTCTGGGTGTGCTGGTATTAGAGAGATCGTAAAGTGCCCAGGCTGCATATCATCACCTCTGCCGGTGGGTCTGGGGCAGCACCAGGTCGTAACATAGATTGATATTTCAGCAGTAAGACTTGAATGTTTACCCTAAGCAGGATAAATAAAGAGCACAGATAGCATCAGGTCAGCTCAGGTTGGGTTTTGCTGTCAAGTGAATTATGGAAACACTCTCGGTAGGCTGACCGCCTGGATTTTGGAATTATAGACTGCACCCTTTAGGAGACCATTCTTGTGAAACGCCTCCAGTCTCTGCCTACAGAGATTCAGGTGGCCCCTTCACACCCCAGCTGTTTCTGGAGGAGCAGAGTGTGGGGGCCCAGCCTACCCCCACAACCCCTCTCCTACTGGTGAGCAACTTGGTAAATGACATCTTGGCAGGCCATCTCTGAAAAGTGGCCAACTGCTGCACCAGCCCATTTCTTTCCCATTTGAAGCCAACACAGTTGTCAGCCATCCAGGTTCCGCTGAACCGTGCCTGTCAGCTGATTCTGAAGACCTCCCAGTGGGTCTATTTTTAGCTAAAACTGGTTTTAATTTTCATATGTATACATTAAATTCCATGGGGGAAGGATGGATTCCAAATGAGGAAACATTGATTCTGAATAACATGAAAGAAATAATTAGTGCTTGAAAAACAGTTCAAAATATGAGTCAAACCCTCTGAGGAATATGGTTAGCACTGCATTTTTCAGCAAAAGGAAGTTTGTTGAATTAAAGCAGAGACTGAGGGTAAGTGGGGATAATCCTGCAAGGAAGGCACTTGGCATCAAATTCGAGGTGCTAAGAAAGGGCAAGAGACTTGGAATAGGGAAGACCCAAGTTAGGAAGCAACTAGGTCGGTCATTGTCAGAGGCTCATGGGATGCTCGGCCAGGTGGCCAAGTCCCGGTGTCCAGAGGTGCACAGAGGAGTGTGGAGGGCATGGACAAGCACCAAACCTTTGTCCGCACTCAGGGAGGTGAGAGAAGCAATAGCTCCTATGCACAGGCATTGTTAGAGTTCAGATATGAGGTGTCCCCCAGAAGCCCACGTGTGACATGATGCAAGAGTTTTTGGAGATGAAATGACTAGATTAAAAGAGGTATGACCTAATCTGCTGATTAATTCACCAGTATAGATTAATTGGGTGGTAATTATAAGCAGGTAGGATGTGGCTGGAGGAGGTAGGTCCCTGGGTATTGCCCTTGGGGATTATATTTTGTCCTTGGGGAGCAGAGCTCTCTTTCTGCTTCAGGGGTGTCCTGAACTGAACTGATCCTCTGCCACATCTTCCACCACGATATTCTGCGTTCCTTCTGCCCAGAGCTATGGGTTCTGTAGACCATGGAGTAACCCTCTGCACTGTGAGACAAATCTATAGTTTTTTCCTCTCAATTGTCCTTGTCATGCATTCTGGTCACAGCCATGAAAAGCTATAGCTGGAACAAGCATGGAGTCTGTGCCTGGCACGTGACTCCCCTTCTAGATCTCCCTTCTGTTGGGAGAAGACGAGGCAGCTCCAGCAGGAGAGGGCCTAGGCCAACAATGGGTGCCCGGAGTCTGGGCTCACGTTAAGCTGCGGCTCTGCTCTCGGCACAGCCCACCTCGGCCTCCTGTTCCCATCACGCGCAATTTGGTCACACACACCTGTCTGGGACGGCGCATCCTGCCACCCGTGCCTAAGGAGCTGCTCCGTTACAAAGTCCCTTGTCAGCTGCATTTGCTGACTTAGTGAGGGTTCTCACAAACCCTGACTAACTCAAGACTTTGAAGAAAGGGATTTAATTAAAATGAAAGGGAACTGTGTTGCTCACAGTTTCATCCAAAGACCTGAACAACGAGGCCTCAGAAAGGCTGAACCCTGGAGGGCCCGAGGAATTCAGCAACAGGAACTTAGAGCAAACTCTGGCTCTTCCAAAGTTTTAAACTGAAAGGCTAGATCCATTTCCTTTTGTTTTATATCAATGCATTACGGCCTTAAATTTTTGTTAAAAAAAAAGTCAAACAAAATTTTCAAAAAGTCAAAAATGTGACTTACCTACCAATATAAACTGAAAATTTTATTGAATTCAACAGTTAAAAGGCAAACCAATAAAATAAGTATGTTTCACAAGATATATGAAGAGCTCCTCGATATTTGTTAAGTAATTTAATCCTAAAGGAAGGAGTGTTAGAGGCAGTTTGCCAGGTCACCCACAAATCTGGTTAATGTCCTTCAGGGCAAATAACTGTAAGCGCTGGGGTTATCTTTTCTACCAAATATTACTTGACTCTCTAGTAGACAGAATCTGCAAATTAATTTCAGTAAGTCTGCAATCTTCAATGAGTTGTAAACGTGAGGTGAACAGATCACACTTTTGTAGATGATTAAATAATCCTTCAATGAACGCATTGGTGCCTTGTGTATGGCATTGAAAGAATATGGCAACCACCTTTTTGTCTCATTCTCAATTCTTAGGTTGTTTTTATTAAGAGTATCATAAAATTTAATTATTATAAAAGTTAAATTAAAAGCCAAAGACATACGCAATATAAGTTTCTTAAAAGTGAGATTTGATAGGCGAATGATCACTCTGGCACATTGCTTTCAATTACTGTACTAATCTTGCTATGGTTCCTTCTCCAGAGGTCAGGCATTGGTCTATGGACCACGTTGTTAGTCTTAGGATGTCTTTACAGGACCAGCTTAGCCCCAGAGAGCTTTCAGTTTGGGGTGTCTCCAGTTGAGCTTCTGGAAGAGGGGCTGATGGCCTTGGCATTGGGTCAAGAGCCCATGCTGTGGTCTGGTCATTGAAAGCTCCTTCCTTAAAGAAGAGGTTTCTTTAAGGAACAAGCACAAATCAGGATTCAGACAGTCCCCAAGTTCTGAGGGCCTGGGCAGGGCTGAGTTCTGGCCAGAGGGAAAGGAGCCTGCAGGCCATGTGCAGGCACCATTTGACTCCCACATGTGAATCTCGTGCCCAGCAGCTCACATGTCCATGGCAAGGCAGCAACTCCGAGGAGCATCACCAGATGATTCGCGTGAATGAAACAGTTGGAACCCACGTCCCCAGGAAGAACAGCTCCTTGACAGGGCCTGGCGGTGCTGTCTGAGCTGGACGTCAGAGTGGGCATCCACGGGTCGCTGGGGAGGGCTCAGCCCCTGCTGGTGGGCGTTGGTAACGAGCACGGCAGACTGGCATACTGTTGCGGGATTGCTAGATGTAGCAGGGTGAGATGCAGATGTGAGCCTTATAAGTAGGTTATTGTTTGATAAATGAGCTATTAGTCTGGCTGAGCAGAGTGTTGATGCAGATAAATTGATCTGCATGAATTTCCTGACACAAATAGCCAGGATTTTTCTGGTTTAGAATCTTATCTTTCTTGGGCAAAGTTTTCTGAGAATGAACAATGAAGTCAAGTTGACAGAGGCGCCGTCTCAGTTCTTGGGCTGAAGACCTCCACCATGAGGATTAGGTGGTCTCACTTAGTTCTTGGCAGTTTGTGTTTGTCTTAAGTTAGCATTTCTGGAACTTCAACTATGGAACACTGTTCTCAGAATGGATATAGGAATGCAGTGGAGGGAGATGTTTGGTTAAATCTGAGGAATACTGAGGGTGGATTTTTTTCCCCCAACTGTAGACCTTTGCAATGTGAAAATGCACAGTGAGCATTCTAGAGGGCATGCAGACATATCCTAGAAACTAATCCCCTTCTAATTTAAAAAGAGTTCATTCGGTCTTCCCTAAACCACAAAGTTCTACCCATGCCCACCCTCATCCATATTATAAAACCTTCCAGTACCCTGGGCTTGCAAAAAAACAAACAAACAAACAAACAAAAAACAAAAAAACACCTTTCCACTCTTGCCTTGGGGGCAGGTGCACTTGAGCCTCTGGGACTCAACCCCTACTTGGTTTTCAATCCAGGTGGGATTATTCTTCTATTTTATTCTTTGTCATTCTATTGAGCTAATGGAAAACAAGATAGAATAAAATGTTTGAAACTATGTGTAGCTTTAAAATGTCTTCTCCAGCATGGTGGCCCTGGCTTGGGCCTTTCCGGAAGGCAGGCTTCTGATACCCAGGACCCTCTATACCTTTCTCCCTCTGCAGCAGAATGTCCGGGCTCTGTCACCCCACTCGAAGGGTCCCTGGTGAAGGAACTGCCCCCTCCTGAAATCTTGAGTGAGCTCTTCCTAAGGCTTACAGTGAAATGTTTGCAATTAGAATTCGCCCAGTACAGGAGCCTGTAAACCCTGGCTTGGAAGACTCTTGTTTCATAAAAGTCTTGAGGTGAATACTGAGTCTTTGGCTCTCTTTGCATTTCTGTCAACACCAAATCTTCCCTACAGGTAGCAGATGCCTGTGGCAAAAGAAGGGAGAGGTCAAATTGGAAAAAACAGATAAGGACACCCAGAGACATTCCAGAAGGCTTGCTCTGTTCTTTGAGGACAAACCAAGCCTCCCTGAAGGAGGAAGCCCTTCTATAAATGCTTGCGAGTTGAGAGCAGAGTGATTTATTCCAGAGCTTGCCTGTGGGCTGAGGCTTGCAACTTGCCAGTGTTGGTCAGGAGTTTCTTGGGGACTAGGTGGGGTGATCTACCAACCTCATCCAGGGTCTGCTCCTCCCGCACGTTTACCCTCCTCACAGCCAGCTCTCACTGGCTCCATAATACTCCAGCAGAAGAAGCAAACATTGCCTGGAACTGACGACTAAAATGCTTCCAGTTACTCCAACGAGACCCAAGGCTTGGTCAATGGTGTCACGTACCCAGGAGGCTAAGGTGGTTTGGCTGCTGAACGTTTTGCCTGCCAAGAGCCTGCGTCTGCTTCAGCCCAAGCATATATAAAAGGGTTTGAATGGGAGCATTTGCTGTTATTTTGGTGATGGATTTAGGGAAATGGAAAGTGGCAAATTGCTTCATTTGTGGACCCCTGCCAGCCCCATCCTGGTTATGGCTAGCACGGGCATGGTTGATTGGAGAAGACCAGCTGCTGCTCTAACAGCCCAAAGCAAGGCCAAGGGTGGCTGATTAGCAAGTGCGTCATGCTCATGGTAATGAAAAGAGTCTTATAATTATAAATTAGTAGCTTCCATTGTACATAAATATGATGCCGTGTTTTAAAGTTGATCAGCCCTTCATGCCCAGTGTGGATGTGAAGCTCAGCCCTATTTTCAGGGTGATAAGGCAGAGAACATCCTTTGAGAGAGTTAGGTGCAAGTCCTGGCTGTGAGTGAGGACCTCACTCTCAGAGCCTCAGTTTCAGCATCCGTAAAGCAGGGTGAATAGTGCCCAACGCCTGCAGCTTTGAAAACCCAACAAGGTGAAGTCCATGAGAGCCTTTGAAAGTCCTTAAGCAGTGCCCCCTGCTGTCCAGCGCTGCCTAAGGAAAGATTTCCCTCTGCTTATATGGACCTTTCCGATGAAAAGTGTGCTTGTCCTTCCTATTTTCAACACTGGTTTCCAGTACTTTATTTATTTATTTATTTTATTCTTGGGTAATAAGTTTGGGAAAGTGTGACCAGTGGCTGGCCATCCAAAACTTTCTGCCAATGTTTGTGTCTGTGGAGACTTCAGCCTGCCGTCCTGGGCCATCTTATATAGATGTATCGTGGGGGAGGTCTGCAGAAAGTCGAGCAGGAGCTAGAGAATGGTGTGCAGGAAGTTTAAGAGAGAGAGTTTTGGGGGTCATCAGCTGTTGGGGGTGGGGAGAGAAGCAGGTAGGAAGAGAGGAGAATCAGGACCTGCCAACATCTCATAACCAATGTCCCAGGGGACTCAGAGGCCAGGACGGCCTGGTGAGGGTTCTGAGCTGGGACAAGTGAGCCAAGACTTTAGCTCCCATGGTGAGTCTCTGAGATGCGGGCTACAGCAAGGGACGTGAGCACAGAGGAGAAGGCTGTCTTTAGGCAAGGCAGTCCCCTAAAAGTCTGACTCCTTAAGGCTGTCCCCAGAGTCTGGGAAACACAGCCCTTTGGTTCTGAAAAGGAACAACGGGCACATTACAGAATCCACACAGGCAGGTAGGAAACATACCATCCGTGCCCACTGAGGTGGCCCCCACAGTTACAGTTGCTCCGGGGACACCCGCAGTCCTGCCTTGTTACCTTGCACAGTGATGGAGTGGAGGGGACAACCGTCTCAGCTCTCCCCCATAGTGGCAGGGCAAATTACCTGGTTGGTGCCTCAGTCCCGTCTCTCCCCAGATGTCACCTCTGAGCCTGGGACCACTCGGACAGTGCTTGCTACATGGCTGTTGTGTTTAACCTGTGACCACACCTAACCCCCACCTCTCCTTCCTCTCACACTCTCACGTGCTGTCTTGGGTGTGTGCGTGCCACTTACACATCACGTGTTGATTAAGCTACCAGTGCATCAGCTCAGCCCACCAGCAGTCTTTTTAGTATTCTAAGGCAGCTTAGTGAGTGAACAACAATATTTTTCTAAGCAGAAAACTGACCATACAATATTAGTTACAATTTTTCTAATGAAATATAGACTAAAATGTTCTAAAGGAAGGGGGACAAATGGAAATGTTGCCCTGTGTCCACATTCCTGAGACACGGGTAGACGGCCTCTTGGGGACTTGGACAGGATCCTGGCTGGAGGGGCATGGTCTGCTGGGTTGCCTCAGGCTGCGTCGGGACCCTCACTCTAGGCAACGCACGCGGGGCAAAGGTTTGGGAGATGTGGCTAACGAGCCCTCCCCTGCTCCTGGCGTTGGGCGTTCAGCCTGAGCACTCTATGAAGAGAAGGTGCTGAAGCTGAGCAAGGAGTTTCTTAAAACAGACAGGAAACCTGATCCATCTCCTCTACTCGTGGCTGAGGACACCTTGTTCTGTTCTGTAGATCTGATCTGCTGAACTTTACCACATCTGATCGTGGGCTCTGTCGACCCAGTCTGTACTGAAAACACTCAGAAGGAAAGACCTGTGTAATACGTTATGTGCAAGTATGTTACTCCGAGCATGATTAATAATAGAGAAATTCAGAAACAACTCCAGGAATGCTGCATAAATTTAGGGTATTCATATGAAAGAGTGTTATCTAGCCACAGAAATATGTTTCTGGAAAACTTATAACTACACAAAAGATGCCATGATTGAATGTTAAGTTAAATAAGCAGACAGATCTTAAATGCTATATTTGTTTTTAAATAGCCTGTTATAAGAATATACTCCCTGGCAATTTGTCAACATTAATATTAGGCTTATTTGTTGAATGCTGTTCATTAAATATCTCATGTTTTTAAATAGCCTAGCGAGTCTATGAAGGTTCACCCCATAACTGTTTTCTTAACAAGTGTTTATTGTTGAAAGTAAAAGAAAACCAAACTGTATTTCCTACATGAAGCTCCACACCCTGTGCACCTAGTTGTTGTCCTCATGTCACTGAGTTCCTCTCCACTCAGGTCTCACAGGGTGATGCCACGTGCAGGTTGGAGCCCTTTCAGGAGGCAGCGTGGCCTGCCGGACAGCCCTGGGCTCACGGCAGGCTGTGTCCCTCACTAATGATGTGTCGTAGACAATTCACCTCCCTTCTGTGCACCTCAGTGTTCCAGCCTGTAAAATGGGCATACACTACATGGACCTGTTTTCCACTTGTCTGGGAAAGACCCATGAAGTAATGCACCAGTGCAAAGCACAGAGAGTGAACACCAGGCCCTCGACGGCTGCCTGCTAGGGTTGCCCTAAGTGCTCTTCCTACCGTTTTCATTAACTTGCTTCCTCCACTTTGTGGACAAGCTGCAACAGGCGGGGAATACATTCCCAAGAGATCAGGCAGCCCCTACACCACCTTACCAGGCACAGGGGCAGCTGAGGCCCTGGAGCATAGAGGGGTCACCTAGTAGCAGATGGAAAGCCACCACGTCTGTGTTTCTCCCTTGACCGCTCCCGCCATGTTCCACAGGCATGTCCGTGGAGAGAGCCCTCCTCACATGGGCCATGGGGAGTGGGAAAGGTCTGAAAGAAAACTGAGCGGTTGTCACACACAGGTGTGCATTGTGTCATCTGGGGTCAGTGCAGAACTCCATGGTCACCTAGTGCGTCAGCCTCCGTGGTGACCAGCGTCTGTGAAAACTGGCTCCGGGACGCCACAGCAGCCTGAGGGATTTCCTAGGAAGATGTTCTGGATGGTGCTTGGCATTTTTCTTCAGAAAAACACATCCTATACATCAAAAAGATACAGATGACGGGGAGCAATATGTCAAAATATTAGCAGAGGTTATTTCTGGTTGATTGGATTATAGACGAGATTGGCTTTCTTCTTTGACTTCCTTTTATCTCCTTTCTTTCTTTTTAAATGAGGCTGTGCTATTTTTATTTTAAGAAATGCTTCTCCATTTTTTAAACCTTGCGTCTAAAAAAACCTCTGGGAAAGACCTTAAGTTCAGCAAACTTGGTTTAGAAAAGTTGAAATGTACAACACAACACGCTCACACAAAAGAGGTTGTCTTTTTTTCTTGTGTGAGATTCACATCAGAGGTTTTTTTGAAATAAATAGTAGGAGTTTGCAGAACATGTAAATTATGATTCAATCGACGCTTCTTTCCTTGGGCGTCGCTGCGTGGTATGAAATATGTCTACACGTGTTGCAGAGACATTAACCTAATGATAAGTGCCATCTTTACTACAGAGTGTGACAGGGTCAGGCAAGGTTCCCCGCTGCACTGGAAATCCTCCCAGCCTGACACTGACCTCATCCCCTCACTGACGGGGAGACCAGGCACTGGAGTCACTCACCACCGCCTCAGGTCACACAAGTCCAGGCCCAGGTCCGCTCTGGAGTCACCACCTGGGCTACTTCTGGCCACCAGCAGTGAGACCCAGGCAGACACCTTGAAAGCACAGATGGCCCTCCGAGGGTCATGGCCAGCTGTGAGCAGAGGTGGCCTCTGCGGCATGGATGGAGGGTGGGAGGACAGGCGGTGTCCTCTCATTTCTTCTCCGTGCCCTGGAAGCGCGGGCTGGCGTAGCGGTGACCTTGATTTCCTTGGGCTTCCTTCCTTGGTGGCCTCCTCCTTCCCTTCCAGGCTCCTCATTTCCTTTTTTCTTCCCTTCCTTCCTCCCTTCATTTTTTTGGGGGAAAAAAAGCCAAAAAGGTAGACATAATCTGGTCTTTAATTTTTAAAAACTTTCTTCTATACTCTTAGTAGGATTTTTACGGAGCCCGTTAGGTTCCCTCTTGCTGCTGTAGATAAAGCCTGCTCTTCGTTGGAGAGAATCCTGGGGAAAAGGATATTTGGATGCTTTTAAAACAGCAGTTAAAAGGGAGGGAACCTGGACAGGCTGCTCCTTCAGGCAGCCACAGGTGAGGCCCAGCTCCAGCGAGTGGGGGGGTCTGAGGTCTGTCCTGGGAGAGAAGGGGCTCATTTCAGTTGTCTGGATTTTACTACCGCTTTCTGTGGACTTTAGGGCATGCCGTCACCCAGGCTGTGACAAAAGGGCTTCACACCATTAAATTCAGGACGCTTAAGAGAAGAAATGAGGGGGCTCGAGAAGCATGCCGGTTCCAACGTGCAAATGTGACCTGCCGAGGAGGAGGAGCCGGGGGGCTGTCTCTT